>NC_041822.1:13186377-13786377 GCF_900964775.1 Scleropages formosus
GATGTGACTTCATATTGCTTCTCTTTACAGGATAGTTTGCTAAATGACTTTACGGTCAATTAGAAAATACACCAGCAGCGCATATATCATCAAGTCTGGTTTTCATGTATATTTGGTTTTCTTATTGCTTGTAATTGCTGAAGGCTGAAGATTAATTGATTTTTTTTTTTTTTTTTTTCTTTTTTTGTTGGATTTTAGTCTCTTCTTTTGGAATATCGTCAAGATTTATTTGCTGAGGGGAAAAAAGTTACATCAAATACCATTATCTAAATGTTCTTCAAATTGAAAGTTTACTCTCTGAATAAGTAATGAAGCATTAAGACAAAATTACAGACATTTTTAAAACAAACAAATCTATACCATGAATAAAACTATTAGGTTCTTTTCTAAAAGATTTGTTTCAATGTATTTATTGACTAGATTAAGGCCCTGTTCAGTAGAACCACATATGGAAAGGCAGAGCGAAGTGTGTGTTACCGAGCTGCTGCGTGTTCAGATGTGAATGTGTGCAAGCATGCATCTATAAATCAGTTTCAGCACGAGCCAGCGCGAGTGTGTATTTCTTATATTTCATGCCATTTACTGTGGATATGCACCAGTATGGGTGCACCAATATGTCAGTGGTTTGCATGTGAGACAGTCTGTGTGTTAATATGTGTAAGAATGACTGCGCACGGATTTAATGTCCTGTGTTCTTGTGTGATGCAGACAAGTGTGATAAACTTGAAGATATAAACTTACATTTCATTAGATATGTCACATCAGTTGGTTTTTGCGTGTTTTTTCTAAATTCTAATTTCTATTACCTTGAAGTTGCTACTTTGAAATGATCGATAATAATAATAATCTATTATTATTATTATTATTACGTTTTTACTAATTGACTTGTTTCGAACGACGTCATATAGTTCCGTATCTTCTGAATTAGATTTCCTATAATTCCTGAGCTAAATGTCACATACTAGATCAAGTTATTTTAGTAATAATTTTTAGTCAAGTTTTCTTAGCGCTTATAGAAGGGAAACTGCCCATCGCAAAAAATGTCGCCGAAACAACGTATCGATATATTCGTCGACGCCCCTTCAGATCACATCTGTCTGAAGTGTTTCTGGCTCTTTCTTTTAAATGCTGCTTTATTATGATACCTTGTGCTGGTTCTTTTTAGTCTGATCGCGTGTGTGCGTGTCAAGGTGTTCCGGTCACGCGCAATCACTCCTCCTGTTGAACACTGATTCGCTTCCCCTAGTCCAGATTTTTTTCTTATTTTTTTTTTTTTAAGATAAAACACCCCTGTTATTGTTGTGCTGTGTCGAAGGTGTTCGCGACCTTACTTTTGCGGGAGAAACGAGCGCTGGAGTTGAGCGGTACAGGCTGTCAGTGGTGTCAGTGCTGTCAGTGGTGTCAGTGCGCCTCGCCTCGATCGCTCGCAGCTCCGCACACACACACGGTGTTCGGGAAACCCTCTCACCCGCCTTTTCCTGCTCTTTCTCCATTTAATTATTACTTACTAGTTATTACTTTTGTGTTCGCGCATCCTGGTGGCGAACGGTACCGCTGCCGCTGGTCTGCGAAACCGTGATTCAGTCATTCCAATAATGATTGAATCGATTAAAAGAAAAAAGCATGGATGATCGAAAGGCATCATTCTTAATTGGTGGAATTTTATGAGAAATTGTGAATTTTGTTGATCACGTCTGAATGGTTTTTGGTACGAAGAAATGCTTCGAATCCGGGTTGGGTTGTTTTGGATGTTTTTTTTTTTATTATTATTATTATTTGTAACTGCGAGCCTCCGTAACATAACACGAATCATTAAAGTATTAAGATGTCATTCATGTTTTATTTTAGTCAGTGTAAAAGAGCAAAAAAGAGAGGAACTGAAATTCGACTATTTATTTAATACCGTTTTTCGGCAAATGCGTTTTTATCGCACTTGCGTAAAGATATTGCGTAAATAGCTCGTGCGCTATTATTTGGGGACATTTCTGTACTACTATGAGAACATTAAAATAAAACAACTCTTTAGTCCGGAAATTGTGCATAAATGCATCCAAAAGTGACATGTTGTGTATATAATGATTTCTTTATCGGGTGCAGGATGCGTCGGCAACAAGTGTTTTAGATTAAGCTCATATTTCACCTGTTAATTAAGTTAAACCTTCCGAATATCGGTCCTTGGAGAATTGTAGTTTCACTGGAGTTACCAGTTCAAATATAAGTATTTTCTGTGCTCAGCCCGTTACTCACAGACGCACAAACACACGTGTTTTAAAATGATCTTTACTTCTCATATCCTTTATATATGTACAGAGTTATGTAAAACTATTTGCCATCTTCAATAATCAATAGGACATACAGTAGTCGTTTTGAATTTAAAGTGCTTTATAGATCTTTTATAATGCAGTATTCACTTCTTACAATGCAATTACATCTTTATTTGTAAATTATTTTTGTAACGTACCTTATAAATACATTTCATTTTCATTTAAAACAAACGCACTTTTGTTTTACTCTTTTTTTTTTTTCCGGCATGAGAATTCTAATAATAATGATGATGTAAAAGAAACTGCAAAAAAACATCAGGTCGCCTTCTGCATACTTCAAAAAAAAAAAAAAAAGAAAAAAGGGAAAAAAGAAAAACAGAAGAAAGTTGCGTAGACTGTAAAATGTGAAGTGGGCAAGTTATATACTGACATTCATAATTCAGAGTATGATCGCTGGAACCGCCGGGATCGAACGGGACACTAAAGGCGCCGTAATAAAAAGAGCGGAACAGTCCCGCCGCGTCCGGTCGCGCTCCCACTCACCTCCAGTAGCTCGAGACTGACCCACGCAATACACTCGCGTTCCTGCAGTGTGTGTGTGTGTGTGTGTGTGTGTGTGCGTGTGTGTGTGCGCGTGCGTTCTGCCTACTGTCCGCTTCATCGCACTCGATCGCACCCTGTCAGACAGGTGTGTTTACGAGAGCAGGAGAGCCGGGTGCAGGGAGCCGCTCTTCACCTCGCTTAAATCAGCCATGCCCTTCTCCAGGAGAGAGGATGATGAGGCGGAGGAGGAGGAGGAGGAGGAGGTGGAGGAGGAAGAGGAGGAGGTGCAGAAGTGACCCGGGCTCGAGCCGAGGCCCGGCAGCGCGGCCACCTGGCCCAGGGCGGGCGTGGCTTTGATGGGCACGGGCACGGCGGGCATGGTCTGTCCGCTCGGGTGGTACAGGCTCTTCATGGGCACCCCGAACGGCCCGTACTCGGAGGACACGGGCACCGGGGCCATGGACTCGGACAGCATGCCCACGTGCGGCCACATGGAGTTGACCACGCTGCTGAGCTGCGTGGGCACCGGGTAGCCCAGGTGGTGCATGACCGAGGCGATGGGCAGCCCACCGGCCATCATGCCTTTGTAGTCTCTTCCTATGATGTTCTCGATGGCGAAGGGATGCTTGAAGCCGCCCGGCTGCGTCCCGTTGATGCTGTACGTCTGGAACTGAGGCAGTCTGCCCAGCCCCCCCGGGGGCTCCGCCGCCGCCCCCCCGATGCCCAGCTTGGCCTGCTGGTGCTGGTGGTGGAAGTAGTGCAGCATCGGCGGGTTCTTGCTGGCCAGGTGCTCGGAGCGCATCAGTTTGAACCTCTTGCGTCTGCGCAGGAAGCTGCCGTTCTCGAACATGTCCCCGCAGTCGGGGTGCAGGGCCCAGAAGCTGCCCTTGCCCGGCTGGTCCGGGCGCCGGGGGATCTTGATGAAGCAGTCGTTGAAGGAGAGGTTGTGGCGCAGCGAGTTCTGCCACCTCTGCGTGTTCTCCCGGTAGTAGGGGAAGCGGTCCATGATGAACTTGTAGATGTCGCTGAGCGGCAGCATCTTCTCCTGCGAGCTCTGGATGGCCATGGCGGTCAGCGAGATGTACGAGTACGGAGGCTTCTGGTCGCTGTACGAGTTCTTCCCCGGACGAGGCATGATGATGATGATGATGATGATGATGATGATGATGATGATCTTCTCAGGACACTTGGCCCGGACAGGGGGAGCGCAGCGAGCCGAAGATCATCCACCGCAGCGCTCTCCAACAGAAGACACGTGTCGCGCGTGGAGCTACGCGAGCTGCACACACCGCACCTATGTATGTAGGAATGAGTGACAAATGTTGGATTTCGCTCTCAAAACTGGGAGAAACAGACTGATGGTCACACAACGATCACTCCCGAGACGGAACGTCCGGTGACCCAGCAGGTGGGCAGTGGAACGGCCGAGACGAGAGCGCCGTGCAGGGACGCGCAGGTGCCTTTGCTTTCCCAGAAGCCCCCCAGAGCCCCTTTTCTCACCGGCATCGGGCGGCGGCAGAAAGTTCCAAGCGGCGCGTTCTCTCCACAAAGTGCCGCGACGCTCGGCGCGTGGAGGCAGGCAGGCAGGCGGGCGGGCGGGCGCGTCGCGTGTTTGTTCCGTGTGTGCGCGCGCGTTCCGTGTGCGCGCGCGCTCCGTGTGCGCTCACCCACAGCTCCACGCAGGTTTTGTAACGATCCCAGAGAGTGCGAGACCCCCGCAGGTCTCCGTTGATTATCACATGACAGTCACTCTGAGACAAATAGGAGAGAAGAGGGAGAGGGGGGGGTGGGGGATGGGGTGGGGTGGGGTGGGGGTTCAACTCGACTTCATTTGCACCTGTTTAGCGGTTGTCAATAAGAGCTTTAGTGTGATGGCATCCACGCGACCCTCATTCATAATAAAGGATTCATAACTATAAAAATCAGTCATAAAAAGTGCTTATTGTGGGTGATGGGTGGATGATCTCTTTTACCAAGTCGTCTCTGACAAGTTTTGTGTTTGACAAACAGAGCAACAATGTTCAGGTTGTAATAAATCGCTCTTCAACCCTGATTACACTCTAGACATGATGGACATTTCTATTATATAAGTATTAGCGCAGGCTCCAAAAGCGACTTTTTTTCATTGTAGTTTTTTTTAAAAATTTTTTTAATAACCTTACGAGTCCGGCTTTAATTGCAGATAATGTATGCAATGATTAAAGTGAGAAAAATGGAGCAAATTTACACTGGAAGGCAAAGTGGCGGTGTTCTGACGGGTGTTATTTACTCCCGTGTGTTGATAATATTTTTGTAGAGCGAAGGGAAATGTTACATTAATTATTACGTAAAAATGTTTGCTCAGCTTTGGTTTATGAAATGGGTGAAATAAAGCAGAAATCCAATATATCGTCGGTGTGATAGTTCACAGACAGATATTTAGACTGGAATATTGAATATTGCGAATGGGACTTGTAAAATAATGGAAATAAACCAGTTGTTTCCTTAACTATTATTTGTACTGGTATGTAAAATATACAAATTAATACAATTTGCTGAAGTGACTGAAGACTTAGTTTAGTGCAGAAATTGTGCAGAACACTTCGTAATCGATACCAATAAATCGATTATGTTAAATCGTCAATAAAACTGGTTTATTCTTGATAAATAGTAAGTATTTACGTTCCAAACTGCTACTTTTATTTCATTTTGGCATAGCTTAAATGTAGATGATAATTCCCAGTTTGTGGGCAGTTGAAACAGAAGTGTAAAAAATGCGGTGAATTTGAATGTGAGATGGGAAGGGAAGGCGCGTGACGCCCGAGCGTTCCGATCACTCTTATTATATTGATTAATCGCGAGTGTGGCCAGTTTATGTGTTTCCTGACACTTTGCTGTCTTTTACACACACACACACACACACACACACACACACACACACACACCTGCATGCAGAAGCAGAGAGGACTAAAACCCAGCCCAGCCCAACAGGCCCGGTTCCGTTCGGTCCGGTCCGGTCCGGCCCGGCTCAGCTCACTGCCCGGAATGAACTGCAGAGGAGAGGACGAGAGTGTCCGCATATCGGAGCTGCGGCATCGCGGAGAATGCAGGAGGAGCAGGAAGAGTCTGTGCGCGCTCCTGTGCGCGCTCCCGTGCGCGCTCCTGCGGGTCTGTGTGCAGGCACAGGAGGAGAGGAGCCCGGGCTCGTGGGCGGCCAGGTGTCAGAGCCCACCTCTGCGTCCCACCTCTGTGTCCCACCCACCTCTGTGTCCCAGCGCCCGTCCCACCCGCGTGTCCCACCTCCGCGGCCCACCTCCCGTCCCAGCCCAGCCTGCGAGGCCCCGAATACATTACACTAATTAAGCCTTGGGTGATTTAGGCTCCTCGGAGAAAAGTCCAACAATGTAATTAAGAGCGAACCGCCTATATTAGTTATGAATATTCAAAACGGTGTCAATTAATTAGCCAACAGATCTATCTCATTATGCCTCGGAAGCGGCGAAGTCCTTCAAGAGGCACTTAGAAGGGTCATCGGGGGCACGCGGTGGAATATTTTAAATTGTCCACCCAGGTCCTTATATTTCTCGGATAAATACGATACCTTTTAACACTAAAGCCGCCTACAAGAATTAGACAACAACAATGATGATGATAATAATAATCAGAAGAAGAAAAAGAATTTTTCTATTACATTCAAGTTGCTATTCTGAAATGATTGATAATAATAATAATAATAATAATAATAATAATAATAATAACAACATCCAGGTTCGGGGATCTGCTGAATATGAAGACATGACGAGAAGCTCACACTCTCAGTGGGTCAATTGCAGGTCCCTACGTCCTTTCAAACATGCTATAAAGATAAATATTAAACGTGCCCCCACAAAGGGGGCTGTTAAACCGACACCGCGCTGATATGCATAAAAAAATTAATTAGGTACTTTTCTCAGCACCCAACTCCTGGACAAATAACTACTTGTAAAGTACACCTTCTGGGCATATTGAACATATGTTGGAATTATCCTTAATTGACTAATTACATAAATTACTCATTAATTTTACAGCACATCAATTATAAAAGATATATCAATTAATTTAGCATAAATTAAGAGTGAAAACAGAATAAAAATAACGGGAGAGCGGGGGGCGGGGGGGGGACACCCAGGGAGGGATGGAGTAGGGCTGGGGGTGGGTAGGGGGGGGGGATCGTCTGTTTGTTTCGACATTGTAATAATTATTTGCTCAGCTTTGGGCGAGAGATTCTTTCCGCCTTGCTGTAAACGGGAAGTGTGGGGCGAAATGACAATTAAAGTGGTCCTGAAGAGCTCTCGCGACGCTGTGGCGCGAGCGCACGCGCGCGCATCGCCGCGCCCGAGCAGGACCATTTAAATCAATTAGGACAGGGCAGCGAAGGAAAATGAGCGTTCACCGTTACAAGTGATCACAAATGATGAACGACCGCACTTAACGCCCGAGCGCTTTATTTCCCTATAAAACAGCGGGGGGAGTGGGGGGGTCCTCGTCTTCCTCGTGCCTCCAACCCCCCCCCCCAAGTCCCACCCCAGTCACAGTGCTTTAAATGCGCAGTTCCACGCAAACCCAAGGCTACAGTCCTGTCGGTCGCAAAATGTAGAAAATGCTGTGTTTTGCAAAAATTACCCCTTCTTTACCACGTGGTTCTGACACAAAGTGTAAAACACTTCGCTCTCATTTACTGACAATTGAAACATCCACGTGTGAACACGTTGATGTAGACGATTACCGGTTAGCCCAACTTCATTGCACGCATCTCTCCGTTGAGACGGAGTATTACAGATTTGCTATAAGTGCAGCACGTAGGACGTCCGCGGAAACCAATAAACACACAAGATATTTGTGCGAAAACAAAGGTTACGCTCGGCAGGATGTAGAGATACAGTATTTCTGTATTGATGACAAGGCTGTTAACCACAGGAGGAGTAACGGATCGGGCGCGTTACCATACAATGGCCACAAGAGGGCGGTGCGCACATAGACTCACCATAGGCGTCAGTGTCCCAACCCAGAGCACATTAACAGCTCTGGCAAGTCCGAAGTCACACTCACTCACCAAGGCATTTTCCACTATTATTACTGCAGCAGGTGACACAGAGCTTAAGGAACTGTACATCATTATGTCACAGGGTGGCATAATGTCAACATCTTTTAAAAGGTTGAGTTTGGTTTCTTCGCGCTATGATATCATTGGGGGATAAGGCTGCAGATGTGTCATTGTGCAGAATATCAGTTATCCACATATATGCTGGTACGTGGATTCTCAGAAATGACGAGACTCCCAGAACACACACACATCTGCAGAACCTCTTGTCCCATATGGGGTCACGGGGAACCGGAGCCTACCCAGTAACACAGGGCGTAAGGCCGGAGGGGGAGGGGACACACCCAGGACGGGACGCCAGTCCATCGCAAGGCACCCCAAGCGGGACTTGAACCCCAGACCCACCGGAGAGCAGGACTGCGGTCCAACCCACTGCGCCACCGCACCCCTCGCTCCCAGAACAGCAGAACCTATTATTCGTGTTTCTCGTGAGTTCATTTATAGGTTTTGATGGCACTCCTTCTGAGTGATGAATGCAGCTGGAAGTTTTATGGTTGCCAAACTGTTAGAATCATTTTATTTTCAAATGACCAAAATACTGTGTCATCACAAAGGTGGCTTTAAATACAGACAGTGCTCCCTCTAACGGACTCGTCGACCTTTTGGACTTAATTCACCTGACGAGAGAATCTGTAACTAGGGTAAAAACAGTTTTACTCCAGCACTTCAAGGCGAAATAAAGGCTTCCTTTTTGGGGACGCAAACTGACGCACCGTGTCCCTGTTCTGCGAGAGCGCTCAGGACGCAGAAAGAGTGTCATTTTTTTATGCCAGGTTGCAGCCAATTAACCTGATTGAGGTTCTTTAATCGATTTACATGTCCCTTCAAAGTATGCATGACGGAGCAGCAGAGTGACGCAGCCCTGTCCAGATAGGATTCGCCCTGAAACATGCTGATGAAAAGCTGAATTGAAGGGTTCGTCAGATGGAATCAAACAGCAAACGGGCAAATGATGGCTAAATATGTGAGAAAATATAAAGCAAGAGTGAAAGGGAGGACAGAACTGAATACAGTGATGGAGAAAGAGAGAGAACGCAAGACGGAGGAACCATGGAAGTTGACAGTGGCGATGTGAGTCAAAAAAGGGATCGTGTCCTTCTACTTTGTTGCTCTAGAAAAGGGAAACACTCGTTCGTTACCGTTTCCCCACACAGCTCCATTCTGCCACCGGGCACAGCAATCAGATCAAGAGCAAGAATCCCAGAGCAACTGTTATAATAGCATTTCCAAATTCACTTTAATAATCTTCTATGATTGTGCAGGGCAGCAAGTATTTTGACCGTTCAGTAACTAGACTGTGACCAAACACTGTCCATTCATTTCCCTGAAGAGATCATGTTGTTGTACCTTTGAGGACAGAACCTGGATTCCTTCAGTACAGCAGCACAGCGAGTAGCACTCCTGTCTCACAGCACCTGGCTGGTGTGAGAGGATGTGGGTTCGATCCCTGCTCAGTCTGTGTGGAGTTTGCGTGTTCTCCCCATGTCTGTGTGGATTTCCTCCGGGTGCTCTGGTTTCCTCCCACAGTCATGCTGCAAAGACATGCTGTTCGGGTTCAGCCATAGTGTGTGAGTGACACAGAGAGAGAGTGTGTGTGTGTGTTCCACTGATGTATGGATGAGTGACCCTTTGTAAGTAGTGTATCTAGCAGCGTAATTCACCTTGGTGAATAAGGCGTGTGGGCTCAAAACACTACATAGTAAAGAGTTCATTGGAAGTTGCTTTGGAGAAAAGTGTCTGCTAAATGTGAAATATATTCCTGTGAATGGAAACTATGTAAAAGGGTAGTTGATACGAGCTATTCGTACAGCTAGGAAATGGACCAAATTTACTCTTATTCTGCAGCAGTAACCCCTTACTATGCTTCATTCACATTCCATCTTAAAGGTGGAAATGGACAATGAAATGTAATGCACATAATATAGTGTACCTAGTCTCTTTGGATTAGACTCACAGATGTCTCGTGTCCTTTATGAAATACTCCCCGGTACACCGACATCCTTCTGTACCCAGAATTCACAGTTTTCAATACCTGCGCTAACAGCTTTACTATTTGATACACAGAAAAACGAAGCGCCGCACATGCAAGAGCTGTCACTCTGTTTAAAACTAAATCGGTACTTCCTGAAGTTTTTGGAAATTTCTGTTTACATTATTTTCTCAATGCTGACATTAATTTGTTTGTTTTGATTATTTTTAGAGCCAACTTTTATAGTCGTGCCTCTTCTGCCAGCTCTAAAATAATACCATCTACCCATCCATTATCGATAGGCACTTATCCAGTGCAGTGTTGAGGTGGTCCAGAGCCCATCCTGGAAACAGTGCATGAGACAGGATACACACTGGAGAAGACACAAGTCCTTAAAAGGGCAACCATACACACTCATTTTACCACTCAGTCACACACTAGAAAGAATTTAGAGGTACCAGCTCAAGTGAGACTGCAAGAAGAAACTGGAACATCCAGAGGAAATCATGCAAACATGAGGAAAACATGCAAGGTTTGCACAGGTTAAACTGGATTTGAACCCATGTCTGGGTTTATTATTATTATTATTATTATTATTATGCAAAAGATGGGGATAATAGGCCTACGTGGATACATGTGGATTCTACGTCCCAAAATGAGTTTTGAAATCTGGAAATAAACAGATACAATGTGTATTAATGTTGTATCTTTGATTCAATTCTTTTAATTATGAAAGGACTAAAATGCTCTTCATATACATATTTCTAGTGGCAGATGACACAGACATAGAACAAAAGACAGGCCTTCATTGCAGCTGTGCTACACTGACTGGAGAGGAAGTTTGCCTCTGAACATTAACATACAGCTGAACATTAACCAGGCATTTGTTAACTTTAGGCTGCGTTTTAAAAACATGTTTTTCCAGCCATCAGTTCTCCTTTATTTTGGTATGATTTCACTGCAGGTTCGAAACAACAGAATTTTTTTTTTATTGAGCTGCAGCTTCCTTCAACAGAGAATGAGGATGTTGTTCCAAAGTTTCAATGAGGACACTTTGGGATATTGAAACAGTTACTTCCAGTTTTAGCAAAATAAACATTCTGTTGTCTGTAATTTTGCACCTGATGGTCCACTGAATGATGCAGAAAGTAGCATAGTGGGCAGGTAGACTTTAAAGCTGAATGCTGTTGGTTCAAGTCCCAGACACTAAGCCAGGTCTGGTGAAGGAGCTACCATGGAGGAGCTTATGTTGGTTGCAACCAACCAACCAACCAACCAACCAACCACTTAACAGGGAATAAATTACATTCCAACAGCTGGTTTGTTTCCAGGACCACAGCTTGGAAAACAGTCTGTGACCCTGATAGGTGTGACCACTGACTTTCATAGTGTATTAGTACGAATAACTAAAATAGTGTATTTTAGTGTATAACTGATACACTAAACATCAGGGTATCACTGGTTTTTAGTGTATCGGTCAAAGGTCACGCAGATAAATTTGGAGCCACAACCAGAACAGTTTCTCTGTTGCTTTTTTCTATTCATCTATGTAAACATGCTTTACCTCCTGCACACATCTTTCATTTTTGAGAAGAGTTTGCAACGCAGACTCATTAAGTACTTCTAAAGAAAACATTTACCTCCTTATTTCACCCCTCTGCAGCTCACGATTATGCACTGTGGCGCAGTAACTGTGAATGACAACCTCTGCCTAAGCGCTGTATAATAATAATATGTGTCATAACTGGAGAATCGGACCACGTGCGTTCCTCTTCAAGCGGCAGCCGTTTCATGTCAACATCGCATCAACGGCAGCAGCGTCCGGAGGAGCAGGGCTGACTGCTGACTACAGTCCACACACACACACAGACGCGCACACACCGAGCGCTGCCTGCTGCAGAGCTCTGCATCTTCGCAGCCTCCCCCCCCGCACTCCGCCCCGCCTCTGGGCGCTGTCCACCGTTGCAGTGCTCGTGGTGCTCGAGCGCGCCACATCTACCTGGATACGTGTTTCTCATTGGCGGAGTTGCCTCCCGCCGTCCCCCCCCTCCCCCGCCGTCCCCCCGGGGGTGCGCGCAAGGCCGAGCGCGCGGGGCCGAGCGCGCCGCAGCTCGAGCGCTCCGCGACACACCCACCTCCATATTAGGAGAGAGTGGCGAGTGGTGTAAATGGGCTCCGCGGTACCGCAGTGAGCACAGCGGGGGACGACGGCGCGGTGACACCTCCACTTCCCACGGACACAGCCCTCTCTCCCAACTCGCGTTTATTTACAGTATGGAGGAATTCTTACTACGTGCCAAATCCATGCTGGTAAGTGATAACTTCTCCCGTGGGGGGATATGATCTCCAGTAGTAGAAAAATGCCACAGCCTCTCTTCTCTTGAAAAAGCCTTGAGCGACTGCAGCACGGTTCATTTTCTTTTCGTTTTTTTTTTTTTTTTTTTTTGTAAACAAGTGCTTCTTCCCCACCTGTGGAACTGTGCCGTAGTGCAATGACCATATCAAAATATGTCAATTTTTGTTGTTGTTGTTGTGTTCCCCCCAGAACCACAGAGACTCCCGTGTGAAATACTGCTGGGTGGAATCAATCGTACGGGTTAGAGGGGCGAACGCGCTCAACAAGTCCGTTTGTCCCCCCCCCTCCCTCCGCTCCACTCTCTTCACCGGTGCTGTAGCTTCGACCGTCTAGCAGTTCAGCGCGTCGTCGTCCCTCTTCCTTCCTGCGTTTTCAGTCTCTGCAGTACTTTACAGTACTCAGCTCAGGGCGCTGTCCATGTTTCATATTATCGCTTTTTTTACGTGCTGGAAGAGTGGCTCCTCGCCCAAGCTGTACTTTTCCTCCTCTTTCTTGCTCTGTAAGCAGAGGACAGCGGAGGAATTGCGTGTCGTGTGTCTCTCCGAACGTCACTCGGTGTTGGTGTGTGTGTTCGCTTCGTTCGCTGGGCTCCCCGGCCGAGCCGGGCCGAGCCGAGCCGAGGCCTCTAGTTTCAGGCCTGCTTCGAACGACGGCGGAGAAGAAGAGCCCCGCAGAAAGAAGGGACAACTGACAGTAAAGACCGCAGAAAAGTAGCTAACAGCTCGCACGGATTTGTCCTTTTTTTTTCTGTGGCGTTTCGGTTAAAAATTCCCACCGCCGACACCACTTTTATGTCACAGTAAAGACTGCTGAATTACCCCCAGAAATAAACTGCGTGACCGTAAGAATATGGGGGACCTTTCATTTATTTTATTGTTGCCTGGGCGACATGTGGGGGGGGGGGGAGGGGGGCATTCAGTGAACGTCCAATATGACCTTTCTAATGATATTTGACCCGGGGTCCGTAGTTACAGTTTAACGGCGGCGCGGCCTTGCGTTGCGCGCGAGGTCACGTGGCTGGCGCGTGAATTTGCATGATGTTGCTCGTGACCAAAATGTGTGACGGCCGCGATCGCGACACGGAAGAAGCGCCGCGAGGTGAGCAGCCGCACCGCGATTATTGCGCTTTTGCAGTCCTTCACGTCCCCGGGAGGCCTTTAAAGAAAACCTTGTGCACAGTTTCTCCAGTCTCAGCATCCGTTTGACTCCCTATGTAATTATGTAATTATTTCACTTGCAGAGCACTTTCACCTGTTTGTACAACTGGGGATGTGCAGGAAAGGGGGGGTGCGGTGGCACAGTGGGTTTGGCCTGTTCCCGCTCTCTGGTGGGTCTGGGGTTTGAGTCCCGCTTGGGGTGCCTTGCGACGGACTGGCGTCCCATCCTGGGCGTGTCCCCTCCGGCGTTATGCCCTGTGTTGCCGGGTTGGGCTCCAGCTCCCCGCAACCCCAGTGTGGGACAAGCGGTTTCAGAAGATGTGTGTGTGTGCGATGTGCAGGAGCTCTTAACTATGTATTTTTTAACATTTAAATCACAGGCCTTTCACAGTCAGAGCTGCAGTTCCACTACCACTACTAATACAGTACCCCTGTGACAGGGCGTGTGCAATTTTTTTTTCATTGTTTTTTTTTTTCCAGTCAACACAGCTCCATATTGCTTGCTGTGGTCTTTCTCACATCGCTGAAACAAACACACACACACACACACACACACACATTGACTGAAACCGCTTGTTCCAAGCGGTGTCACGGCGAACCAGAGCCTAACCCGGCAACACAAGGCGCAAGGCCGAAGAGGGAGGGGACACACCCAGGACGGGACGCCAGTCCATCACAAGGCACCACATGCAGGACTCGAACCCCAGACCCACCAGAGAGCAGGACCCGGCCAAACCCGCTGCGCCACCGCACCCCCCTCTTCCCTGTAGCGTAACGGAAAAATTTCGTTGGATGTGCCAGCATTGTACGGTGGGTCTGTTTTGCAAAAGGTTGCTTGAAACTCCTGTGCACCTTTGCTGCTGAAGGGCCTGCGGCCGTTGAGCGAGGAGCCACGATGCAGTCTGGGATTGATTTGATTCGATTAGACATAATGGATCAGAGACAGGCTAATCCATTTCCGCCATCGGGGAAAGCTGTTCCCAGAGCAGCATCTTACTGAGGCTTTGGCCTTCCCAGAGTGGAGAAGATGTGGACGTGTAATCTGAACTGCTGTATTTCCTCATTTTTATGCCTCAGTATTTTCTTCTTGTTAATAAACCTCTGGCTAATTCAATAATTCATGCAGCAAGAATGAAGCAACAGATCAGTGAGGTCTGAATTTTTAATGCGTACAGAGGCCTTTCATTTGGGGAAAATGATCCAAAAGAGGAATTTTATGTATTTTAGAGAAAATTAAAATTTAGGTTTGGTTTTCTGTGTACATACAAATAAAGATGTGCACAATTTCATATGTTCATATGTCATTTAGCTCTTTACAATGACAGTGCCTGAGAAATAAAGTATATCTCACTACAATGATAAAATTAACTTTTTTAATTATGCTCAAAATATATATATATTTTTTAATTATTCCAAATTGCACTTTTTTTGTGGTCAAAGTAGATTTCAGTCTTTATATTCATCGAAGTAGTTTTTGAGCTTGAGCCCTGAGTCATACTTGAGCACTAGTGCCTGTAAATATTTAGATTAAGAATGGCTCACGTGTGCTGCCTGAATTTTTTGTTTGAGTGCTGCTGCAAGTGTTGACTGGGGATGAGTTGTGAGGAGCTGGTTTTTATGGTCTGTCAATGGAAGAGGACCCTGTGCCCTCTCTCCTCCATGCTGTGGGTGCTTGGATGGAGCTGCATCTTCCACACGGCAGTTGGTATAATTTAGCTGCCTCTTCCTCGGCACGCTAAAAGGCCAAAGGGTCGTTACTGCCCTGCTGGTTAGCGCTAATGCCCTCTGGAGCCGACTGTGTTGGAACAGGAGTCAGGGAGGTCCTGGAGGAGACCAATGGGGGTTTTAATTTTTACTTTGCCCCCTGCCTCTAATGATGCTAGGAGGGAGGGCGCTAACAGTACACAAAAACACACACACGCACACATATGCATGAATAATTTATAACATGCATGCTTGTTGTCTAGCAAGTAAGCACATGCATCAGGCTGCGTGTATGCACAAACATGCATGCACGCGGATGTCCACCAGTTTACCTCCAAGTCCAGTTAATGGAAGAGGGAACTGAAAAACGCAGAGTATGGCCAGACTTGTTGAGGAGCAGCGCAGTGTTTGGGGCTGGATCAGCTCATGATTTTTTATTTTTTTTTCCCTTCCCCATCATATGTTATTGTCTACTTCAGCTACATCCTGTTGTGTGTCATTATATAAGATGTCCCTGTCTTCCAGTTCTTTAACTTTCACTGTTCTTGTACTTTAACTGCTTTCAGTAACCTTAATTTTAAGCATTTTTATATAGATCCTTCATTTTTTATTGCATGTGCTGGAGTCTTTAGCGCAGTTTAGTCTTTTTACTATAACAGTGTGTTTAGTTCTTGTACAGTGTTTTAGTGTAGATCAGTGTCTGGTACTTACCGAATTCCTTTTGGCATTCGTTTCATAAACTGCCATCATCACAGGTTTTACCATGTATTAACATAATGCAATAATGCTGTATGTTGTAGGTTAAGTAATGAAACTTTAAATAACACACATGTACATTAAATTTTACTCATCAGATATGCAAGAGCCTCCAGGTAGCAGATTCTTAGGACTTGACCTGTAGTTTGTGTAGACAGTCACACACTTGTGAATTGTTTTGTTATGTATGGATTTGTTTCTGTTTTTGCTTTTGCGTTTGTATGAATACCTGAGAACATATGCAACCAAGAAGCTATATAAGAGGCACCCTATGTGACCTTTATTTCTGTGCAGTTATGTTTTCAAGTGTCAGGCCCTGCTTTTTTCAAAGGATCTGAAAGCACCTTGCAGTGATACGACGAATACATAACTGGCCATGCAAGGGACATAACTGCATGTGTGGTTGTATAGATATCTGCTGTTGATTTTCAATAACCTGGACATTGACTGAAAGGCAGGGAACATGCTGGAATTAGCAGGACATTTTTGTACAAAGCTGCTGCCTTCTTAGTATGCGGGGCTTGGACATTGCTATTGTGGCCAGACCAGTTGCCTTCCTGTCCTCCAGCATGGCAGACATCCAGAAATTCCATATCTCTAATTGACTCCATCCAGAAAGCTGCTGCGGGTGCACGTGTTATGCAGTATGCTAAGTGGACCAGGGTGCGCTTTCAGAACTGTGAGTCCACTGCATGAGGGGAACCTCAGTTTGTTGGCATTTACGTCCACAGCACTCCTGCTATTTCCCCTTACAAGTAGATATAGGTGTCCTGCTGTTGTTGATTTCATCATCAACCCATCGGAGCCACAGGCTGCATCTTAAGCAAATTGTCAACGGTACTGTGTCAGTATATACATCATCAGCATTGTTGATGTCAGCAGATGCATCACCAAGGACGCATCTGTCAGCAGACCGGACAGACATCTATGTAGTTAGCTGGAAGATCAGAAGTACACCCACTCCTCACATAACAAGGTTAATTTTTTTCTTTTTTTTTCCCGTGAACTCAACCCATTACGCAAATTCCTGTTGTGAGGGGGTTGAATAATGATTATTTCTTATGGTAAAAAAAAAATTGTTTGTGGACAAAAATACGTCACATAAATCGCATTAAAGAACCCCAATAAAAGTTATTTTAATACATGACAATGATAAAACCAACAGATTTTGCAATAGTTAGAAGAAAAATACTGTTTCTATATGCTTTTTTTTCTGTTTAGTTTTTGTGTAAATGCAAATTTATTGTAACGTATTTCATAAGATTTCTATGGTGACAAGGTTAGACATTAATTTTCGGGTTTATGGTCTTAGCGGCAGGGCAGTGTAATAGACACGTACCCATATTCTCACACTACGAGCAGTTTAGACTTACCAGTTCCCCTGAAACACTTGGATTGTAGGAGGAAACTGGTGGCTGGAGGAAACGTCCTGTTTGTCGTGTACTCTACATAGTAGCTACGAATCAGCTGAAGGCACAGGCAGACAGCTATACAGTATTATGGAGTAATTAAGGACTTTAGAATGGGATTAGGTGATATTTTAGCATAAATGGGCACGAGTTTTGCAGCTCAGGAATGCATCGAAGTGTTTGCTGTTGAAAATAAAGGTCATTACGCCTTCGAGTTATGAGAATTGACCTTACCAAGGGTTTTTCGGGAATGCATTACTTTAGTATTGTGGGGGAAGACAGTAACGAAAATAGTATTGAACGTGATGCTTCCGTTGTGATCTTAGGTTTTCCCTAATTGAGGCTCGTGATTGGTTGAGATTGTAAGCGTGATAGAAAGTACGAACTATATATGTTAGCTGGTTTTTCTGTAGGACAAGCATAGTGTTTGCGTGCTTTTCAGAATGAAAGATGTAGTAGGCAGTGAATAAAATGACTGCTGCCCTTATACTGAATAATACCTGTTGCATGAAAAAAAGAGCCTACATTTTCATAATCCGTTGCAGCTGTTTTTTAGGGGCCCCTCTATGTGTGGGCTAAGCGTACACTGTGATGGCAAATTCTGCTCTAAAGCTGACAGGTTCCCGTGGAAAACGTTGTAGGGTTTCAGAGTTGTCATCTTTGGATGAAGTGGTCGGAGAGACCAAAGCACGACTGCATTGGTTTTGAGGATTGAATTCTCGTAAGCCTATTCTTGAGCTCCACAGACCTTGACATTCAGGAAAGGAGCACATGGCCTGTTCTCAAATAACAAGCCCACCCATCTGTGTGCTCATTATTCAGTTTGACAAATGAGGCATTGAGGGAATGAGCACTAAAGAGTGACGGGGCTAGATATGATGAGAGTCAGAGGGCCGGACTTTATTGAGAGCCAGGTGCTTGGTGCTGGAAGTGCGGCACAGCGATGGCTACAGGATGAAAAACAACACTATGAGATCACATCTATCTCACAGAGTTATGTTAATGTTTGCAGTACTATGGCCCTGTTGTTTGATGGGGCACCGGGCACTCTTAATGGCTGTTTATACAAGTGTCAGCTTGCAGTACTGCAGTAAAAGTGGAGATTCATTGTCTGATTAATCGGAGACTTGTGAGAAAGCGGCTCGAGTACAGAGGCTCAGCAGTGTGCTCTGACATTTGCACGTCGGTCATTCCTTCTGAGAACATGACTTTACGGCTCAGAAATCTGGCAGGTTATAAACACTACAAAGCCTATAAGGTGAGAAAAACATGAGAAAAATATCCTATAGTGCCAAAACTGTTTTTTTTTTGGTCAAATGTGCTTTTCATATGTACTGCCAAAATAGGGCAGCAAGCAGTGCAGTGCAGTGCTTAAGGATGTGGCCTTGTATTCGGAAGATTGGAATTTCAAGTAGTTTACATTTATTCATTTAGCAGACTCTTCAAAGCGACGTAAAAAATACAGTGTGTGTCTTACATAAAAAAAAAAAAAGAGAGGCTTGTATGCAGACACGTGATTCTACAGCACAGGTAATTTCACACTTTCCACTGTGTGAACCACTGTACATCACACGAGTAGCTGCATAAAGTTATAATCACAACATTATTGAAGAAACATTTACCCGTTTTTCATGCACTTAATAGATCAGGAAGAAGTAAGTCTGAAAGAGGTGAGTTATGAGACCCTTATTAAATGTACAGAGAGATCCAACAGTTCTGAATGACAGGGGGTGGTCATTCCACAGCATGGGAGGCAGAGCCGAAAACCTTCACGCTTTTGATTTTTGGTCTCTTGTTTGTTTGAGTGTAGCAGTCTGGTTGGGGTGTAGCGGATGATCAGGTCTTGTAGATGTCGGGATGTCGGGCAGCAGATCCGTTTGTGCTTTTGTAGGCCGTAACCAGAGTCTTGAATTTGATCCAGGCAGCTGCAGGAAACCAGTGCAGAGAGACGAGGAGGGAAGATACACGGGAACACTTCGGCAGGTCAAACACAACTCGTGCAGAAGCGTTCTGTATCAGATGTAGTCAGGTGGGTGAGGGTGTGCCCATGTGGCTACCCTGTGATGGACGGGCATTCCATCCCTGTAGTACGCCCTCTCGCCACTGGTGCCCAGTGATTCTGGGATAGGCTGGCATAGGCTCTGTAACCTTGGCCAGCACAAGTGGTTACTGAAAATGGATGGATGGATGGATGGATGGATGTTAGCATTTGTACTTTTGAGAGTACAGTAAGTAATACTGAAGTATACAAAAAACAAAGAAAATAAAATAAATAAATAAATAAATAAATAGAAAAACAACACTTTTTTAAAAAACTGGATGTTGACGTTAATGCCAGCAGCTGGTTTGGAATTTACTGTGTATAGCCTTGTGTGGCAGTCTGGTTCATTCTTCTGCTGCATCAGAGCAGGAATTGAATTGAAAAAAGAAGTCTGTTTCCATGACACACTTTAAAACATGATAGGAAGGAAAGGGTAAAAGGGGATCTTAGCGTAGCGTAAACTAACACACATTTTCTTTGCTCTTTCATGATCCTCTCTATATTTGCAAAAGACCCCAGCAGTTGTATTTATCCCTCTGGTGACAGTGGGCCAGGCATTAGGGCTGATGGTTTCACAGCACAGGCAATTAACCAGCATGTTTGGTTTGTACCTACTGGCTATTCTGCACGCAGCTTTAATATCTTTGCCTATGGAATATGCAAAGTGTGGCCCTGCAATTACAAGGATCAACACTTGGTTTTTATTGTGATTCACCCCATGAGCTGGCTGCTCCTCCCAGGGCAGAACCTTCTGGAAGAGCACGGAGGACAGACGTGGGGAGCTTCGAGTGCACAGAGACGCGTCATTCTTAGGGAGGAGAGCGGCTGATGTGTTGCCCCGGAGACTGAAAGGGTGCGAAGAGGGGTGGGGGTGGGCAGGCGAGAGGGGCGGAAGTGTTTCCTCTGTGCTTTGATTCTACAGCTAAATTTCTCCTTTTTTTTTTTTTTTTTCCCCCCACTGAATCTGTGTCACTGATAGATTGAACTATTATCAGGATGTTCTGACAGCGGTGTGTTCATAACCCTTGGGTGCCTTTTTCCTTTGGTGAAAACAAAGTGCAAATATGGCGCCGTTTATTTAATGACACTATGGATACTTATATTCAGATTTTTAATTGGTATTGCAGTACACTGGCATGGTGACATGGGGATTGTGCTGGTGGTGCTCAAGGACTAGGGGTTCAGACACTGGTTAAAATTTGGCTGTGTCTTTGCAGAATTCCTGAGTCTTCCTTGTTTTTAGAATGGGTGCCCTCCAGGTGCTCCGGTTTCTTCCCACAGTACAAGGACATGATGCAAGTGAACTGATGACTAAATTGCCGGTAGTTTGTGCATGTGAGTGAATGAGTGTGTGTGGTTGTCCTTCCGTGGACCAGCATCCTCTCAACGGTGTACCCTGCCTCATACCCCTCGCTTACATTTACATTGCATCACTTCATGTAGCTGATGCTTTTCTCCAAATCAGCATAGTGTTAAGCTACTTGCAATTATTTACCCATTTATGCAGCTGCATAATTTTTACTGGAGCAATTTTATAGTACCTTGCTCAGGGATATTACAGCTGGATCCATTTACATTTATTTATGTAGCAGATGCTTTTGTCCAAAGCGACTTCCAGTGAACTCCGTGTTATCAGTCCACACACCTTATTCACCAAGGTGACTTACATTGCTCCATATACTACTTATACTGGGTCACTCATCCAGACATCAGCGGAACACATTCTCTCTGTCACTCACACACTATGGGGGAGCCTGAACAGCATGTCTTTGGACTGTGGGAGGAAACCAGAGCACCCGAAGGAAACCCATGCAGACACAGGGAGAACATGCAAACTCCACAGACTGAGTGGGTATCGAACCCACATTCTCTCCTGCCACCCAGGGCTACTCACTATGCCACATACTGCCCTGTGTGTATGTGCCAGATCCAAAGGCAGCAGCTCTAACCACTACACTACCAGCAGTCCCTGCTTCTACCATAGGATCCAGACTACCATGACCCTGCACTGGTCTTGCGATTATGGACAGTGAATGAATTAATGAACGTTGATTAAACTGAGGGGGGCGCGGTGGCGCAGTGGGTTGGACCTGGTCCTGCTCTCCGGTGGGTCTGGGGTTCGAGTCCCGCTTGGGGTGCCTTGTGATGGACTGGCGTCCCGTCCTGGGTGTGTCCCCTCCCCCTCCGGCCTTATGCCCTGTATTGCCGGGTAGGCTCCGGTTCCCCATGACCCCATATGAGACAAGCGGTTCCGAAAATGCGTGTGTGTGTGTGTGTGTGTGTGATTAAACTGATTAAGTACTTTACTGTAAGTCTTGATAACAGTGCCTTTATGGTAGGCCAGTTTGTTAATCACTGCATTATTTGTACAGCAGTTATAGGTGATGGATGGACGTATGGATGGAATTACAGTAGGTAAGTGAGGTCTGAAGTATAGAAGTATAAACACCTCATCAAACCTGAACAATGTGTATCCCTGTTACACACTGATGTGCTGAATGACATAGTCCATACTGATACCTTCACCTCTGCTTCACACATTTGTATTGCTTGTTGCTTTATACTAGGCTAATAAGGACCATGATGCTGATTACTCTGCTGATCATGTTAAAAGATATAATAGCCCGGAATCTTACTGACAGTGTGACTATTCACGCTTGTTGTGCCCTTCTGTTCCAGGAGACCGGCTCTCAGTGGTCGAGAATCCATGCAGTTCTGGGAAGAGATCAGGTGGATGTCGACACTCTGGCCTCATCCTTAGGCTATGCGTATTTCCTCAGCCAGGTACGCAAAAGGTGTACTTGTGTACGTACGTATATGGGAGCAGTCTGAACGCAAGCCTTGTATTTCCACGTGAAGGACTCAGCAGTAAATGTGTATGCATGTGCACGTGTGCTCTTGCGCGTGGGTCTTTTTTGTGCATTTGCGTACGTGCACTTGCGATCCTGACCGTGTGTTTATATGTACTGCATTTCAGAAGGAGCCCAGTGACTGCCTCTGTGTGCCCCTTGTGAATCAGAGACGTTCAGAATATAGCCTACCAGAGCAGACACGTGCCTTTCTGCAGGAGGTCCGTGTGCCCGAGTCCACTCTGCTGTGGAGGGACGACGTAGACTTGGTCCAGCTCCACGCCACTGGACAACTCACAGTCACACTCCTGGGTGGTGATTGGCTCAACAGGTACAATGGCGTCCTTTTTTAAACAAGTGCATAGTTTAATTGACAGTTGGAGTCATACAAACCCCTTCTGGTGAATATTGGTTTTCCCTCCTATCTGCTCACCTGTCCTGATATGGCCTTTAATTCAGGTATTTCCATCAATTTTTAAATACAGGAAATGGATCCTTTCTTTAAACACAGGTAGAAAATACTATTCATGCAATCACATTGGTCAGCCTAGCTGACCTCAGCAACTGCCCGATGCATAAGGTGATTTAAAGGATGAGGAAAGCGCAGGCTATTTAATAAAGCTTTCAAGATGAGGTTTTCATTACTTCTTAGATGTGAAGGTTGACTAAATCATGTTAGATGTGACTTGGTGAGAAGATGACGAACAGACAGCTTCACGTATTTGCAGGGGCAAGATGCACAGAAGCAGCAGTGTCTGGTTTCTGGTTTTGTTTGAGATGTGATGAAGAACTTGCTAAAGTAGAAAGGTCACTCGGAGCTTTAACTGAGCGGGAACATGGCGATAATATTATAAAAACTGGCTTTTGAGCACAGTAAAATGTTTTGTAATTTAAATGAGTTTTGTGCAGATGTTTTGCGATAAATAAGTCTTAACGTGGCATCTGTAAGCACCAGACTATGTAAAAACCCAGGGAGGCGGTGAGGTAATGGACGGGGTGACGGGAAGCGAAGGCAGTGGCTTGACTTCCATGTAGCTGAGTCCACTGGGCTGGAAAAGTAGGTACAGCATTAGCAGGATTCCAGTGGAAATGAGATTTAAGAATCCCAGCTGGCAGCACGCGGGTGAGCTCGCTGTGCGAGAACCGCCGGTAATGGCCGAGGGGGGTGGGGGGTGGAGTAGGAAGCGCTCTGTTCGGCGGTCCCGTAGCCCAAGGGCTCAGCTGAGTTTTATGCAGATTTGTAGCAATTTGCCGACTTTTCCCCCCGATTTCCAGGGGGGAGGCAAGCTCCCTGGCATCAAGCGTCATCAGAGTGATCCATCGCTCCGAGCGACAGGGACATGGCGAGGGGGCGGTGCCGTTGACAGCCATTGTCACCAGGGAGATCCTCCAGGAGGCGTCGGAGCGGCTGTCAGCCCCCCTGGCCGGACTCCTCCGAGGTGAGGGCCACTGACGCTCTGGCACTAATCCCCCTTCCTACCATCCACCTCTCCAAGGGCTAATGGAGCGCGACACCGTTGCCACGTCTCGCTTAACAAGCCCCTTTAAGAGGGCCCTTAGGGCATGGTGGGGTGAAAGAGGGAGAGGGGGGTTTAGATGGATCCTGTGGGCGGTCGGGACTTTGCTGAAGAGTAACAACTCATCGTATTTCAGAGCTACGGTGTCTGAAAAGCACAGCTCAAGGGAGAAAAGGACATGCGGAGCTTGCAGTCTGTTTATCTGCTCGCTAAAAGGTGAGGTTAGGCCCCAACGCTGATGTCGCCATTGTGTGCCAGGACTATTGACTGAGAAATGATGTGTACTGGCTGAAAGGCACTCTGCCCACTGCCACTGGGGGGGACAGGAAGCAGGAGATGTGTGCTCTCCCAGAGGCTGCGCCAAAGGGCTTGTTTGCTGTTTAAAACACACAGCGATGAATCACCGCTTCCGCTGTCCCATCTCCAGTGAAGTGATCTATGGGGCCGCCTTGTCATAAGCGCATTCGAGATGCAGGAGTGGGCCAGGCAGCAGAAAGACACCATCGCTTGCTGCAGCCATGCAGTGAGTCTTAAGATCAGCTGTCCGGCTGGTCATCACACAGTGTGCCATCTTCGTGCTACACTTTGTTTTTATTCTGCACACCCGTGCCATCTGTACATTAATGTACGTAAATATACTCGCAACAGAAATGTACGGCAATACACAGAAGCAGCAAGTAACGTAGCACTTGGAGCTCTCGCCTGGTCGCTTGCGGAATATACGCACTTCGGCGACGGCGGTATCAAACAAGCAAGCTGTGCTGCTGTAACCGTGTGTATGTATCTGGGCACTCCGTCTGCTGAGGGGATGCGCTTTTGTTTGCTCTCAGTTTGGTTTGGAGGAAATGTCTGCCAAATGCATCAAGGCGAATGTAATTGAAGGAGCTGTATTTGAATCCCTGCACCAGCTGCTATAGCCTTGACCAGTGTGCTTCTGCGGAATTGATGCAGTAAAAATGACACAGCTATATAACTTACTCAGTCACTTTCCTTAAGTGCCTGCCAGTCAGGGCTGCTGACTCAGTCAGGTCACGCCAAATGTGAGCTGTGAACACTGTGGAAAGGAATTGAATGACGGCGATCCCACACCTCTATACCGATTGAGTTTTACTTCCAGCTATTGGCTGTCTGTTGAAGTGCGGGTGTTTTGCTCCACAATGCTCCGAAATTTTCCAAAATGGTTAAGTGAAGAGAGGGGGCGCTGCAGCGCAGCGGTGCAACGGGCTTGACTGGGGTCTGCTCTGTGGCGGATCTGGGGTTCGAGTCCTGCTTGGGGTGCCTTGCGGCAGACTGGCGTCCCATCCTGGGTGTGTCCTCCCTCCCCTCAGCCTTGTGCCTTTGTTGCCAGGTTAGGCTCCGGCTTGCCACGACCCCGCTCAGGGACAAGCGGTTGTAGACGGTGTGTGTGGGTTAGGTGAAGAAAATGCTATGAGAAAAAAAAACACACACTCATCCTGATATCCAGTTTCTCACCTGTCTGGTCCAAGGTTATTAATAGCATGTTTTGTTAACTGGTGTGGGCTATTATGTATATGGTCTGTCACATCTGTTTTGCCTGGGCCTGTGACATTTGGTCCAGTGTGATAAACTGTGACTGCATTTGAAAATTGTGCCAAGTGGCTGTGTGGGAGACTGAAATGCATCGTGCTTTACGTCTCTTATTATTCATTCTTCTTCCTCAATTAAGTTCATGCACGCTATCGTGCTAACTTTGTATCGTGAAATCGTATTTTTAAAAATACTTTACGAGCACTAGACCCTTTGTGAATGAGTTCTCCACAAATATCTTGCTGTTACCCTGCAGACCCAAGAGTGTGTGCAGTTCTGTCACAGAGCCACGAGTCAAAAAGACAAAATGGCAATTATAAAATGACAAACGTCTAAATGATTTTTCATATTTGTAATTTAAAGTAGATGAGAAAGAAGTTAAAAAAAATAATAATTGTTCTTACCTCTATTCCAAATGTAGACATAAAAAAACGTAATATGGTGCTTTTTTTTAGATGCAGACCCCTTTTTGCTAATACAATCACACACCTCATTCTCACAAACTCAAAAAATCACAGCTGTATTAAAAATCCAAAAAAGCTTGCCAGACACGCGAGCAATTCGGAAAGCTTATATTTTCCTCATATTAGACATTATTTAGGGTGATCAGGCCAACGGTGCTGCTGGATTGTATACACTGCCTCCATGCCGGCCAATTTTGCTGCTGCATATGACCTGTCAGGTAGAATCATTTCAAGAAAATTTCTGCTTATGACTCAGCCAAGAGCTAAACTTGGACCACACTGTTCACCCTTACTTCAGGTCACACTCCATCCAGTGGCCTGAGGGGTTTCAGGCTGGTTAAAAGCAAAGTGGGAATGATGTAGGGTCTAACATGGGGTCATTTTGATGAACACACACACACACACACACACACACACACACACACACACACACACACACGTACTCACCAAGGCCTTTTTACATGATCCTCTTGGCCTTCTAGTCATTTTTTCCTCAGATCTTGACCATTGTATGTGACGGGGAAGATGTGTACACAGTAGTACTACAGAAAGGGGAAGTCAGTTCCTTGTCCAGTCGATGGAAAGTATTACTGTAATGAAATGTGCTCTGTGAACAGTCCATTGTGCATGCATTTGTTTTGCATTTGACTGTCACACTGCGATGATAGCGATATGGCAGCATGTATGGCAGTAATGAGATGTGCATGGAAACTGCTGCATGTTACTCGGCGCGGCCCGACGTATGGTGAGCTCATTACCATCCTTACAGTCAAGCCTGGAGTTGGCAGCCTATCGGTTGCATCTCGTCACCAGGATGATAACGCAGAACAACTTTGGGGACTTTTTGGGAAAACCACACGCGCAGTTGCTGCCGACAGTACATGTACCAGCTACTGGTCACGGCAGCTACACACTTGTGCGGTGAAATTATTCGACATTTAGTTTTTACTGGGGACTTTTTCTGATGTTCGGCTGTTTACAACTGTGAGTGAGTTGTTGAGATGTCGTTAAAAATATAACCAGCTGAAGAGGAGCTTTTATAACGCTCTATATGTAAAAAGTGATCTACATGTAAAGTATATTTTATACAGTTTTTTTTCTTTTTTTTTTACTTTAAAGATTATGAATTTGTGTTACTTTCTTTTCAGGAGCCCTTCTTGTACAGTCTGTGAAGAGCCCCACCAAAGACCACTGTCTCCCACCAGACTACGAGGATCTTCTCAGGGAGCTGGGACACAGGTGCCTTGACCAGGGTCACGCAGACGACGTCACCGGGGACCAGCATCCTCTGGTTATGGACATCCAAGGTGACAGCCTGACTGAAGGGTCACTTGCAGTACTCATCACAACACTGCCGTGTTGTCCTTGGTTCGCCGACCTCGGAATGTGTTTCAGTAAAATGTGTTTCATTGTCTCCCAACGTTTCTACCGTTCCTGCACTTCTCTCTGTACAATACTGTAGGTATCTCAGGAGATGCCTAACTGAGGGCAGATTAAATGGAAAGTTAATGGTATATTAAGAAAACCTTGATTGCGTTGACTGAGAATGAGGTGTGGACTGTAGCACATTTTCACTAGTTTAGCTTTGACCGTGACACAAGGGTGTTTACAAAGAGTGTTACAACTGTGTTTTGTCATCTTTTTTTTTTTGCTTCATTCACTTGCATAGAGACAGCATGTGCAAGTGTTTCTATACTTTTGTTTTGCTTTGTCTCATGTCATGTCCCTAATGACTGTGCTACCTGCTCTCTGTCTTCATCAGCTCTGCATGCCCTGCATCTCATAACGTTCATGGTTGAAGCTTCCGGCTGATGTGCGTGTTTGTGTTTGTGTGTTGTGTGTCACAAAGGTGTAAACATGGATGAAATCCTCCAGAAGGATATGAAGGAGATTTCAGACGGAGACATCAAACTGTCTGTCAGTGTTGTGTCCATCGATCTGGAGGTGAGCAGTGATGTCAGTTGCGAGTTGTTTCTGTGTCCACAGATGTTGAGTTCAGCACTAGTGTGTCTGCCATTTCCACTGTAGCTTCTTAAAATTGGATGCTATTTTTTCCATGCCGTGAAGATGCTCTAATAGTGGTTAGGTGATATATGTATTTTAAATGTCCTGTTCGACCCCGATTATTGCGTACTGTAGAACAGAGGGGTTTTTGTTACATCTGACCTTTTATGTACTGTCTACACTGGGATCCCATAATATATTAATCTGTTTTGGTTTCACAAGCATGTAAAGGGGATACATTTCATTATCCTATCATGGCTTTCTAGAATTTAATGTAAAATTATGCAGATAAATACATACTTGCTGAAATCGCTTGTTCCGAGTGGGGTTGCGACGAACCGGAGTCTAACCTGGCAACACGGGGCACAAGGCTGGAGGGGGAGGGGACACACCCAGGATGGGACGCCAGTCCATCGCAAGGCACCCCAAGTGGGACTCGAACCCCAGACCGGCTCGAGAGCAGGACCAGACCAAACCCACTGTGCCACCGCACCCCCCACAGATAAATAGTGATAGAAAATCCATTAGTGAAGGATTCATGCGTTTGCATCTGTGCAACCCCTTTAGTCATAGGCCCAACTTAGAACGGACAATTTAGTGGGACCGTTGTCCCAACAACTGCAAACCTTGAGAAGGCTAGTGGATACTCAATTTTATAATGGTATAATGGTGAGAAGTTGTCCCTGGAGTTTTGTCCCTTCAACTGCCCGACTGACCCCTTCCTTCTCACTTTTGATGGTACCATTTGTCGTCTATATCGGAGTCTGTTTATCAGTATTCACCTTCATTCTTCTGTGGTCCAATGAGCTCTGAAGACAGAGTTAGTTTCTACTAATGACATCGTTTTAAAGACATTGTTTGGTTTTTTCCCTGCCGAGTAGTTCACAGCACCCAGTACTTTCTCAAAAAGTGAATTATGTAAAATTATTAAGGGCATTCCTCATAAAATGGGATTAATTCAGTACATGAAATCACCCCTTTTAGGTGAATCTCCATTATTAGCAAATCAAATTTTCATTATTTCTTTTGGAAAAAGTAAATCAGTTTCTGGCAGAGAGATGTCACCTAAAATTAATTAAAATCTTACAGTAAATGATATTTTTTTGCATGACAGTGATAGCACTAATACATTTTTGTAATATTTGTAACAAAACTGCTTGTCCAGTGCAGGGTTGCAGAGGTCTGGAGTCTATCCAGGAATTGTAGGGTGTGAGGTATGGAACACCCTGGACAAAGACATTTTGATAATTTGTTTCAAGGATTCCTGTGATATTTTAAAGATGGTTCGAAATCCAGTTGAAGAAACAACTATGGAGCTTTTTGCCCCACCTACTAACAGCAGAGGAAAGCTGTCTTTTAAAAAGACTTTTTCCTTATGTTTTTATCTTGTTTAAATCTCGTTCTGTATTGTGATTTAAAAAAAGCTTACGTTTCAACATATTCCTCGACAGCGTGTTTGGCGCTGTGCCGTTCTAGTTTTTTTTAAGAGATGCCTCTCCGCTGAGTGTTCTGTTTTTTTTTGTCTTTTTCAATGAAAAATACCCTGCTAATAAAAGATTTGTTTTCTGCAGCAGGCGTGGAGTACAGCGTGTATCTTGTCTGCTTTTTTAATGCTTCTTTTTATTCACTTTAAACGATTTCTGAACGTAGTGGACACTTCTACAGCTACCATGCAAGGTGAGCACAGTGTAAATGAAATAACAGTACTGCCAACATGCTCATGGGGGGAACATGCTGCATTTTTAATGTTTCAGCTTTGCACTGCCTGCACACTGATTTATATTCTCTAATACAGAAATGAGAAACTACTCGTTTAAACAGTACAATAATGACAAATGGCTTTATTTTCATTGCCCACTTTTTTATGATTGTTTCCTTCACTGAACTGCTCTGTACCAGAGTGCAATTTAGCCAGAAAGCCGTGTAACAACTGCATTTTTCCTTTTTAAATTCCTCCACTGGCTAAAATAACATGAGCGCAAATGTGACTGTCATTGTTATGCTGACTTTTCCCACACTTTTGTGGAAACAAAAACACTGAATACTGGACAAAAACGATGTTGAACTATGACTTGGAGCAGTTTTTAGTGTTTGTGTTGCACCACTCTTGGAACCGTAGGTTTGGATATAGGTCTGAGCCTGGCTTTGTCTGTGTGAAATTTGTATGGTTCATCCCGTGTTTCCATTGACCTGGGTGCTCTTAATTCCTCCCACAGTCCAAATACATGTGTTTCAGGTGAACTGGTGACATTTTGAATGTGTGTATGATTGCGATGGGACTGGCTGCTGTCCTACCCAGGGTGCACCTAGCCTCTCCTGTGGTTATTGGCAATGAATGAATGAATGAATGAATGAATGATTGAATGAATACATTTTCAAGTTAAGTACATTACTAGAAGGCTCAGTAACCAGTGCACTTATGGTAAGCCACTTTGTTCACCATTACTTTACTTGTGTCGAATGCTGATTACATTCAGGGTACAGTTGTATATTGTGCAAGTTGCAGTTCTAGTGAAATAAGTAATAATTTCACAATTTTTTTTTCCCCAGGTAACAGGGACATGCCATCTGGTGGTAATTACTGGTACTGTCCGTATTGTTTCCGGGTTCTCTAGGCTGTGTAGCCCTTGAAATAATTTTTACAGTTGTTATTGGAAGGTATGTTCTATATTTAGTGCTATTCTATAAGTTGTAATGTATAAAATTGGAAAACAACATTTGTGCGCATGGCTCAAAATTCTCTTTTAAACTGTCACAGTCTCACACCAGCCCTGAACTCTTATCTCCCAATGCTCCTGCAACTTCTAATGTCTTTTTTCCTTCATTGTTTTCATTTTTTGCAAAGACATTTTTCTCCCCTACTGCCCAGTGTGAGATATTAGGGTATGTGTAAAATAAATGATGTATATAGCTGTAGGGATACGACCTCCCTGGAACTACCTTACGTCCAAGGAACATTAAACATGGGTCCTCGTTTAGCGAATAAATAACCATTCTGTGGCTGCGTGCTACGGACGCCGGTGCATATTTTAAAAGCCTAAGCAGAGAGGCCATTAGGGATTTAATACAAAATAAATCGCCAAGGGGTCTTCTTCCAGTGCCTGACTCACAGCTCATGGTGGGTTACTAATGGGCTGAAATGGACTCAAATGAATCCGTTATATGCATGTCATTTGCCGTATGTATATATTTATATATTATTTTTTAATTGTGTTTGAGAATAACAAAGTAATAAGTACATCATTTTGGGGGCTTCCTTAAATGCTTTTCAAACTAAATAAATTAGTTTCAATTAACTTGTAATCGAGGCAGAGTGTGTGTGTGTGCGCGCGCGTGTGTGTGTGTGTGTGTGTGTGTGTGTGTGTGTGTGTGTGTGTGTGTGTAAAAAGGAAATCTGACTGTTTTGAAAGCGGGATTGGAGGGGTTAGCTATTCTGACAGCGTAAGGACGGGTGTGCAAAAAATCCCTTTACTTCCTTCACCTGAAACTATCATTCCTCCCCGGCTGTCCCTCAACAGGAGCTCCAGATATTATAATCAAAACTATTAACTTAATTTGAATATCAATATTAGACTAAATAAATACAGTTGTGTGACCTGTGCTTCTCCCTACGCTAAGGCGGATAACATTTTGTCTGTAAATGCCTTTGTCGCCTAGACAGTAGGTTGCGGTATCAGTAAAGGAAAGGAACGTTTGATAGTTTAGTCACAGAAAGGGCACCGCTACTAATGTACCCTATAATAAGATGTTTTGCAGCTGCCTAAATGGATAATGCATACGAATTTAAGATGCTCATCGTACTTTCCTCTGGATGAACCGAGTCGTAGCTTATTTATTTACAGGACTGTTTTATTCTTTTCACTGCAGGGTACTAAAACTGTAAAGTATTAAAGACTCTAATAGTACAATTTCTAAGTAAGATGAAGTGAGGGATTGATTTGGAAGATTAGAGGATCAGCTCTGCTTCCTTTGTTTTGCTGAAAAAAGCCTTAATGAACTCAAGCTGACATTAAGTTTTCGAAGCCGAGCGAAGTCACAGCGAAAGTCTCATTTCAAAGTGTGAGTTTTTTTTGAATTGACTTGTTGCAATCAAGTTTGCAAAACAAACACCGATTTCCGCTTCTCTTTGGAGTGATTTAGCGGGTTATTCGCCATCTGGAAGGCCCCACGCTCGCTCTCCCTCACTCTGCATGCTTAATTAAGTGCAGAGGCACGCTCGCTGAAAATCGCTCTACTCTGTTTGGTTAATTAAACTATTTTCTGAACATTGCATCCCTTTCTGGCGCACATTTTAGATCCCCCAGTCTGCACAGCGTTTGTAGTCTCTCAAGTAGTCTCTTTCGCGTTGGTAAAACGAGTCTGAGTGTCATCTCTTTTATTTGTCACTGAACTGTCAATTTATTTAAAAAAAAAAAATGTTTTAATGTTTAAAACATGGCCACATACTCTCTGTCCGTGTGTGTGTGTGTGTGTGTGTGTATATTTGATTAGTTTGTCAAATAGAACTTGAATAAATGTTGCTTATAAGAATTTTGGAGAATATGCCAAAACTGGCTGTCAAACTATCAGTGAAACTTCCCAAACATGCACTGTTCCGCTTAGGATTGATGGAAAACATATATATCACCCCCTACATCTCTGCCTTACAGAATCTATTCAAATTGCTGTTCTTCCAAGGGGAATAACAGTTTCGTGACGATGATTGAGGGCGCCTGAAATCTGGCGCTTCCCTCTTGAGGGACAGTTAAACGGGGGTATTAAGCTTGGAGTTCATGAATATAAGGTACGTTAGCAATATCCATCAAGCAGCACGGCTCTCATGCCACATCGCGGATGTGGAACTCCAGCTGCTTCTTCAGAAACCAAACTTTTGTGTTGTAACAACACATTACTCCTGCATTTAGCCTAATGGAATACGGTGGTACTGCATCAGCGAAGCCATTACCGAGGAACTTTACAACATCAAGAACTATATTTCTAGTAATTTATAGTAGACACACACACACACACACACACACACACGCAGATGTGTATGTAACATTTTAACATGTAATTGTAGTTGACATATTGTATATATTTACCTAGTCCTTGCTGGTAAAAGCTATACTTACTTTCTTAATTTCTTTAATTCTGTAGTTTTATTTTGTTACCTATCTGCTGTTTTAGTTCAAAATATGATTTTATATTTTTAATTTTGTACTTATTGACATAAGAATGTTTATTCCTCTATGGTCCTACGTCTGAGTCCTTGCCGGGAGCCTTTCATTTATAAATAGTGACACATCTAACGTGAAATGATAGAGGAGGTGATATTTTAGAAGGCGTACATACAGATCCACATTGCTTTCAAGATGTCTTTTATCTGAATTTTTATCATTCAGTGTAAAGTGAAATATACTTCAGTGAAATATAAAACATAAAGGCTGATATCATAATGTAGATTTGATGCAGAGATCCATGTAGAGTAGTGCAAGAAGTTTTTTCTATATATTGATATACTTTGTGAATATGGTATTATTAATAGCAAAAAATGTACAATGTTTACAATAATAGTTAAATCTTTAATAAGAAGAACACCTGTGTGCTTGTAGATGTGGACACAGTATCATAGTGAAACAGCTTTCGATGGTATATTTGCTGTCTTACATATTTTACTTGGGTCTATTTCAGAATTCCAAGTTTTTATATTTTTACATTTGGGAATATTTCAGACTAAATTTAACCAGAGATTAAAAAACTGTGAATGATGAATGCCAAAAAATAAAAGGGCTAAAGGTTTCTGGAGACACGGTCCAATAATTAGCAAAGCAAACAAAGCTTTTGTTGTCCTACATGCTGGGAAGTTGATGAACTGTACAATAAACCCAAGCCTATAATCACCAGATATGTCATTTAAATTTTTACAATATTCATGAGTATCATGCATGACAGTGATATATGCAGGGCATGGGTGAGCTACCCAGTGTTGACACTCTGTTAGCCACAGCTGCTCTTCGATGGCTCTGCGGATAGGGAGGTGGCCAAAAATGTTCCTAGTTCCAAAATAATCAGATTTTTTTGAACTTGTGCTATATTCTGCATAATGAGTAAATAATGGAATTTTTTTTCCCCCCCTGTATGTAGCATATTTTAGGGTATGCAGTAGTACTTGTGTAGTGTGCATGGACATTGCTGTCTGTGTTTGCATAGACCAAAAGCCCTGCTGAAAATCTAATCAACATACAGTATAATGCTAATTACTAACTCAGACACTGTCATTTTCAGCGTCACTCTGTATATACCTGGAACCATCAAGACTCGTGTATTGTTCTTTAACAACTTTCACATGGCTGCTACTTAATAACTCTTCAAATTAGGCTGTGTTTAGTGTTCTCCAAAAAGTAGCCAAAGTAAATTCAGTCTTACACTACATCCGAGTAAACGCAGTAAACCTTTGCGAATTCAGCATTTCCATATAGATTTTTGCACTAGTATGCCGTAGACTAATTTAATCAGAATTGACACTGACTGGATGGGACCCTATTACTCGTTATCGCAACCCATCGCGACACAGCTGAGGTAACAGAACACTGGTAAACAGAAGCATTGTTAGTTATTTGTCATCCCAACTGAATTCCATCTGAGCTGCCCTAGTGTCCTGATCCAACTTGCCCATCTCCTTGTTCCCATGCCTGTCTTATTATTTCTTATTGCAATTTTCATTGTTTCATTACTCAGGTGATAGCTATTTTATGCTAAATTTGTTGCACTTGGGTGTCATGTGAACAAGGTGTGAAAAAAAAAAAAAAAGTAAATTATTTTACTCTTTACAAAGAGCCCCATATTAGTGGTTTAAGGTGAAGGCAAAACCGGTTCAGATTTCAAATACATAACTACGGGCCTAACAGAGTCAACAGAGTAGGTCTATATCAAGATACTCTTACATATACAATAGCAGCACTCGTGTTGTTTTTTGATAATTTACTAACACCTCAACTAAACTTGAAAGATCTGCATAGCGTACGATGCATGGATATTGAAATAGTCCCAAAAATTTATTTACAACAAATGGTGAACTCTGTTATTGCAAATGATTACATTTTTACAGATGTTGTCCCTGTAGCAATCTTTCAGCAATACTCTTCTCTGTAGTACTCTGATTTAACAATGTAGCTGCAATGTAGAGCTTTGCTCTCATAAAATTCTAGACTGCAATGTAGAAATCTAGCATATTTTCAGTCTCTAGCTGAAAACGATCATTAAATTAGTACTTAATTGCCAGATTGTGTCATGGTTATGCAATTGGGGAGAAATATGAACAAAATGAAATTATTAACAAAATAAATTTGCCTCGAAACCTTTAAACAACCATGAGAACTATGCAGTCTGTTAATATTTTCTGTTAACATTTCATCCCAACCTAAATCCTGTTTCCTACTCTGCTTCATGGAGTTGTTTGTCTACGATTTTGTTATTTACAGCCACTGTATTTTTGCTTGATGGCTCTTTAAGTTGCTCTGGATGGGTGCCTCTGCCTCTACAGAATGAATAAAAGTGCATGTAAAACTTAGAATATTCCTTTTCAAATTTTACACAAGAGCATCTTGTTTGTTTGTATGGAAATGAGGTCGACTGAGTCATGTGGGGAAGAGGAAATATTTTAGTACTGTTTAATTCAGTTAGGCTCTGCGTGCCAACTGAAGGGAGAAACTGTTAAAAGTAAAAACACTGAGGTGGGGGAACCCCCCCCCCCCCCACCCGTACTTTCGTTTTCTCTCAGTTGCGGCGGAGAGAATCTCCACACAAGTCATGTAGCTCGGCGAGACTGCGAGGGCTAATGATATTTGTCATTTGATTTGGAGCCTCCCAGTTTGTTTATGCTAGGCCAGTTTTATCCATAGTCTTCACAAATAATGATCTGTGGTAATTACCAGCCTGGAGAAAAATGTCTAAATGCTTTTCTGATGATGGTGGCTTGGTTAGCAGGTGTTGGGCTGGCCTCCTAGGGACAAAGATTGAAGAGGAGCCTTCTCCCCCCCCCCCCTCCCCCAGTCCTGGAGGCGAGGGTGTTTGTGCGCGTGCTCCCCCCATTGTGCGAGAGGTGGTTGGTGAACCCCACCGACAACGGAACACAATATGCAGGGGTCACACTTCCTGGTGGGCAACCGAGGGTTGATCGCTGTGATAGATGGATGCGCCTGCTGTCTGTCCAAGGGTGACGAGGGATAAAATTCATACTTAAACATTGACATTCCGCTGCAGAAAAACCATCTCTCCAGTTGATAGTCGAAGAGGGCTGAGGCAGCAGACGTCCGCGGGGACACGCTCGGCTCACACCGTGATCACGTTTGCGTGGACCGAGGAGGTTTCTGTGCTTTTAGAAATGTGTGTTATTGAAGAGTTTTGTGTTTTAGTGATCAGACAAACTAAGGTGAAATAGTATTTATTTGTTTGAATGCCCCCCCCCCCCTCCCTTCCACAACAACTAGCATTTGGGAAGTGGGGGTCCAGACAAAACCCCGCTAGGACAAAAACCCCTCGACTGGGGAAGTGGACCCCTACGGACTGGAGCAGCTGGGAGCCGACATCCTTTGTTTCAGCCAGTAACGCTGTCTCTTTTATGTTGCTTTTTTTTGGGGGAGAGAGTTTCTTCTCTCAGGACACCCACGGTTTGCCCAGATATGACATTTCGGATAACTTTTTATTTTTAATTTCCTTTCAGCCGGCTTCCAAAGTTCCGCCGAGTTGTCTGTAAAAGATGCTGTTAAATCACTGGAGGTTTTAGCAAAGTTGCCAGTTCATTTGCTGTAGTCCTACTGCTGAGATCAGAGACAGAGAGATAAATCAAAGCGAGCGTGATGGATTCTCCAGTGCAGTGAAATGAACGCTCGGAAGGCGAAAGAAATCTCTCAGTATTCTCTCTCTGACAAAGGGGTATGCAAAGAGCCTAAATGGATGAATGGTTGATTAATTTTTGCCAGAAATGTTGTTGACAGCAGGAAATGTGTTTTTTGCATTGAGTGTGTTTGCTTGGGAATTTTTGCGGGGCATGAGTTATGACGCTGAAGTTCGTACCTAAGGCTACTCTGCATAATGGAGGCAGGTTGTTGAACTTTGAGACGCTGCCCAAGAAGATATGCTTGTTCTGGGGGCAGACGGGTTTGTAAACCAGGAATGGGTCCATTCAGTGTCTCAGGGACAGATGTGTACCAGTTCTCATGTAAAGGGATAGATTAGGGCAACGCAAATGATTGGGGTTATATTTGTGCTTAAGCCAGGCTTTGAACAACCTAGTGTGGTCAATTATTGCTTTCACTGAGATCTCGTAGGTCCCTTCGTCTTAGGAAGGCATGCGAATTCGTGACAGAAAGGGCTCCGTCTTGAGGCCGTGTTAGTAACGGTAAGTCCGATAGGACACAACCCATCACTGAAGATACCGACTCGGGTCTCAGGTTCATTGCCATGTTGACATTGTCATGGTGTGTAATCGGATGCTCCAGGCAAGATAGCTAGCCAGCATACTCATAAATATAAAGCCTAAAACAATAAAAATTCAGTGTAAAAATGAAATAAAAATATTGTCTGTTTAAGATGGGTTTAATTTCCTTTATCCCTTCACATGGAAAGTATTTGAATCTTTTACTGCATATTACTTTGGTTCAGCCATCCTTAAACTTCTGAAATGTCAGTAATTCTTTGGGCGTCTGTGGGGAAAAGCACTAGTAATTTGCGTGTATTTGCAACAAATGGTAGACAGACTGCCAGCTCCCCATGCCACCGGAAAGATTTGTGTGTGTCTCCGTCTATTATTTTGTAATTTAAATATGTCATCTAGAACCAAGTAATGTCTGCAAAAACGCGCTCAGTCCAAGTGAGTGAATAATTCCTATTTGATCGTTGTAAAAAAAAAAAAAAGTTGCTTGATAATGATAATTGCTGGTGCCTGCTTATATGTGATTGTGTGTGGGTTTCTTTCTGTATGCACATAATTTGCACTTTACCTCCCGAATTTTTTTTTTTTTTTTTTTTTTCTGTTTTCAAACAACTCGTCAGCAGAGAGGCGTCATTGCACTCATCAGGATATCGGGTGTGAAAAACGACTCTCTCCGTTTTTGACAGTTGCGTCGAGCCCAGATTGATGGAGCTCTTCTGACAGAAGCCATATTGTGCTCCCAGGGTGCGAGGAAACGCTAAGGAAAAAGGAGATGACTCTCTCACTATCCTGTCAGGTTAATATTGACACAATTTGCTATGATGTGAGCCAGGAGTCTCAGTGTTACAACATTTGCGGGGAATTGTTCCGGTACACCATTAATCAACAGGCAGTGCCCCCAGCTTGTGTTTCAGTCTCTTGAGTTCTAATTCCCGAAGTTGGAGATAATACCGTACGTAGTATTTATTTACATACATCCAGCACTGGAAACGAGGTTAGGCGTGTGCCCAAGGTAAATCAGACTTGTAGTTTAGAGAAAATCCCCTTCGTGTTTGCATCTTCTGCCACCGTTCTTTTATAAATTATCACGAGCCAGCAAACACAGAAGTTAGAAATGTACTGCTTCTGCATGTTGGGCCTTTCTTCTTTACAGATGTTAGTGGAAAAGTGTGTTTCGGTTAAAAGCTTTTCATAATATATAATCTCATACTCTCATAAAATCGTAGAAAGCGTGGTTTTTCTATTATGTTGCTTAGTGCACAAAGCAACATACAGTTTTGGATCTGTTTATAAAGCTGGATGTTTTATTGGAGCATTTCAGGTAAAACATTAATTCAGAGGTACAACAAGAAGGCTCCTTCAGGAAAATTAACGCATCAGTTTTTTTTTTTTAGTCATTAACTAGTGAGCTAAAGTACAATTTTTAAAATGGATCCTTATATATAACCTATTTCCATTCTACAGGATGGCTTTCTGGTCTGCCTTTGTCAGTCATGAGTCAAGAAGCAACAAAAATGCATTTACTCTCATTTTACAACTCAGCAAAGACTTTGACAATAAGTCAAATATTTTAAGTGTTTAATAATTAAGACACTTCTGAAGAGCACAATGTTTTATGAAAATAATTGTGCAAATGGGAAATGCTATTAAATAGATGTTTGCCACTTACAATTAAAAAAGAAAAAAAAAACTCCCTCAATAAACAAAACTATTAATTAATTCATCTGAATGCATATAAATCTTTTTCCCTGTCATAAAATTACCATAATATGTGAATTTTGCCTGTCACTTAATTTATGAAACATAAATTATAAATTTTTCTTTTAACCTACTCTACAGGGTGACATTTGCTTTAAATATTTTTTACTCTTAAAGTACTACAAAACATATCTGTTGAAAAGACCAAAAATATGTTTTGTTCACTACTGTGACAAGTGAATATTTATCTGTGTACATCTAACTGTCTGAGACACAGAAATGGGCATAAATTGATGCTGTGGAATCTTTGGAAGCAATTTAGGTTTTTTTTGTACCTAAGAACTGTTGTTTGTTCAATATGTAATGTGCAAATATGTTTAATTATTTTGTTATCACACTACTAGTTCATGATTCAGCTGATTCAGGATTAGAAATCAATCTAACAGTGAAAATATGTCACAATCATAATTTTATGCAAGAATGTCTACTGATCACAAGACGTGTTTATTGTAAAACATGCTTTGAAAAGAACTCTGCATAATCTGCGTTCTTCAAATTGCAGCAGGAGTAATATGGTATATATTTCTTTCTACTGGAAATAACAAATCATATTTGCTGTTGCTGGGCAAACCAGTCATTTGTTAGGTGTCTGGCAGACGGAGGGGAAGGGGAGCGAAGACCTGTGTGTACAATGGCATGGAGATACTGATAAAGTGCTGTTTGTTCAGCGGCAACAACAGCGCCTGGCAGCAGCCAGCACCATGGCAATGCGCAGCATCCCGGCCTGGCTCACAGACAGGCGGCCTCCACGGGGTTAGTTAGTGGCTTTCAAGCCTCTATGGAAACATCAGGCTGTTAGTTATCTGCTCTCCCCTGGGGGGTGGGGTGGGGTAGGGTGGGGTGGGGAGCAAGAAAAGTTTTTTTTTTTTTTTTTTTTTTTTTTTTTTCTTTTTCTGCTTCTTTGAGAAGTTCTTTCAGCTGTTCTTATTTGATATGAAAAACATGTGACACCGAACTTATATTATCCCGAAGGAGAGATTCACGGCCCCTGCCTATTTTGTAGAATGTTTTAATGCAAAAAACAAAGGTAAATGCACTCGAGACCGGTAGTCTCAACAGCTCGAACGGTAATAAACGTGGTGCATTTCTGCAGTTTTAAAAAAACAGCAACAGCAGCAAGAACTGATGGCAATATGGGCTGTAATTAGACTGTCTATAACTGATGTGCTGGCAAAAACACATTTGTATTCCGTTGTTTTAAGGCTCTCAAAGTATAAGAATCCTATGAGGTGAATAGCATTTTTCATGTATCGCATGCCGAAATAGAAATAGATACTTCTTATAATGAAAGAACGAAAATGACAGTAATTGCCACAAAAACAGCAGCACGCTCATGACCATCATGATCAGTAATCATAGCTGGTGATTAGATGCTATTAACAATGACCAGATCACAAGCCTCGGCATTCATTGCCTATTAGGACCGCCGGTTCAGTGATTCCCAGACACTTTCCCCTGAGGACCACCAGTTCTACTGCAACAACCCTGCAGCTCATGCTGCACTATGCTTGTGCACCTACTATCCCATTAAGATCTAATCACACCAATGGGATATAAAACCATTTTAATGTCTTCCAACTAGTGGTAATTGTGTGCTCTCAGCACAAGGAATAGAAATTAGAATTGTGACAAGACGGTTTTTCTTTTGTCACCATCGCAGAATTTTCAGATAAAAGGCTAAAAGTATGCATGTAATAAAGGCTGGTTCAGGAAATAAGATTATACTCATTTCAGTCATTTTGAGCCAGTAGTCATTTTGTCTTTTCCTGTCTCAACACAGCATAGCCTGTGGTGAATTGGTAAAGAAATAGATGTGAGGTCAAACAGTTGCCAGCTAATGCCCCAGAATAGTTGCTGTGGTAATCTTATTATTCTTTTGAGAACGTTAAGCTGAATTGCTTCGGCAGGTAGACGGTGAGCTTCCTGTTGTTGGAAACTTTGTGAGTTGCGTACAGTGTCCTTCGTCTAAGCAACGAAAAAATTTAGTAGTAGTAGGTTTATCAAAGTATTGTCCTGATGACAACATATACAAGGGACATTTGTCTCACTGTTTCCCTGTATTCTGTGATCTAGGACGTTGAATAAAAAAAAACTAAATTGAACGTTGCGTTAATTTCAGTTCAGATTGTTTTTAATAGCACCCCATCAAAGTCAAAGTGGCTTTGTTGTCAATTGTGAAACAGTGTTTCTCCAGGGGGGCACGGTGGCGCAGCGGGTTTTTGCCTGTGCCTGCTCTCTGGTGGGTCTGGGGTTTGAGTCACGCTTGGGCTGCCTTGCGACGGACTGGCGTTCCGTCCTGGGTGTGTCCCCTCCCTCTCCAGCCTTGCACCCCGTGTTGCCGGGTTAGGTTCCGGCTTGCCGTCACCCCGTTTCGGACAAACAGTTTCAGACTGTGTGTGTGTGTGTGCGCGTTCCTCCAGGACCGTAGTGCTACATAGGTGGTTAACAATCAGGTGCTTAGCATAGAATCATACCGATAGCATATATAAACATGTAACAGTCAGGTAAGTAACAATGATACACAGCTAAAACAAGAGCAGGGAAGGGTGAGCACATTGGAGGAGATGGGAATAGAGCTTCAGAGGTGGCTACAGGGATAAGGCCAGCTGTAGTTTGCTAAACTAACAGTATTCCTCATAACTGTGTTTATGCTTTCTCTTAGCTTCAACAAAACATACCTACTGAGAGTATAATATAGCCTGTGCTCTACATATGAAAATGATGCTCAGTTTGCTACTTTCATACGTATGGGTACAGCATTTCCCAGGGATTACGAGTTGAGTATATGCAATCCTTGTCAATTAGTTTTTACAAGCCGTTATGCCGTTGTAGAACATAAAATTGTATTTGTCTAGTTATTGTTAAGATTCTTTGTAAAGAATGTTTTCAGATATTATCCTGAATTCAGTCTCCCGGTACAATTAAGATTTGGTTAGTTTATGGAATGATTACTGGATGTAATCAAAATCAGTATTACTAGGAAAAGTCACTTTTATTGTTACTGTTTTCTTTTTACATAGCTTTGTGCCTTTAGATGAAAAGTATAAAAAATATTAGTTTTTGTATAGTATTTTTCCATAGAGGTTGCCTCTGAGTACTTAAACATTATCAGTTATGTTTTTTTAAGTACAGGAATACAGTGCCCTTAATAAAGCCTGTTAATCATAATTTTCTAAGTTACATTTATATTTATTCATTTAGCAGATGGTTTTCTTCAAGGCAACGTACATCTCGGAGAACAATACAAAAATTCATTGGATCAACAGAAGGAGATTTGGATACAGACTCGTTGTTCTTGAGTATGTTCAATTTGTCACGTACCACTGTATAAACCGGTATACATTACATGAGTAGCTGCATAAAGGCTTTTTCAATTATTAAACAAGTTGCTATTAAATTATTAAACATAACAAACACATTTATCGAGCACTTAGGAGATCAGGAGAGAAAGAATCCGAAAGAGGTGAGTTTTGAGACCCTTCTTAAATGTAGAAAGATTCAGCAGTTTTGAGTGGAGGGGGGTCATTCCATCACATCAAAGCCAAAACTGAAAACCTTTGTGCTTTTGATTTGAGCCTCTTGTTTGTAGGACCACCAAGGCGGCAGAGGTGGAGGAGCGTGGCAGTCCGGTTGTGGTGTAGCGAGTGATCACGTCTTTTAGATGTCGGGGAACAAATCTATTGATGATTTTGTAGGCCGTAACCAGAGCTTTGAATTGAATTGCTGCAGCTGCAGGAAGCCAATGCAGAGAGACGAGGAGGGAACATAATGGTAATGCTTGGGCAGGTCAAACACAACTTGTGCAGCAGTGTTGTGTATCAGATGGAGGGTTGATGGCAGGGGCTGGAAGGCCAGCCAGGAGAGAGATGCAGTAGTCCAGGCAGGATATTGCCATGACCTGGACCAGGAGGTGCATAGACTTTGACATAAAGTAACCGTCCACAAAACAGACACAAAGGTATCATCGCTGTAACTAGTTATAGATTAAAAATAATTTATCCAGTGCATTTCTCAATATTTAATTAGAGATGGTCATATGTTTTGCTCATTCTTTAAGTTTGCTTGCTCAGTAGTATGGATTATTGATGCTGCATTGATGATGATTCATAATATGAATTATGGGTATGTTGGTGAGTATGAGACCATTGTTTAAGAATAAATTTCTGTTTTAGAGTCTTTGAAAAGTACAGTGGTGTTCTCTGGAGCCCACTCTGTTTCTGGTGGTAAAACACTGGATCCTTCCCAAAGGTTAATTAACCTATAGCTTAAATGTTAATATTACAAATGGAGTCTTGCAAGCTAGTGGCTGAGAAACACTGTCGTACAGGGTAGGTAATAAGCATAGTATGTATGTGAGCAGGCTTTGAAATTCCTTTTCAGTAAACTTATCTACCATGAAATGAATACCAGTTAATTTTTCTCATCACAATTAGTGTCACATATGAAGGAGCCTGCTCCTGTATTGTCCAAATGCTGCTGGGTCTGATGGAGCCTGCTACTATTATTGTATGAGGTGTGGTTCTCATTGTTCACCATCCCATCATACTGTCCTTTTAGGTGCACCGTGGCAAGGCAGTGGCAAAGCACTACCCCATATTGTAGCATGCACTGCAGACTTTGGATTTACATGTATGTGATTATGGCTGGCATAGTAGTACAGCAGGTAGGGCTGGTGCCTCTCTGCTTCTGGGCGTTTGTATATGGATTCAAATCTGCCTCCGTCTGTGTGGGCTTTGCATTTTCTGCCTGTGTTCACATGGATGTCATCAGGGTGCTCTGGTTTCTTCCCACAGTTCATACAAGTCTGTTTAAGGTGAACTAGTGACTGTAAATGACCCTTTGTATGTGTGAGTAAGTGTGTGTTTGTGTGATTGTCCTGCAAATGGACTAGTGTCGTGCTCATGTCCTGTTTTATGTCCTGTGCTTCTGGGACGGGCTCTGGACCACCTCACCCCTGCATTAGATAAGTTGTTACTGATGATGACTGTGAATTTTTTTACAATTGTTAAAAATAACAGTTGGCTAAGGTAAAAGTGTAATCCAAGCAAATAAATACTGTCCTAAAAATAAAAGGAAAATATGCTTGTAGACTCAGACAGACCTCCCCAGCCTAGAACAGTCCGTTTCTTGAACCAGAGAGGAAGCGGTAGGTTGTTCAAAGGGAGCGGTAGGTTGTTCAAAGGGAACAGCAGGTGTGCCGGACAGGTACCTCTGTGGATGTGCTTCGCTCACGAGAGTCTCCCCAGGTGCAACTGGCTGTGGGATCCGATCTATCTCGCCATTAAGAAGGAATGCGTTTGAGCAGCACGCTTCCTGGGCAGATTATAGGGGCAATGAGACGAGGCGGGCGTGGTTAATTGGCGGGTGAGTGTAATGAATGTGCCGTCTGCGCCCACCCCGTCAGGAGGCCCGTCGCAGCGTTGCTATCCGAATCCGCCCCGCCGTGTGCGTTTACCGCACAAGTCAGCTGTGCTCATAAGCATATTTATCACGTTTACAATTTGCTGGGCGTCTGTTGACACAAGTGCAAAATGGTGTGTGAAGTGAAAAATTCAGTTGACAAAGCACAAACCAAAAAGATGCCAGCACTGCAAATGGCACCACATTTTATTGCTAACTGAGACAGTATTATGAGCAATATGCAATACTGCACAGTACAACAGTTGTTTTAAAGAGTGCGAACTAGTCTGCATAATGTGGCTTGATGGGGTCAGTCTGGGTACTAAATAAGCATCACAGTCCCAGAAGAAACAAGAATTTAATGTATAAATTCAGAATTTTACAAATACAGTCTGTAGTTGGGATGTTTTTCAATGCTAGTAGAAGTTGGTGACCTATTGTTCTCGCTATAAATGGGTCAGTTTTGTTGCTTATGTTCAAAAATGAAAATATTTGTAAATTTTTATGGGGACCGCAGATGTGTAGATGGTGAGATAAGGTTATATTGCAAATGTGATTTTTCTTCCTGCCTTGGTGGAAATGCCCTCATGACATCTGTGTGGTGATTGTATTAATGTGTTCCAGCTGGTTTCACTGAAGTGGTTTGGATCTCTGCTTGATCTCTTTAGGACTACAGTACACGTCCAGGTCTCATCTGGGATCTGAAGTCTTTTTGCGATCGCCATGGTTATGAAGGGCTTGTTGTGGTGTCCTCTTTCCTGAACGATGTGCACCGCCAATGTGAACAGGTGGCAGTGTACTCTGCAAACAAGGATATTCTAAACCAGGTACTTTCCATATTCAAAATGTAGATAGATAGATAGCGTACGTATACTGTGCCTGGTGTAAAGTCAGGCAGCTCTGTTTACAACACAAAATACATTTCACACTTTTACAGATTGACGTTTTTTCATGTTTCAGATTTGCTGTGAATTGGAGGAGGGCCATAACTCCAGCCTTGACGCGGAGCCCCTGGACTCCACATTAACTGTGTTCCAGCTGTATAAGTTCAGAAACACACCAGTCTACACTGAACAGATCATCAAGCTGGTCAAAGAGTTTTTGGACCGGAGGGAGCGTCTGTTTGCCCCCAACAGCAGGACATCATCTACAGAAGGTGTAGCTGGCAGTGCCCCACTCTCCCAGGGCTCTTCCGGGATAACGGACATGTACAGCTCCGATGCTGAGCCCCCCACCACTGTACCTATTCACTCCCTTGAGAACCCCCCTGAACCTTGTGAGTCCCAGCAAGCCTTTGGAGAAGTTGGTGTGGAGCTGCTAAGCCCTGACAGTGGCCTAGCCACTGTTCGCAGCAGCCGTTCTTCCAAAGAGAGCTCCGTGTTCCTCAGTGATGACAGCCCCACAGCTGAGATGGCAGGATTCTTCCAAAACCCTACTCTCTGCTTCCCCTCACTGTCCACTGCTGCTGCTGGTGTGGGACAAAGCCCACTGGAGCAAAGGGTGCCTATCAGGAACAAAAGCGATAATTTTGACCTTTTCAGTTTTGACCCCCTTAATAGCAGTAGTATATCCCCCCCAGATGACAGTGGCAAAATAAATGTTAATAGGGATGAGTGTACCAGTTCTAGCTTGTCAGAATTTGGAGATTTAAGTCTTGTGGACTTTTATACATCTGATGGGCAGAGTGTAAGTGAGGGGAGCTGTTTGTCAGGAGATCAGTTTCTGTTGTTTAGTGCCAACCGCTCTGTAAGTGATGGCACAGACACCAGGATCCCACCTACACCAATGAACAGTCTTGTTGAGACTTCGCCCATTGCCCAGGGACTTCCAAAGTTCTTCCCTGAAGATATTGTTGAGAAAATCAACGGTATTGTCTACAAAGACAGTGTCTCATCGACTGAGCTATGGGATGACTTTGCCTCAGACACTAAGGGCTCAACCTCAGATGATGCAAATCTGTGGAGTCTAACAGAGTTTGGAAATGTAGTAGAGCAAAGTCCAGATACTGATTTGGATAAAGAGGTACAACTGAGGGGGAGCAGACAGAGGGAAGAGGGAGATGAACATGCCGAACTCCTCGTAAAGAAAGACATAAAGTCATGTCGTTCTTGTTCCAGTGAGTCATCTCTCTGGGCCACTGCTGCTATGGGACACACATGTGATTGGAAAGCGGATGCAGCTGATTCTACTCAAGCTGAAAGTCACTGTCGACATTTGTCAGATCCAGTATTCCGTGAAGATGTATGGCATTCACAGGATGTCCAAAACAGTGAGATATTTGAAAGAACTGATGCCATCATTGAAAGCTGCAAACCACAGGTTTATATACAGAGTAACAATAATAAGGAAAGTAAGGATCCACTTATGAAAATGTTCGACCCTTTGTGCACTTATGACTCTCATACCCTTAGCTCAGAGAGAAATGATGCAACAGCGCCAGTCCCAAAGCAGGATGACTTACATAGTGCTTTGTGTGACATTGATCATGGGGAAGAAGTTGATCTTAACTGTGCTCCAAATGCTGATAATGGGAGGCATTTAACAGAAGACAGTTTTTCTGACGACAGAAGTATGAACTACACAGCACCTGCAGAGTCTCAGTGCCTTGCTGTGGTAGATGATTTCTTGCTGAAAGAGCAGCCCATATATGAGAAGGAGGTGCCCCCATCAGGGGGGGGAGAAATGAACTTGGTGCCCTCAGGCACTGTGTCACTCACACAAGCAGTGCAGCCCATTGAGATGCTGAGCAGATGTACTCAAATGAAAGAAACACTGGAAACATGCAAGACTGCTGAAAGCTGGAACACTGTAGCACTCCAAGAAAATGCCCAGAAATTTTCCTTGGAAGAAAGTGATCCAAGTCCAGACAGCTCCCCCTTGTGGAATCCATTTGTTCAAATAACTGAGCCGGTAGAGGTCTATGATAATTGGATGTCTAGCGTTACCACTGAATTAAGGAATCCAGAAAACCTGAGTGACAGTCCATTTATCCCGGTGGAAAAAGATAAGAGGGAGCCACCTTTCATTGAAAGTTCTAAGGAGACTGAAAAGAAAATTGTTCTCGCACCGGACACCTCAGAAGAGGACAGTCGTCTCAGTAAGGAGGGATCTCCTGAGTCAGATTTTTGGACTTCTTTGGTTCAGAAAGGCCCTCGAAAATCTGGTGCTAACTTTAATCCACAGTCACTTGACATGTGGAACACGACTATTTGCAGTGGTTCACAATCAACTGTCACAACCCCGGACACAATTGATATTTCTGAAGCTTCTGACTTGTGCACCAGCCTTCACCAGGGTGAGTCCATGGACAGTCCCCTTCAGGCTGTCCACAAGAGCATGGACATGTGGAACACTACTATACAGGAAGACACCCAGTCCACAGTGACCAGTCCCGAAGAAAAAGGTGACAGCTTGGATGTAGGACTGTGTGAAACACCTCTGGAAAATGACATATCAGAAGAATATTTCAAAACAGGAACAGAGGTAAAAAATCTGGAAATTTCTAACAAGGACACTGACAGTGACTCACAGAGTGTCTCAGCTGGACATAGCAGTCCAAGCAGCTGCAGTGAAACCAACACAAGAGTCAGTGACCTTGGAGCTTTAACAGAAATTAAAACGTTCAATTCCGAATCTGATTCTGAGATTTTGTCAACTGAGATTTCATTAAGTGAGACACATGACCCAGAAAGCTCAAAAAAATGTAAGAAAGCTGATGAACTATTAGCTGAAAACTTTATACCGTGTGTTGATGATTCTCCTAGTAATATTTTAAATGAGGTAATGTTAGACACTGGAATCCATTTAGAACCAACGACTGATAAAAGTGACTTGCTTAGAACAGAAGTGCAGTTTTCTGCAGTGGAAAATGCACACGACTACAGTAAATCCTTGCTCTGCACCAGAATGTCTCCTTCAGAATCTGGAAATGAAGCTGAATGTGAGTTGATGCAGAAATACAATCCTTACCCAGAACAGCGATTTCCGTCAAATGAGAACCTTCAGACTCTCTCCATCTCAGAACAAATGGTAAAGTCCGTGTCTGAATATGACAATGTAAACCCTGAATCTCTATGGGATGAGCCCTCACCTGATTTTATGGTGTATCAGGAAAACACGGTAATTTCCCCACAAATTCAAGATTCACCAGCATTTGCAGAAAAATGCAGCCGTACTGTCGCAGAAAGTTTTGTGGTAGCTCCAGAGACAGATTTTTACATCATGTCTCAAGAAACCAAGAGATCTGGGCCAGTGGGTAGCAGGGAGACAGCTCATGAGACTTGGCATGTGGAGCAGGGCAGAGAACCCAACCACTCCAATTTGGACATGGTCAATCTCAGAGTAGGGGGCTCTGATTCTCCTAAGTCTGATGCTGACTCTTATCTTAAAATTCCTGGTGATTTTGAAACAAAACAACACATGACAAATGACCTAAGTCAACAGAAAGAGGACAGTTTAAATGATGCAAAGACGTTCCCATCTAATCTTATTTTGCCTCAGTCTGAGAGTCCGGAAGGGGAAATAACCATAATCCAGGAGTCAAGCAATCATATGAGAAAGGAATCTTTGACATTTTTGGTGCAAGAATTTGATGAAGAAGGTCACTTGACAAAACAGATCAGCAGCCCTGAATCTGACAAAAACATTTCAGAAGGCAGCTGGGTGGAGAGTGAATATGAAAATGAGGTTGACTCCACAGAGGACACAAGCCAGTACTCCCCTTTTGTGCTTCTACATGGATCGCCTCACCGAGAGGGAGGCATGTTTCCGTTGGGCCAGGATGATAGCACTTCAGCAACTGTCTCGAGTGGTGTCCCATTTCACCAGAGAAATACTGAGGGCAACGATGGTGAGAGATCATATCTTTGCTCCCCTAAGGAGGACAATATATCCTTTAATGGTGATGAATTCTTGCCTGTTGAGAAGTTAGAGAATTTAGAGTCACCAGGGTACACATATTCATCTGCTCAAGAAACTACAGAAGTTACTGTGGACAGTTCTTCACAAGTGGAAGGACAGCCGAAAATGTTGTGTGACAATGCTGAGGACACTCCAGTTGTCCTGGCAGCAACAAGTTTACCGTTGTTGCAAACAGACTCTTCCAATAGAAAGCAAGTTTCTCCTGATGTACTTCAGCTTGAAAGCCACGAAGATTTGAAATCCAGCTCAGATGGGGACTCATCTGGCCTGGAGATGGAATACATTATTGTATCAGGCAAGGGGACAGTCCAAGACGGTGGTGAAAAGGACAGGGAGGTTTGCTTGGCTCCCGGAGGAGTTACCTCTGTTCTAAATCTGTTTGATTCACCAGAGTCTTGCCCCTCGAGTCCTTATCAAATGAAAGTTGGCCCAAGTAGCTGTTACCAAATGGACACACAAGCAAGAAACTCTTTGCTAACAAGTCCAGACTTGAATAATGATAACCAAACAAATGAAGAATTAAACGGTGTCAGCCCAGCAAATGCAGACCTGACCAGCCCAGAGGACTACAGTTCCCAAGTCAAAGACACATACAGTCGCTTTAGTGCCAAAGAAGATGTATATGTGAGGTCACAAATTTCCCTGGAGGACTCTGATGATGGGGAGCCAGCTGCTTCAGAAACCCAGGAGTGGACACTTCTGGAAACACAGAAGACTGTCACTCCTAGACAGAGTTTGGAAGTGACCAGCAGTCCTGAAACTGACTTGAAGCAGTCCATCAGGGAAGGAGGTTTGCAGTTAGCAAGTAATGCCAGAGAAGAAGCGTGTATGGATCATGAGGGAGAAAGGGATTGTATGATCTCCAGCCATAACCAGCCCAATCAACTAGTGAAGACAGTTTCTATGGACACATTTGTTGTGCCAGCAGATCTGCATTGTTCTGACGTACACAACGAAAGGAAAATGGAACAGCCATTTGAGGACTGGCCTTCTAAAGATGTTGGGGAAGACAATCATCAGTTAACAAGAGATGAGTTCCTGAACACTCCTGAACACTTACTGACAGAACAACCTCTAAGACAAGAACAGGAATACCCAGCTGAAGAAAATAAAGCTGTGCTGAGCTACGCTATAGGATGCCTGTCACCTGATGCCTATAGGTATCAATTATCAGTTCCTGCTTCATTATGGTCCTAATACCAGGAGACAAAACTGTAGTTCTTTTCAGAACAGAGTGCAACAAGGGAATTTTGGTTGATAGCTTTCAACCTAATACAACAGTGCTACAAACACAAATATTTAGAAAAAATCAACAATTAATTAACAACAATTAATAGCACATTTGGGAGTACAGGCTTCCTACTTGCACTAAACAAATGTAATTTATTGACATGAGCGGATACAAAATAAAAATGAATCACAAAATGTTAACTATGTAATCTTAGGATATTTCTGCAAGAAGCCCAGATTTTTTGTTTTGTTGAACCCTGAATTATCACTAGTAATTTTGAAAGCTGGAATTTGTAAGAAAAAAAATCACTTAGACCTAAGTAATTTCCGAAGAATTTGTTGCTATACTGTATTTAATCTTAGTGAAACAGAAAAAGACGAAGGGTTTTTTGAATAATGTTACTCATCTTGTCATTCTGACATTGCATCTTTTTACCCAACGTACATCCTTCCATTTTCCGTTTACTGCTTGTCCTGTCTTTTTACTAAACAGTTTTCATTTATATTTTTGATATAAAGGCGTGAATGTTGCAGGTAGCCATTCTCCTATTCTCTGTAAGGAAATTTACTGACCAATTTTGGGTGATGTTATAAGATTGTCTGGGGCATTGCAGAACATTAAAGATTTCTGTTGTTGATGATTATATGGAAATGAGCACTTTAAATGGGCAGCAATGGGCCCCTTAGACAGAGAACAAGGTGGTAGAGAGACAGGCCCAGCTCTCTCCTGGCCTTTGCGAGTCAGCGCCTGGAAGTCTTGAATATTCAGAGGTTGAGCTTCTAAAGGAGGGAGGGTAACTGTTCAAGCACACATGGTGGAAGGGGTCATTCCTGGGGTGGGGGGTAAAGATGTTGTTAGGAACTCCAGGGAGGCATACTGCCTTAGCTCTTCATGCTTTATTACGTATGCATTAACTGCCTCATTAGCACTCAGTATTTACATGAACTAATTAAGTGTTCCTCTTGCCGCTAATACTAGGTGTATTTCATGTGTTCTGGGAAATAAAAACATATGCCAAATGTTTAGTGAAGTATATTTAAAAATATGTTGTATTTGTTATTTCTTTGATTAACAAAGTTCGGTTTTTTGCTGCTTTACATCTGATACTATGGAACATTTGGGTAGGAAAATAAATTTGTCATTTTTACCTGTAAATGAAAGCATGAAACTGTTATAAAAAACATTAATTGACTATATCAGTGTGGTTCAGAGAAAAAAGAAATTAGTTTTGAGAGGAGAGCATTCATTTTTAGCATTTCTAATCTCCCACCTCAAAATGTTTTCAGGTTTGTTTTTAACATACGCATTTCTTTATATACAAGTCTGTAGTTCCTAATTTTTTTTCTTCTGTTTAGTGAGGAGTTTGCCCCCACTGGAGAGAAGCCTGAGGGGACTGATGCCAGACTGTCCACTCCAGGAACAGAAATGAAAGACACTGTCCACCATACAGCTGTGAGGTCAGTGGTTTTTCCTGTTTTGTCTACAAGCTATACACTAAACCCTTCAATGAACTTTTTTCATGCTTTATAATGACTTTATGACACAAAATGTACATTTTGACTATTGTTTTGCTATATTTCTATCATAAAAACATTTGAAACTCTGAAACATTATTAAATATTTGGTTATTATTTGTTGTCTGTTTTAACAAGGAAACCAAAAAATACCCAAAAAAGTGGCCAGTGGCAAAGGGAAATTATTGTAAACTCAAAACAATATATGAATATAAGGAATATAGTCTGGCATTGCCTTTGAGACGGCTTCAGTAATTCTCGGAAAATTCCCAACCAAGTCTTGGAACTGTGTGTGGTGAACATCTTCACAAAGGAATGCCTTCCATTTTTAAAGATATAAGCTATTTATTTTTAGTTCAGGATATAGCTGTCAACGTAACACTGATGTAATTTGCACTACATAATACTGCACTTCTTAAGAATCTATTAGTGCTGTCATATAACTGTTGAATTTGTTTATAATTTCAATAGAATATGAATTCATTTACCTTGAATATTTATTGTACTACTAAATTTGTATGAGCTTTTGACCCCACATAGTGTTCTTGTGCAATGCTTACAAATGTTGATAATGTTGAAAAAGATGTATGAGATTTAAGCCAGTAAAGACCATAGGTGCTGTATAATTTTTAATTTTCTTTTCCTAGAATTTGCTTCCCACTGTTTTGATGCTTCCTGTAGCATTTTCAGCTACTCTTGTATTAATGTAGTGGTTAATGTATGTAAAGAAAAGTATTTGAAGTAGTTAAGAAAAGGTTCTTTATAAACACTGAGTTTTAAAAGCATCTTTAGAATGTTATGATCAACTCTGAAGCCTACTTGTGATGTTTTCAGGTGTGAGCCGAGTGACATTTACCATAACAGAAAGTTTATAGTACCACCTTTTGTGGCCAAAAGAGGGCAATAATTTCCTACAGTTCCTCCCTATGCTATTATACCATTGCCATTTTGGTTAGATACATTAGTATGTTTCTATTTTTCTGGTATGTGTGTCGATTATTGACTCAAATTGTAGGAATACATTGGGGCGGAACTACAATTTTATTTAATGTAATTTTATTTTTTTGCTACAATTAATTTTTTCTTGCATCAGAATTTGTCTAGAAATTCCTTTGACAGAAAATCTAGAATTAGAATTTGAGAGTAAATTCTTTACCTTGGAGATTTTTAGTAAATGACTTTAAGCATTTAACAATTTAACCAATAGTTCTAAACCAATTCAAGTATTGTATTGAAAGTGTAATGTTTAAAAACACATTTTTTCATAAAAGAAAAAACTAAACTAAATGATTTGCTAACCTTTAAATGAAATACAGGCCATCGGGGATGCGTCATTGCTTTTTAGCTCAATATAAAAATATTTATTTTGTAATTGCAGTTTATTTGTGGTCAGGACATGGACCTGCCTAGTAAGAACTGTACCTGTAAAGGAAGAAATGATTTTCTAGGACTGTGACCCTTGGACTCCCCGAGTATACATGACTTCCTGTGTGCGTGAGTGTGTGTATGTGAGTGAATGACGCCGATAGCCAAGGCACCACAATAAAAAACCCACCTTTGTTCTTTTGGCTTGGGCAGTAAGTGTGTTGTGCCCCGAGACAACAGCAACGGTGAGTGATTACTTTAAAAATGGTCTCGTTATGAAAGAAAACATCTTCTGCGTTAGTGCATGAGGCCTCTTGTGCCTACAGTGAGCTGACTGTCATGGTGACACAGGATCAGCTACCTATCCTGCTGCAGCGTAGCTTTCGGTTTCATTTTCAAATTTGTGCATTTGTTCAGGATTTCTTCGTTAACCTGTCAGACTTGTTTAAGTAAAGCCATTCTTTTCTCAAAGATAAAAAACAATCTCTCTCTGCCTTCAGATCTCAGTCTTCAACAAAGAAGAAAACTCATATGTTTTTTTTAAAGCTCACAAATCCAGTGTGTGGCTGCATACCTTTTTCTGTTGTGTTTATAAGATCAGGTAAATAACACTGCTGTGCATGGTGAGCTGGCTGGCGGTCACTGAGTAACATGCTGTTCAGGCTTGCAGCTGTATAATTAACAAAAACCTTTGTTTTATTTTCTTTAAACATTTCTTGTAGCAAACTATACAATACTTTAAAAGAGCACGACACCAGCTCTGGATCGAGAGGGGTGAACATTGTGCACATACTGTGAGTCATACACTACTTTTCATTCTACAGAAAGCAGAGCTCATTATATTATAATATGTTTGGAAGAGAGTACTTGCCAAACTTTCCTAGCAGCCCTGTAGCCAACTGCTGAGATTTGGTTTCACAGAGAGCAAAGAGGCAAAGACCCACAGGCTTCTCACCCCCCGAAGCAAACATGGACGAGTTTGGGGAAGCCCTGACAACTCTTTGTGTATGACATGAACAGCACATGAGCAGTAATTTAAGGAAAGCAGTGATCAGTCAACAACCATATAAAGACCATATAAAGAGCACAGTAACAAAACCCTAACTTACTCACTCACTCACATTAAGTGCTTGTCCTTGTTAGGGTAGCCACAAACACACACTCTTTGGGCAATTTAGTCTTCAGTTCACTTGAAATTTGCCTGTCTTTGCACTGTGCAAGGAAACCCACACAAACATATGATATACCTGAACATTCCAGGTACTGAGAGGTGGCAGCAATACCTACTGTACCAGCATAACACTCAATACCAAAACACACTTTGCATGTATAATGCTATTATTACAGTGGTAGAATTTTATTGGAGGATTTATATTGTTTACATACCTTTTATATTGTCTTCAGGCCAATTAAGAAAGCAAAAAAATCAGTTTCCCTTGGTGTGTTCAAGGCAGGCAGTATCCAGACATGCAATACAATAGGTAGACCGAGAGGCATTTCTTTTTTATAGCAACACAAAAATAAAAAGTTATCTACAAACAAACGCACAATGAAAAGGCAAAGGCCTTTCTTGTCAAATAGCCAGGAAAAGAAAAGGCTCCTTGACAAACTGCAAATTGGAACTAAAACTGTACAAACTAAAAATCATTTTAAAAATTGTCGTGAAGATCTACTTATGAAAACAACTCATGAATTGGGGAAAAAAGATCATGTGTTTGTGAGCAATGAATGTTGTATACTTTTTTATCACACAATTCCTGTCTTTTAAACATGGAAAAAAATCTAATTGAAAACCAAGTCAAGAATGTTAGAACTGCTCTGCACTACTTTAAATCCAAGGTCAAGACTCACGTGTTCAAAGTGGCTTATACACAGAGTATTTGCACGGTCCATTTTAGATCATCCGTCTTCTTCTCCTTATTTATTTTGCTATGTTTTCTCTTTTTATTTTGTTGTGCCCCTGCGCTGAGATTTTGAACATGGACCAGACTAAGTTTGTGCATATTATATTCCCTCAGTCTTTGCGCTTGTTTTTCCTCTGGGTGCTCTGCTTTTCCCAGACAGTCCAAAGATATGTTTCAGGTGCATTAGTTGCTGTAAATTTCCTGCAGTGTGAATATGTGAGTAAAGGAGTGTGTGTCTATCCTCATGACCACCGTCACACACCACCTGACTAATGGTTATTGATAATGAATGGATTCTGTTATGCTTTTATAGCTATAGTTTTTAAAATGGTGATATTTTAAAAATTCCAGTAAACTCTTTTACAGTTGTAACCCACATACCTGTGATGTCTGCTCTGCTTTCCTAAAACATTCCTTGTGAGAGCCGACAGCGGGTTATCTGAATTTGACAGTACAAATTACAGTTTCTCCTAAGTCAGTATTCTTTGAAAAGGACCTTTCCTTATACAAGGGAAACCTGTATACAGTGAAATGTCACTAGGCCTGTTAATATACCAGTTATCCAGTTCAGATTAAATGATAAAAGCTGTAAAAACAAAATTACACTAATCAAAAGTCAAGTCCAGTAGCTTAGAAAATAATTGTCACACTGCATAGGTGAGGGTATAAGCTGATCTAGGTTTCTCAGCAAGCTTCTCATATGAGCCCTCTGTACACCTGTGAAGTCCCTGCAGGTTCTTAGTTTGGAGCAATGTGAGGTGTGCTTCCTGTCGTTCATTGCACCTTGTCACCTTTTCTTTACAAAATAATACTTTTCTTGCAAAATACCATTACAAAGTGTCAGGCTTTAAGTACCTTTGTCACGGTTTGGGCAGGAGCTTTCTCAACAGCAATGAGTTCTTCATCTGTTGTGGAATTCATTTTTACATAACCAGAATTGTACGCCGCTTTGGAGAGTCAACAAAAAAAAAAGTTAATGGAAATTTGGAGAAAATACTTGTAATGTCCAGGAATAATATGGGCACGGACATGTGTTACTGTACTGTCTGGATGTGGACGTAAAGTATGGTGGCTCCACGTGCAGAGTGTTTTTACAAATGCACTGTGCAATTTGGGAAGTACAGTGCAGCGGAAGACACACAGAGTATTCTCACAAAGGTAACAAGTGAACCAGTGATCTGTGAGCGAGACTTGAACACGGAGGTGTGACGGAACACCAGACTGGAACACTGGACTTGGACAGGAACACAAAAGGCAGGCGTAGACAGGACAGGCACTCTGGACTGGAAAATATGTACATCTGGAACGGGATTTGGGAAACAGGTTCCTAAGGAAACGCAGTAGAAAGCTGATTAAGAATCTACAGTCTTACCGCCGTTGTTTGTTCCCTTTAGAGATGACTGATTGCCATATTGTGCACAGTCTGGACTGGTGGAATCAAGTGGCTCCTCCTCTGGTTACTAGCACTATTGTCCCTATAGGTCATGACAATATTAAGAATCAATGAATACATCAGGAAATAAATATAAGGGGGTGTGGTGGCGCGGGAGGCTTGGCCGAGTCCCGCTGTTTGGCGGATCTGGGGTTCGCGTCCTGCTTGGGGTGCCTAGTAACTGCCTACACAGAGCCAAATGACCCGGTTTGTATACCTGTCTGATCTTGAGAAATGAGACTGTGCTAGGAGAGGAGGCCTCGATGAGAGAGGGCTAGCTGCAGACCCTGCATATTACAGCCAGTCAGCCCTGATTCAGAACACATTTACTGCTTACAGTACATGCTTTTCAACACTTTGGAGGAGAGCAGCCTTGACTTCTTAAACATTTGACTGTACGAAGGCCATGGCATTCCTGCGAAACTCATCCGTTATCTCTTTAAAGTATTTAAATATTTTATTGCTTAGCCAGTGATGTTATCAAAAGCAATATGTCTTTTTAACTTCAATCACCTCTGCATTATACTGGAGGAATTCAAGTAGTGTTCCTTTCTCGGAGCTAACTGCAGAAACGTACCTCCTGGAACTGGAAACAGCATTATGGGTTCTTTTCGGTAACCCCTGTTCTGCTTACGTCTACGTGACAGTTTCTTGGAAATGTGAAGTTCTTGGAGGGGGTGGTGTGTGCATCAGCTGAAACTATGGGTTATTGTCCCTACTCAGTCTTAAAGCAGGAATTCAAGCTTGGAGGTTTGTTTTTGTGGCCCCTGTGGCAGGTATGGTATACAAACTCCTTCTTTATCAGGATGGAAGACAGTTTCCCTCTCGCTGAAATGACACCGAAGTGACGGAAGCAATTTTTATGAGGTGTTCTGACACACCAGTCCAAACCAACCATCGGTGTTCATCTTCGTTCACAAGAAATAGTCCACACCCTCGTATCCAAACACTCGTCATTCGCAACAGTTTACATATATGACTTTAAAATTATTATTACTTGTGTAGTAATACTCGCTACAGTCCTCACTACTTTCTACAGGTGTGCTGTGGAGTCTGTCATCACAGGGTGTATTAGATCTTGGTGTGGCAGCTGCTCCATACAGGACAAGAAAGCCCTACAGAGAGTGGTCAAAACGGCTCAGGAAATCATCAGCACACAGCTACCAGCAGTCCAGGACACCTACAAGTACACCGCACACTGTCTCAGAGAGACAAAACGCATCATGAAAGATTACAGTCACCCCGCATGGGCACTTTTCTCTTTCCTCTGAAAGCAGCTTAGGTTTATTTGAACCCGCACTGTTCGAACAGGTTCAGGAACAGCTTTTACCTCATTCCTGTAAGAGTGTTCAACACTCACTAATGTGCTACTTTTTGCAACAAGAATTCGCACTGATCCCTCCAGGCACATCGTTTGCATTGTCACTTTTAGGTATTCTCGCTATTTATTGTTATTGGCATTATTTATTGCTTTTTTTGTGTGTGTATATAGTAATGTTGTGTCTGTAGTCTGTGGAGAAGCAGTCAAGCAAGAATTTCATAGTACTTTGTGCACGGAGGGAACACAGGCGCCACAAAATTGTTGGTTTTTTTTTCCATTTGTTTCCCTGATGGACAGTATATTGCACATATGTAGTAACAGGAGCAGTTAATAGTATCATAACTAAGAAACTGGGAAGTTTCCAGAACAGCAGTGTGCATGTGGAGCAGCTAGAAACATATTGTCCAGTTTCCTGTACAATATATTCAGAATTGCTAATATATTGCACACTTACATGCTTCTTTTTCCTACCCCCTTTCCAATCATCATTTACCTTAGTATGTTATCCTTTCATTTTCTTGTCTTATTCTGTTGTTGGCAGCATGTTGCTGGGCTGTAGATTCAGATGTATCCTGGTTTGTGTTTGCATATCCTCCTCATGTTCTTGAAGGTTGCCTGTGTGTACTTTGGCTTTTTCCAGCAGTCCAAAGACAGTTGTTTCAGCTTAAACGGCAACGCTAAAGTGCTACAAGTGTGTGTATGAGTGAATGAGTGTGTGATTGCCCTGGAATGCACACTTGGTACCATAGTGCTTGGTGATGCTGCCTTTGAACACGAGGGTTGCAGGTTCAAATCCCACCTTCAGCTGTGTTACCCTTCAGCAAGATGCTTATCTTAAGATTGCTCCAGTAAAATTATCCAGATGTATAAATGGATAAATAATTTTAGGTATCTTAACATTGTATGTTACCTTGGAGAAAAGCATCTGCTAAGCAAATAATTGTGAATGAATGGATAGCATCCCATTTATGATTTTCCCTGCCTCATGCCCTGTACTTCTAGGACAGGTGGTCTTCAGGTGTAGACCACTGCATTGCACAAGAAGATGCTGATGATAGAAAAATTTTAATTTTTTTGTAAATTTCTTTGCTTTATAGTTGTAAACCATATATCTTTTTTAATTGTAAAGATTAGTGATAAGCTGCATTTATGTAGGGGCTATGTAAAATAAATGTTATTGTTATTAGAACACTACCTAACAAGGCAATTCTTATAATTACATTAATTACTTGTAAGCTTATAACTCCTCTCTGCTGAGCTTTATTAAAAGTATCATTTGAAAAAATTACTAGTTGCTCAAATCACACTAAATAATTCAGAATGATTGTCTAGAGTATTCTGTGTTTCATCCCTTTAATTAGATAAGACTTTCCCTTTTGCCTTTTCAACTTTTAGCACTTTCTTTATGCTCATTATTGTGAATGTTGGTGGTTTTAGATTACAATAAAGAGTCACACCAAATGCTAAATTAGTCTTCTCGTAAACCATTCCTTGTAAAAATTCTGCAAATTTTAGAGTACAAATTACATGTACTTGTAAGTGCAAGTCTTTGTAGTGTGAGTGCTTGTTATTTTATTGTATGGCTTTTAGCCAGGTGACATTAGCTATATAATGAACTAGATTTATATCAAGGCAGAAGAAGTACAGCAAAAATTAGTTGTAATCTTTGACCCCTACTTTACTATACAGACTACAGTAGTTGGACAAAATAATAAAAAGACCTAACAATATATGAATATCAAGGACCTTATAAGGAGTAGCACCACCCTTCGCCTTCAAAACAGCTTCAGTCCTTCTAGAATGGCAGTATTTCAAAGGTAAAGTGATAGCATTTGCATTTACATTTACATTTATTTATTTAGCAGATGCTTTTGTCCAAAGTGACGTACATCTCAGCAAGAGTACAATTTAATGCATTACATTAAGAGAAGGAGACATAGCTGCAGACATGAAAGTCTCAAGCAAACCTGATTCGTTCCCTACCATTTGTTGCACCGAGGTTCATCGTTCGAGTAGGTACATAAGACACAGGATAGACAAATCCCGATACCCACACCAATTTTTTGTTTTTTTTTTTTTTTATTAAATAAGATACACAAATGAGCAGTATAATACCAGCGTAATGGCTGAATAAAGGTTAAAAGTTAACTGTTTAAAGTTAAACAGTTTTTCATGTGGTGTTTTTTTTTTTTTTTTTGTCTACCCCATATGTATAGTATTTATAATGGAATTTAGCTAGTTATGGTATGTAAAATGGTATTGGGATGAGTTCAAGTCTGGATAAACTTCATGAACAAAAGGGTGTTTGCCTAGCAACAGAGGCCAGGACATCCGCGTAGTTGGCCTATTGCTCCGTGTTCGGCAAGTGCCTCTTGTGTGTTTGTAGCCTGTGTTCCTGTCTGTCAGTCTGTCTTGTGTGTGGTTTCTGTTTCGTTCTCCTCTCATGGGCAGTAGGCCAACATTTGCCACATGCACTGCCTTCTCTGCTCAGTTACAACATTGGGAAATAGGCTTGTGCCCTCCAGACTCCTGTATAATTGTAACTGACTACCTGTGAGCGTAAAAAAGAGAATTCATGGCTCTGACCCACCCTGCATTCTGTGGTTCCTCAAAAAAGAGCGACAGAAAGGAAGGTTCGCTTTCACCCTGGGGTTTAAGTGACTACGAGGCTCGGCGGTTCGGCGGTGATACTTGCGTTTTGTGTGCCCGAAAGGCTGTGGCTCCCTGTCCGTGCTCCACCCCCTACCCCCCCTTCCATGTTATGTGCTTTTGGCCTCCTTTCCCTTTCAGCCACACAGCTGGAGGCAGCCACTGCATAGTCCTCTGCCTCCTCTGGACCTTGGGGGATGTTCAGGAGCAAGCGATCGTCCTTATTTAGATGTAGCTGGGGTCACATGACCGCAAAATGGCGGCAGGGCTGCTGCGTGTGCGCTGAGCCGCTCCGTCAAGGGATGCTCTGAAAGGGAAAGAGAGGCTGAGACCGAGCGCTGAGGCTTCAGCCCTTCTCACACAGAACAAGGGGGGAAGGACGTACGCTCTCAGGCACGCGAGGTGAGTCGACACATGGCCGCCTCACTGGAGGTCTGACGGAGAGGGGCTGCAGGCGGACGATTTGCATCCAGTGCAGGGTTGGCGTGTGCTCGTGCGCTCAGGAGCGAAAGAAAGGAGCGTGCGAGGGTGCTGCACTCTTCGCTCCCCATTGTTGAGAAGCAGGCAGCTGTAGTAATGGCCATTGTTGTTGCTTTATGGGCAGCGGGGCTTTGTCCCAGAAAAGAAGGCTTAGCTGCGAGCTGCAAGATAATAAGCTGGGAAATTTTCCTGCTGGGTCCTTTCATAAACAGTTGACGAAATGCAGTTGCTCATTTACATTATTTATGTCTTAGTGTTAAAACGTTAGGCCTATAATCTTTTTTTTTTTTTTTTCCCCGAAGACATCTTTCATGGAATCTATCGTAGACTTCACGCTGGCAGCAGTGATGCCATTTTCACGCGTGCCGATATGTACGTATGCAGCGCTGTGTGGCTGTGTGGAGAAGGGCAATGGTGACATAACATCATGGATGCTTGGATTAGTGACTCTGCCCGATGAAACGAGAGATGCGCAATTAATCAGTCGACCTTGAATCTGCTCGTACCTCTCGTCGTTGTTTTGAGTCCCGCGAGTCAGGTGATAGTTGCAACGTCAGCCGTAAGCTGACATCGCGGAAGCCGAAACGAATGCCTTCGCTTGGGCAAGGCATGTATCTGTGTGCTTCCGTGTACGTGTGAGAGCATGTCAGTGACTGCGGCTACCTAGGTCGAAAGGCCAGCGAATTTCAGTCGATCTAATTGGCGCTGTTGCGTGGCTTTGCATGAGAAGAAGTTTTGACATAAACGTGGTATAATGTGAGCAGGTGCACTGATGGCCATTGTTGTCTCTTGTGCCAGACAAATGGAGCTGTTCCAGGTAACTCGTAGAGAGATGACACTTGCTTCCCCTCTTTAGAGAGGTTTTGTCTCTGGCTGGATAACGCCTCTTTCTGTTAAGCCGAGTTAGTTATGCTTCATGTTGTTTTGTGGACACATTCATTGACGTCCACTAACTCCACCCGGCTCTGATGCTGCCCCTGACAAGGCCCTTTAAAATGCTCTCTCCCGTTCTTGTGCCTTTCACGGTGCTGGTAGCAGTGAAGAATACCTTCTGGATTGCAGTTAAAAGAGCTCTCTGACATGTATCTCGCTTTGGAGAAAAGTGTCTGCTAGATGAATAAATGTAAATGTAATGAATTGCATTTTTTTTCACATTCAGATAGGCTTCTATCACTGGGACCCCACCCCCCCACCCCATGTTTGCCGGATTTCGTTTCAGCTGAGCTGTTAATTAAGCTGTCCCCACTGATCTGTTCACTGAGTAAACCGCTGGCTTAAAATCACAAATTCAATGCTTTGGCTGAAGACGTTCAAAAAAATACAATTTACCCTTGTATAGCGCTGTACGCCGAAGGCAGACTCTGAACAAAAACTCCAGACTGACAATAAACCTGTGGAAGGCCACAGTCAATTAGTAAGTACGCAGATCGAACAAACCTAAACCAGCAAGGCGTTTAGACTGACTGCGTCCAAGCTTATTTTTTTAATTAATTCAATTTACTTCTTCATTGAGCGCGGTGGCGCAGTGGGTTGGACTGGGTCCTGCTTTCCGGTGGGTCTGGGGTTCGAGTCCCGCTTGGGGTGCCTTGCGACGGACTGGCGTCCCGTCCTGGGTGTGTCCCCTCCCCCTCCAGCCTTACGCCCTGAGTTGCAGAGTTAGGCTCCGGTTCCCCGCGACCCCGTATGGGACAAGCGGTTCAGAAAATGTGTGTGTGTGTACTACTTCACTGAATTCATTTAATTTCTTTCCGTTGCCTTTTAGGTGACGGAAGGAGCAAAACAGTAGGAACAGACCTCACCTAAACTATTTCTTTTAATTTGGAAGCCAGTATTAGCCCATGTTATGGTAGTTACATCTTCTTGCAGGATGGCAAGTTGTACCTGTTTCAGAATGTAAGCTGTTCAGAAGTTGTTAGGGATGGAAGGTTTGAAGCAGCTGAAGTTGAAGTATCTCAGTGTCCCCATTACTGGATTCTCACTTTATTGTAACACGCTGTTCAAAGCTGTCCAGGAAACAGTCAATTCGCACCCTCTCCCAGCCACAATTTCAGTTTATGTCATTTTCACATTTTTATGCTTTAAAACCTGGAAAGATTTGTATGCCTGAGTGGCTTTATTTGTGGTACTATATACTTACATTCATCTTCTTATTATATCGTACACTGTGATCATTTCAGTGTTTTCTAACTAGCATCGTGAGAAAGAAGGGTGCGTGTATGAGTCTGCATGCGTGTGTACCTGTTTCAAGAAGCGTGTCTCTGACTTCCAACATGACTGAAATACTGCTGGAATTTTTTTCTGAAGATTGTGCCTATCGTGCTTTGTGCAGGTCCCCACTGGAGGATGTGGCTATGGACCTCCAATACGAAGAGGACACGAGTCCCAATGGGACGGAAAACAGACCAGGTGGGAAGCATAGCTTCCAGCACTGCCACAACCCACCATAACTCTTCCTGTAATACCACTAAAAAAATTTTTGCTTAAGTACATTTACAACAAACAATGATTAACAGTCCCCAACCTTCCTTATGGACTGTTATTGTGACATCTTTATGATGTCAAAGCAGTGCAGCTGTGCTTCCTGTTATCTTTAGGCAAACACTTTATTCTTGTTATATCACTTTTCATTTATGTCATGTAACCTGCTTTGCCGTGTTAGTCATTTATAATGACACTTTACGGTTAGTGTCTTTTTGAAAGCTCATCAGCCCAAGATTAATAATTCCTGTATGTGAAATTGTTGATTGTGCTTCACTTTATATTTATATTTATTTATATGTTGATGTGTGTGTGTGTGTGTGTGTGTATATTTTATTTTTACAGGGTTAAATAGTTTTATGTAACATTTTTCTGAGCACTAAATTATGTTCAGATCTATTGTAATGCTGTTTGGTTTTTGTGGTACTTTGTAAGAAGTACTGTGGAATCAGTTATTAGGGGAGATGGTGAGTGAAGGGAGAATGCTTGTGTTTCAGCACCACCCTCCTCACTGGACCTGCATGGGGCGCACCCTCAGCGCAAAAAGCTGGCTGCCCCAGAGATCAACCTGTCACTGGATCAGAGTGAGGGCTCCATCCTTTCAGATGATGCTCTGGACACACCCGATGACCTTGACATAAACGTGGATGACCTGGACACACCTGATGAGGCAGACTCTCTGGAGTACACTGGCCATGGAAATGAGTTAGAGTGGGAAGGTGAGGCACATACATGTTCAGTGCATAGAATTCTGTCTTGTTTTTGCACTTAATCAACATCATATTCTACATAGGCTATCAAATCATATGATATTGATGGGTTGGTCTTTGGCATTTTTTAAAATCATTACTATATGCAGAGTATGTATTGATGCAAGTAAAGGAAGGAAAATTATTCAAATAATACGCATGCTTAAATTTAGAGGTCCGTTGTTCACTCAGAGTGAGTATCTTAATGTCGATTTTTCTTGCACCTGGAAAACATGTTCGCTCACGTGGAAGGAAATGATTGTCCTTGCATCAGACCTATTTTATGGTAGTAGTAGAACAGGCCATAGACTGCGGGATGATGCTAAATGAAAGAATTTACTTGTTTAATTGACTGAGGATTTCTTGGAGCACTGAGTCAATTACAGAGCTTCTAGGAAGGAGAGAACTGCTCAGATGGTTCATGGGGATGTAAGAGTTTTTAAACTTAGTCAGTTGGGCTATCCCTTTTCACTCTGTTGGCTTGCCCAGGATCCAATGTTCAGACTCAAGTGAATAACTAATATTTATTTTGTTGTTTTGTTTCAGAATCAGTGGAACATAAGAAAAATAACCTTTAAGTTTCTCCAAATCTTGTTCATATCATCCTTGTCTGGCTCAGTATAACTGTGGTTTCAGAAAGCACACAGGTGTTTTAAAATATGGACTAGAGTTATGAAAAACGTATGATTTTTCAGCCGAGGGCGATTTGTATAACTGATTTCTAGAACAGTCTATGTTACCCTCTATGTTTTCCAGAGAGTACAGCAACATCAGTGTACAACGTTGTTTTACTTTTTCACTCAAATAGCATGACTGACACAACAATAGAGCAACCCTTAATGTTTTTTTTATTTCATAGATTCAGCGGGCATTACATTTATAATTTCACCATTTCCTAAAAAGACATGTCCTATAGGGTCACATCTTGACACATGCTTTCTTTAAAGGGTTTTCTCTTTTTCTTTTGTTTCTTGAGTTCTGAGTCGCATGTTAACTTAAAGGCTTTTCTTTATTATTTGCACCACAGTGCTGGTGAGGACTTTGTTTTCCAACAGCACAAATGTTGCCTGTTGTTTTAACATTCCTATCTTAGAACAGCAATTGTGGAGTAGCAGAAGGCATAAAATGTATGAAATCATGTTGGGATTTATACTGTCATTTAAAGATAACTATGGGCAGTAACTTTAACAATCAGAGTTGTGTGGCATATGATAAGTGATAATCAGTATGTGTTAAAATCCCGACAAACATTATGATAAAGGATAAATGAGGACCTTTAGGTGCTTCTATACAACTGGGACCTTTTAAACTTAAAAAAGAATCCCAGTTAAAAAAAGAGCGTGTGGGGTCACAAGGTTGTGTAATAGCTAGACCTGCCACCTTGCACTGAGAGTTACCCAGGTTCAAATCCCACCTGTTACAGTAGTACCCTTAAGCAAGGTGCTTACCCTAAATTGCTCTAGTAAAAATGACTCCATTCTATGGATGTGTATACCATTGTAAGTCACTTTGGGGAAAAGACGCCGGCTGTATAGGTAAAAAACGCATTCACCAACTGATAATTCATCACAGGGTTGTGGTGATAAGGTGCAACCAAGGGTACAACCTGGGCACGATCCCAGTTCATCACCTGGCACTTCAAAACACACAGAATGCAACGTAGAATCGCAAATGCACCTAGGCTGCATCTCTTCAGACGGTAAGAGGGAATTGGGACATCTGAAGAAAATACAAATGAACATGAAGGAACTTTGCACAGCAGGTCAGATTTGAATCAGCAAACCTTTAATACACATTTACATTTGTCCATTTAGCTTTTCTTCAAAACAGCTTACGCCAAGTTATCCATTTGTACAGCTAGCTAATTTTTATTGGAGAAACCCACAGCAAGTATCTTTTATAAAGGTACAACGGCAGGAGTTGGGATTCAGTCCTGTGACATTTGGGCTCACAGTTAGTGACTTTAATAACCACTATGCCACCTGCTACCCAATACTACACCGTTGCTACCAATGCAGCTAATAGCATAGTGGTTAGAGCTGCTGCCCTTGGATCTGTAGGTTATGGGTTCACTCTACTGCTGTAGTACCCTTGAGTAAAGTACTTACCCTAAATTGCTCCGGTAAGTAATTTACTCAGCTGTAATGGGTAAACAGTTGGAGATAACTCAACGTTGTAAGTTTCTTCTGAGAAAAGTGACAGATAAATGCTCTGCTGCCTCTCCAAATAGTTCAATATTTGTTTTACGTTTTTTGTTCAGAGCAAAGTAATCTAGAAAAGTTGTAAATTATTTAGCTGAATATAAAAGAAGTGCAAAAGACAGAACAAATAAAATGCAGGAATCAGTTCATATTGTTCCCTGTGACACCGACTGTGGAAGTGTTATGAATCAATCGTTGGCACCTGTTTTGTGTGGTGGTTCTAGTGATTAGAATTTTTGGTTTTTTGTGAGAAGCTGAAGCATCCAGACAGGACGGCGCTGGAGAGTCTATTGAAGCAATTCCAGAATACACGACGGAGGAAGAGCGCCAGGACACTAAACTCTGGAGAACTGTCATCATTGGAGAGCAGGAGCACCGCATCGACATGAAGTGCATCGAGCCATACCAAAAAGTCATCTCCCACGGAGGTGAGAAAGTTCAGAGAAAATGATGATCTGGGTGAAAGATTTTCCGTGGACGTAGAAAAATGACAGTCCTCTGCTCTGGACAGCTTAAAGCTGATCTGTGTGACTCTTTCTGTCTTTTCTGCTATATATGACATCAACCCCACTGAAACGAAGCAGATTCTTTTGAAATGAAAGATATTTGCCTTCCTTTACAAGGAAACTGCCAATTTATTTTTGAAAATCCATTATAGAAAGGATGGGAAAAAAATCACTGGGTGGAGCTTAGAAACTGTATTCTGTACACTAACATTGTCATCCTGTTTATTCTAGGTTATTATGGAGACCTCAACGCCATCATTGTTTTTGCTGCATGTTTCCTTCCTGATAGCAACCGGGACAACTACCACTATGTCATGGAGAACCTCTTTCTGTGAGGATAGCAATTATTATTATTATTATTATTATTATTATTACTATTAGTAGTAGTAGTATTATTTTGCCCACAGATTAGAGAGCAATGCATGTCTGTGACTCATTCATACCTCATGTCTAAAACCCATATTTTTTGAGCTCTTGTGTACAGATCCATGACTTATTTCTTTAATAATTCTTTTTATATAAGTCTTTAACTCCGTTCTTAGCAAAATATATGAAGGTACTTACATCAGACCTATGTAGTGAATGTATTGCTTTCCTTTGTTCAGCTATGTAATAAGTACTCTGGAGCTGATGGTGGCAGAAGATTATATGATCGTGTATTTGAACGGAGCTACACCTCGCCGGAGAATGCCTGGACTGGGCTGGCTAAAAAAGTGCTACCATATGATAGACAGAAGGTATAACACACACACACACACACACACACACACACACACACACACACACACACACACACACTGCACAGGTGCACATGCAGAGGCAAAGATACAGTAACTGAAAAACTTTAAACATCTACAAGCAAAGGAAGAAATCAGCAAATCAGAAGAAATATGAAACCATTTGATAAAGCTAAGAAAGCCTTTCATGCTTGTCCTGTACTAGGTCATTGAAAAATGATATGAATCTTTTTACTTTTATTATTCAGGCTCAGGAAGAATCTGAAATCCTTCATTATAGTACACCCATCTTGGTTTATCAGAACCATCCTAGCTGTCACCAGACCTTTCATCAGGTACTGTTCAATAACAACATACAAAGTTCTGCTTCTTTTGATGAACTGATAAACTGTCAGTGCATTTTCTTTTTCCAGGGTGGAGATCTAATCAGGCATTTTAACCGTGTTTTATAGATATTTGGCATTGTTATTAGAGTGTTTGCCAAATTCATGACAGTAACAGTTATAATAAATTCTGCTTAAGTTCTCCCTTTTAGACATATTCTTAGTAATAATAGTTACATATATTCTTGCAGGTTACAGTAACAAGGCACATATTTTCAGTGAATGCGATATAATGAAACAAAGTTCTTTCTACCAAACCATCTTGTAAAACCCGTCTTGTCTAATCACATTTTTGCTGAGCAAAGGTGTGAGAAACACGGCATCAAGGAGAACATAAAATGCACAGTATTTAAAGCCTGCAAAACTATTCCCCAACTAGTAATGATATTTTTGTTGCGGAACTTTTATTTTGAAATATTTTGAGGGCACTGAATACACCACTAACCGGTACAGGTAGTCCCCGGATTACGAGCAAGTGATGTTCCTAAATCTGTCTTTAAATCGAATTTGTATATAAGTTGGAACAGTTAGGTAAGGTTCGTTTCTAATGTCAGTTAGTCAGATGTTTGTCTTGATGTATATTATACTGTGTACCTTTCTATGCATAAAAAACATTAAAGAAACACTTACAGATGCACTAAAACATCTTTAACATAATACAGTAATAATAATAATAATAATAAATGTCACTACAATATTTATAATAGAGAGAGAGAGAGGAGGAGGAGAGTGTGTGTGTGTGTGTTTGTGTTTGTGTTTATACCCTGCTGCTCTGATTTCGGGCAGGTACAGACGTTCGGGGTGAGGTCGTGGGCATGACAGTCCGACTGAAAAGAAGGAAGTCTTTGTCCTGCCTTGGGCCCACGTACCCACAAACCGACAAACCGCTGTAGACACACAATGTTTTGATGAACGTTGCAAAGCAGCGCCCGTTTGTTATTACGAACCATTGTATGTAACTCGAATTTTTTATATAATAGGCTTTACTGGGGTTGGTTCGTAACTACAGATTGTACGTAAGTCGGACGTTCGTAACCCGGGGACTGCCTGTAACCTGTAATTTTGTGTTGATAAGAACTCCTTCACCTTTCCTATTTCACCCCACACTAGTCTAGATTGACAAATGTTACTGTCTATGATCGCTTTAGTCCACTTCAATTTTACCGATATCCAAATATGCTCCAAATCTCAAACTGATTTACTATGGTGTCCCTTCTGACTTTTCGAAGTTGCTGCCCAGGAAGAGGAGCCAAGATCTTGTGAATCTCTCCTTTTAGGTTTCCATGGGAAAAGCACCTATTTTGGCAAAGTTAATTTTTAACCTGTAAATTTATGTTTTTAACACAGTTTGTGTGTTCTTCTATTTGAATCTCTGCTAAGTCCCCAGAGGATTTACACTTTATAGTGCACCACTTTTGCTTCTTTATTGCTGTGTCGGTATTACTAAAAGTGTTACTTACCCTTACCTTTTTAACTTTTGTAGCTCGAAATTCAGCAGCAAGATTAAGTATGTCAATAGCTTAGCAGAACTGAGTGAACTCATCCCCATGGAGTACATGCACATTCCAGAGAGCATAGTCAAGTAAGTGAAAACTCATTTCTGTCATTCAGTCAGTTTGCTGTTGTGTGGATAAGGTACGGGTATGATTGTTAAATAATCACTGCCCATGTCTGGAATATAAAAGTAAATCATATGATTTGATTCTAGTATTTCTGTTGACTCTATGTCAAAAATGTCCAACTTATTCTATTAGACAAAAGTCTTTCTATGCAAGATAATGACTGATGCAGTATATACTTATTATTATTCTGTGTTCTTACTGTTTCTAGTACTGTGTGTAAGGTTCTGAATTGCAAAGCAATTCAGAACGATTGACTCCTCATGCATGTTGCCCACCATAAAAATTTATCAGACGCATTGTCCGTTTGGCATTCTGTACGTGGTGACAGTGGAAGATCCAGCACGTGGGCAGTGTTTAGAGCTTGTGAAAGAACTGAACCTCCAACCATTTCTCAAACGCCACTTAACTGTCTAACTGTGCCCCCTTCCTGCCTTTTCCCATGGAAGGTATGAAGAAGAGCGGGGTATTAAACAGTATGCATGCATGAGGTAATCCTCTGAACCCTGGGTGAATGTTTGTGCTCTGGCTGCCCATCATTCCTCCCACTCCGCAATACTAACAGCAGATTTCAGTGAGGTCTGGGCCATAATGAGCAGAGATTTGTATCTGAATGCAAAGAGTGGCTCCAGTGGTGGCTGCAGTCCCCTCCCGTGCCCCCTGTACAGCATGATTTTGGCTTCTCCAGTGAGCACTGTCACTGAATTGAAGAGATGTGCCCCTTCCTGCCTTTCCCCAGAAGGCGTTCTTGCAGCACCATACCCCAGCACTTTTTATTTTGTCTAGTTCCTAACCTTTTTGGCTCAGTTTGTCAATGTCCTCTGCTTCGCTGACTGTCCCACGTTTTTTTTTTTCCTTTTTCTCTCTTCCCTTCTGATTAAACTGTCACTCGCCAAACCACTTTCAGGCTGGATGAAAAGCTAAAGGAAGCAGCTGAAATGGATAAGTAAGATTAGCAGTGTGTATATGTGTGTGTTTGTAGGACTGTGTGTCTAATGGGCTGCTGAATTAATGACACCTGTGTATGACTGCAATTCACTGTCACACACGGTATCGGCATCAGAATGACGTATAATCAGTCCCCCTTGAATTTCGCCCCGGCTAAAAAGCTCAAGTTCAGTTGTGTTAATAACACATAATGGAATCACATCAAATGAATTTCTCATCACTGTATGGAAAAATCAGATTTTTTTGAGAAATTAACAGCAGCCAAAATGATTACTTTAATAATATTATATTTTAAATATATATATATACATATATATATATTTTCTTTGCACTGCTGTTGCTGTTTTGTAAATGGTAATTTTTAAAAAAAATATTTGGTTATTGTGTATTTTCTCATGTGTAAAGAAATGGGCAGTTCCTGCAAAATGTATGACAGTATATTAGAAAAAATTATTTTGTACATATTAAATAAATTTGTTTCACATTCACTTGTTCACATTTTCACATTTTGTTCTGACTTCACGAATAAACAATGCTGTTAAAAAAACTGAAACTGAGTAGGTACAAACTTCCTGTTTATACCTAACAATTATACCAAATAAATTATACCAAAATATAATCTAAATTAACTCCCAAAAACTAGACTTTAAAACATTATTACTGTCTCTATCTGACAGTCAGTAAAGCAGAAACGTATATACTGTATCATGAAAATGTCTGTCACTCATATATTCAGTGGTTTTGAAAGTGAGCGAGTGAGAAGACAGTTGGTCATTCAGGTGTGCATAATTTTCTTCCATTTACATTTACATTTGCATTTTAAAATGAACATGTTTTCCTTCCACTTCTCTACCCGGGGCTGCATTCTCGTTATCCCCTTCACTTTTATCTACATTAGTTTATGGTTTTGTATTTAAGTAATAACTATGTCACAATGGTGTGAAATGTTTCGACTGATGAGCAGGATATTTTCATTGCTTCCCTTTTCTGCTTCTTCTTCTGTTTAGAATCAACAGCTTTCTGAATGGACCAGAGCCTGCATCTGGCCAGCTGGAGTAAGGTCTATGTGTGTAACTGTTGTGTCTCCTGCAGTTGAATTTTCTGTCCCATCATTCACAGAGCTTGTCCCTGCTGGATTTTTGTTATACTGCATTCAGTCACAGGGTACCCAGACACCCCAGGGAGTAGTAACAAATGCAGTGCATTTCCCGATACAGTCCTTTTTCACGTTGTCCCATATTGATGTTGTTTTAACCGTTCTCCTTTATTTGCCTATTTGATCTTATTTTTTATTATTTGCCTATTATTGCAATATATTTTGTTTGGAAAGCATGACCGAGTCACAACGATATAAAGACAGGAACAATATGCACTGGCTGAATATCTGCTTGTCCTGAGTGGGGTCGCTGCGAACCGGAGCCTAACCCGGCAACACGGGGCGCAAGGATGGAGGGGGAGGGGACACACCCCGGACGGCACGCCAGTCTGTCACAAGGCACCCCGAGCGGGACTCGAACCCCAGACCCACCAGAGAGCAGGACCCGGCTGAGCTGGCTGCACCCCCACACCCCCCGTGACAGGAGCAATATATTGGGAAAATTCAAATTCATACATGTGCATAATACATCTCACAACCAAATGGTTTTGAGCAGTGGTGATCAAACAGGAAAATCAGGGGACAAACAAATGTGTTTTAATGTACCAGAGTTCATTTAGAGCGCTTAGTCGTCAGGGATGTTGCCGGGGGGGGGGGGTCACCGCGAGGAAGTAGCTCTTCTTGACCCCCGTGTTGATTCTTGAATGGACCAGAATGACTGATGGTGTGAACCAAGAGAGACACACCATCAGCCATCAGTGATGTTACACTTAAAAACAGCTAAAATATCCCTGGAAATATCTTAAGATGTGCTGGAGTAAAATAGACTGTAGATAAAATAGCAATATAAAGGATAAGATAAAACTTTTGAATGCATCATTGATCGGGCTATTTTTCATTTAATTTCACATTTGAATAAGAGTATTTAAGCATTGTTACATCCTAAATTACTGTAAACTTTTGACATAAAGTTGAAGTGCAATCTTCCAGCTTTGAGCAACCCCACTAGTGTTTCCACATTCTTTTACATTATGCTTCACAAATATGTAGCGATGATTGTCATGGCACACCCTGTTTTAAGGAGTATGTTAAGAATTAGGCAAAGGACATAAATGCCTTTGTTCTTGATGTAAAAATTTTTTGGTTTCTGCAATTTCATCCTCAGCTTCTGATTTACAATTTTCATCCTTACTCAGGGCCCTCTTTTCCCCTTAGTGTCTGTATGAAAAGAAATTTAGTACTAGCAGCATCTGTCCTCAGACACTTACACTCCAGCCTTTTCTGAACAGTGCTGGGCAGGGTGCTGCCATTGTCCCCCAGGGCTGTCCATGCATCCATCTCTGCTGAACTGACAGGGTCAGCAAGTGACAGAAGGAGAAGCCTTTGCTTTTGTGGGATTCTGTCCTTGTTTCCCATGTCCCCTGCCACTCCATTTGTGTCTTCTACCATGGAATGCGTTAATGATAACTATCTTACATGTGGTCACCCACCACACTAACCTTGGGACTCTTTTACTTTTGTCCAGGGAAGACAAAACCTTGAGCGCCAGCGGCTCCTAGACAACGTGGAGGTGAACGCAATCGCACACTTGACGCAACTATTCCTGGGAACTTGTTGTTGTCTAAAATTTTGTCATTATGTGTCCTGGTAAAATAGGTGACAAAAACAGTGTAGATAAATACACGTAGCTAGAAACTTTTTTTTTTTTTTTTTTTGTGATCGGGAGCAATTTCACTTCCAAAGGAAATCATTTCCTACAATATTATGACGTTTTAGATACCATAAATGTTTATTTTATACCAGCAATTTATTTTAAAAAATGTTTAACTTTTTGTTTTCCTACTGAAATAAAGCAAAGATTCATGTAATTTCTGGGATGTTAGGGGCTCAACTGAGCAACAAGATGCCTTCAGCTGTGACGTTAGTGCCCACAATCATATAGCGTGGTCTTACCAGTACGAACCATAGGTATAGGCAGTGCAGTGGTAATGACTTGGCTTGATAGCATCAGGCCATGATTAAAAAAATTCAACACAACTGGATTCTTGATTTTTCTTTTGAAGAAATACCCTACATTTGGCAACATTTCCATAGTTATAACGTAAAGCTAATACTTTGATTATTCACATATCTGCATGAGCATCTTTATAAGGATATAGGCTAACTGGCATTCCACCTTGTCTCCTTTGCATTTTTACTGTCTCATTCTGGAGAATTATTTTGCTGAATTGCATTTAAACACATTTTGTCCACTTCCCCATACATTTTCATTAATTTCATAATTCCTGTTACTGCTGCTAGTACAATGGAATATGATGATCTGGACTATATTATTACTTATTATACTTCAGAATATCTGGTATAAGAGGATGTTAAGATTCTCTCATGAATCAACAGTTATGTACCAGGAAATGTACATTTGTGGCGCTGTTGCACATATTTCAGTTTCCTTAAGTGAAACACACTTAAATGGCATTGTTATTGCCACAATCCATGCACTGCACACTAAAAACAATCACTCATGCTACGTGTTTCACGTGCTTCATATGTGTGAAATGTAGCGATCGGAAACTTTTACCTGTGGAAAGCAAATCTGTTTGCAAAAGGGGGCAATATCTGGATGAAACGGAATGACAGTATGAATGCCTGATGTACAGTATATCTGTCAACAAAAGAAGTTACTTTAACCATAGAAAAACACAGCAGTGAGTATAGTAATATAGACAAACTCAAAAAATGTCATTGAATTTGAAAGGAAAGATGTCAGAGTAATGAAAATGCATTAAACACATTAGATGTCACAGTAATTAAAACACATTGTGTAAAATCCTTGTTCTTGTTTTAATTACTTTTCCCATTCATAAGCAGTTTGGAAATCTTTGTCTTCAGTCTACGCAATAAGTCCTGTTCAGTATAATCTGTAAACTATTATGAATGCATGGGAAGTTTATTCTTTCATTAAAATATTAAAAGCCATGACAAAATTATTATTTTTACTTAGCTAAAATATTTTAAAAGCTATATTTTATATTATGTATTATGTAAAATGAATGGAAATAAATCCAATCAGGACATGTGCATGTTAGCTCAGAGGTACCTGTTGAAGAGGAACTGGAAGTGATCCCATGGGCTAACGTACTATATTCAAATCCTGTGTGTCATGTCAACATATTTCTTCCTGGTTTGCCCAGTATTGGTACTTTTAGGAGTAAAATGAGATGTACTCGGATAATGAAGAGGCACCGCAAATCTTACCCAGAGCACCTCTCAGAGATGTGTGGATGTGTCATGTGAAATATGCAAAACTTTGAATAAATGTCTTACACCGATGAATAGACTTTGTAATGCTTCAGACATTGAATGTGCCGTGTGTCTGTGGGCGGTGTCTTCCCTAACACTATTGCATGTTATAAGTTTTTTGACATTTTACAATTACATCTGTTATGTTTTCTTTGTAGTAATCAGCAAATCCTTTATTATGTTACAGTTTTTGTAAACTAGATAATTAAAATAAGAACAATACACAAAATTCACTTTTAACTTTACTTTCTGGTTAATATTAAAACTATATTGTCACTGCAGGCTACACTGAAACATAATTAAAACATAATTTAAAAATAAAGTGCATGATTTAAAATTCTGTTTAGATCCCAGCTTCTGGTTTGTCTAAGATAGTAGATTTTTGGTGTTATGGGGAATATTCATAACATTACCTCCATAGCTATGCCATCATGTGCTTCGGCTCAGGTGTCTCATGGTGGTATTAGTTCAAATTCAGTATGCTTATTTGTTTGAAAAAACCTTTGTAGACAGACATTGTATTACCAAACCAGATTTTCCTTTCAAATCATATGCAAAGTGACAGACACCAAGAACATAATTTAAAGAAACAAGGATTTAATTAAAAAAAAGGGATACGTTCTTTTGGCTACAAAATCCTGCTGAAAAAATTAAATTACTTACTTAAACTTTTTTGACCCAGTCATCTTCAGAAATGTGGTAGTACTAACACTGTATAATATTTTGGCTTTTATTATGTAGAAAATGTTTTTAGTATATTAAACTTATACAGAACCACTCATTCCTACTGTAGACATATGAGAGTGCGGTTTTGATTATTATTTTATAATAATCAAATAGTAGGATCTTAACCTGCGCAGGGTGTTGCTGTACCTTACTTCAGATATGAGCAGCAGGATCAGCTGGTAGCGCAGTAATTAGCATTACTGCCTTTGACTCCAAAGGTTGCAGGTTTGATGCCCACCTTGAATAAGGTACTTACCTTAAAATATTCCAGCTGTGTAAATAATTGTAAGATTATAATTGTAAGTTGCTTTGAAGAAAAGTGTCAGCTAAATGAGTAAATGTAGATATAATCTATGTGTGTTCTATAACAAGGGTTCATCTAGGTATTTGAGTGAGGTAGTCTTCATCTTATCATTGGTCATGGAAGAGAATTGCGGGGAAGACCAAAAATAACTTCCTCTGTTTCTTTGGTGTTGATGATCGCACTTCCCTACTAGACTACTGGCACCCTATGAACCCTTGTTACGGAACAAGGTTTGGGTTGTATCTCACAGTTGTGAAAAAGCCCTGAGTCACGCTATAGAACACGCTGCAGAATATGTGGATTTATTTCACGTACCCCTGAGACCCTAGTAATCACAGCCAAAACATGCTTTAAACTGATAAGCCACCCTTGTCTTTTTGTATGAAAAAAACCAGTGCCCGTGCTGTTTGGGGAGTCACTCTGTTGACCCGTCTCCCAGCGCACTGCTGTCACCATTGTACACACCCGAGAACAAAGGTGAAGCTGCACTGAACCTGAGATGTGTGCAAAATTCTTCAACACAGTCAACAGGGACAGTAGGGTGGAACCATCAGAAGATCTGGCAATGAATTGGTTTGGTGCCTGGGCTCGACAGTCATTGTTCTATTACGTTAATGTGAACTGATACACCCTCAGGAGGCTCCAATATTGGTGATGATGGGAGAGGAGAGCGATTATCGTGTTTATCTTCACTAACTGGGATGGCACGGTGGCACAGCGAGTAGCGCTCCTGTCTCTCAATGCCTGGGTGGTGCAAGAGGATGTGGGTTTGGTCCCTGCTCACTCCGTGTGGAGTTTGCATGTTCTCCCTGTGTCTGTGTGGGTTTCCTCTGGGTGCTCTGGTTTCCTCCCACACTCCAAAGACATGCTGTTCAGGTACCCCCATAGTGCGTGAGTGACAGAGAGAGAGAGTGTGTGTTCCACTGATATATGGATGAGTGACCCATTCTAAGTAGTGTATCTAGCAGTGTAAGTCACCTTGGTAAATAAGGTGTGTGGGCTGATAACACTACGTAGAGTTCATTGGAAGTTGCTTTGGGGAAAAACGCCTGTAAAATAAATAAATATAATGTAACTGTACACTATTAGTAAGTAAGAACAAGTACCAGTAGATAAGATAGGGACTGAGGCCTGAGTCATTTTTAAGAGCATAATATCGGGTTGTAGCGTAAAATGCTGATGAAAAATCCGGGCGTGCTCTGGAATGTGTTTCAGGCTTGTCCAGATGTTTTGAAACTAGGTGTGCGAGTATGATTACTGCGTCTTCAGTGCTACAACTGTGTTTATAAGCAGCCTGAAAAGCATCTAGTTTACTGCTTATTGCATTGGTAAGGGGCTGAATTAGAACCCACTCTAGAGACTTCATCACCAGTGATATTAACGCCACTAGACAAAGGTCATTGTTCTGGGCAATGAAAAGGAGTGATCAGGGAAGTCTTCCTAAATGGCGTGTGTACATATGGAGAGCTGGAAGATTGTTTGCCAAGTTGACGCCAGTTCCTTTGCCCAGGTTTTTAAAACAAAGGCGCTCTTATCTTCAACAGGATATATATGTATCTGGACAAGAGCTTTCCCACTCATTACGTCATCAAAACTGATAACGATGTTTTTTGAGCTGTTGAGCGTAATGCCTTTAAGGATGTCGGCCCGTTTTTCATAGTTATCCTTGGCTTCTAACCCGGTGAAATATCTGTTCAGTGAGTCTGAAAATTCGACGTCGTCTGATGAGATTGCCTTTTAGGGTCGTTTGTTTGAAAAGCGTCCTCCAGGCATTTCCCGTGTCCCTGTTTCGCCTCCCTCGGCTCCCCTCGCGCTTCCTTTTGTTAAAACCCTGCCTCCTCAGATTCACGCCCTTCCTAACTTCCCATGTCCAAACCCCGGCCTCTTTCTCCTCTGGTTTGCTGCTTTTTAGTTTTGTCCTCTATGTTGGGATTACATGTACCACGTTGCGATCACACTTAGTAACAGGTGGTCAGATTCTAGATTCAAAGGCCCATTCTATATGGATGAAACACTTCTCCAAAACCTTCTCTGATTACTCACATACTTGTGGAGCCCACTGCCCAGCTTGCACTGATTTAAGTCTCCCAGCACTGTGGCCGGGTGTTTTTTATTGTTGTTCGTACACACAATCAGCGATAATGAAAATTCTCTTTTCATAAAAAGAGAAAATGAAAGGGCATTAATGTCCCACTAAGAATGTCAACATTTCCACTGCATATCATATCTTTTACAGTGTTTTGCTGGCACCATATATTGTTAACGTACACACAAATTCCTCCTCCTTTGCTTTTGTCCGACTCGGCGCTTCTGTCCACCCGTGAATGTGAGGTTTGTCATCGGGGAGCTGTTTTACACTCAAACAATTCAACAATACCAGTGCACTTTAGCCAGTATCTGGCAGAACACTTTTACTGAAAAGAAACACCAAACAGTAAAACAATGTAAACATGAATAGACACGGAGTACATTTATAACATTTTCTCTCCTCAATGATCTTACAAGTTAGGGGATGAAGATGAAGGTCAGGAGAAGATGGAAAGGTTAACGATGAGAGTAAGGCTATAGGACAGAGGTAGGCGTGGCAACCGTTTCAAAGCTTTGCTTTAGAAGCTTTGCTCATGTTATTAGGCCAACATCATTAAAAAAATATTTAAGTACATATGTATTGTGTACACACAAACTTGAAAATTAATCAAGTTTCAGTGGTTATGTATCCTGCATTAAAAAACAGTGTTTAAAAAAAAAAATTAATATTATCATATACACACACACACACACATTTTCAGAACCGCTTGTCCCATACGGGGTCGCGGGGAACCGGAGCCTAACCCGGTAACACAGGGCGTAAGGCCGGAGGGGGAGGGGACACACCCAGGATGGGACGCCAGTCCGCCGCAAGGCACCCCAAGCGGGATTCGAACCCCAGACCCACTGGAGAGCAGGACTGTGGTCCAACCCACTGCGCCCCCCTGTTATTATCATATATTAATACAATAATACAATAATATCGTTCATGTCGACACGTGTCATGTATTCACGTCATGGTTTTAAATGTCTATCATCTGCATTACAGTGTATCCTGAGTTGAAATAACTGTAAACAAGGCAAAGGTAGAAGCAGCTTGGGTCAACAGTGACTCAATGCAATGTGACCTAGTCTAGTGCCGTCAGGGCCTTGTGTCGCAAGTGTTGTTCTAAACAGTACACTGCAAAATAATCCATGTCTGAGTCAAACTTATTGGCAAACAGCTGGGGTTGCTGCAACATCCAACTCAAGTCACCGACGCCATAGACACACACAGCCCGGATGTGCTGCCCATCACAAGGAGGGTACATTGCCCCATCTGACTCCTGCCCTTCAAACTGCACCCATTTCACAAGTCTGGAAATGGAGTTCACATCAGTTACATCATACCTATAGCTTTTGGGGATGGAACCAGGAGCTTTGGACTGCCTTTGTAATGTTGCCCAGAGGAACTCATCTGGACTGTAGGTGTCTTTTGACCACTCAATAAACTGCTGGACCGTGGGATCTGTGAGCACATATTGCACAAACTTCCTGAGCACTAGGATGTAAGCTCCCCCTGAATATACAGGAGTTTTTATTGGTGGAGGAGTTTTGTTAATATTTGTTTTCACTATAGCATTCTTGACAATCTTAAACCGTTTTTTCCACCGAATCTCCTTGGCCGCAGGCATTTTTTCCGTCTCCAGATTGTTCTTCCCATTAAGGTTTTTAAGTTTTCGCACTATTTCCAGGTTGGTTTTTATTGGAAAGTCTTGGCCGCAGAGGTTGATGAAGTACTTCCAACGAGGGCTCATGTTATAGAGGTCTCTCATGCAGTTGATGTCAGCTTGGACCCTGCTCCAGCTGGCATACACTACATTCTCCAGTTTGCTGGAAATCACAACGTTGTCGAAGCAGGAGACAATTCCAGCTACAGCCGCCTGGAATAATGGTGCGGATTTGTTGTCCACGTGGATGCAGTAAAAATTCTGAGGTGCATAAATGGCCCTAAGCAGTCTTTCGAAATTTTGGATCTTGTGGTGAATCACTATGGAGTATGCAAGGGGAAATTCTTCTTCCTCGGAACTCAAAGGAAAGGTGAGATACTTGCGCGTTATTTTGAACTTCTCACAGTTGCTAGTCCACTCAATATACTGCTTCTCAGTTATCTGCGTCTCATTCCGGAAGCTCTTTGTCATGGCTTGTAGCTTTGAACGCTCCATCTCTTCTCTGTCTTGCTTCAGGATCTTCGTACAGTTGCATGACTCGTCAATTTCTGGATGTTTTATCTCCAGGATGCTGTAGTCTAGCTTTGAGACAAACTGGAAATTAACTGTTAAAAGCACGGTGATAATGAAGATCAGCAACAGCACTGTCCTCTTCAGTTTGATACAACGGAGCAGCGACTGTAGCATCGTGTTTTCAGCAGCGATGTGCAAACCGTCTTTGTTATTGGTTTTACTGCTTCCTGTAGGAAAAAACAATACATGAAAGAATCTATTAAAGAGCAGTTTGCTTACTTTTATCAAACATTTTGCCCCATGTTGCCACATACATTTTGGTGTAGTGGGGCAGGAAGTAGCATGGTGGTTAGAGCCGCCACGTTGGCATCATAGGACTTAAGACAGAATCCCACCTTATGATGTCATACACGCGATCAAGGTACCTGCCTGAATTTCTCCAATGAAAACAACTGCTCAGTTTTATGCAGCCGGTAACGTAGTGGTTCAAGCTGCTGTCTTTGAACCCAAAAGTCACGGGTTTAAATCCAGCAACAAACAGTAACACCCTTGAGTGAGGTACTTAACCTATGTAGCTGCAGTAAAATTACCCAGATCTATAAATCGGTAAATACTGTAACTGTAGTTGAATTAACATTACAAGTTGCTTTGGAGAAAAGTGCCAGCTAAATGACTACATCTAAACATAGTTGCTGTCAGGTGGGTCGGCTCAGCTGAACGGCTGTTTCAAAATGGTTTTCATAATTTATATCCCAGTTTACAGAGTTAAATACATTATATTATTATGCAAAATACATGCACCTACTCAAGTGATGAACATCGGTGCATCAAGTGGAAAGTAACAAACTAGGTTTACTTAAGAATCACGTCTGCAGCTATGTGTCTCTCTCTTAATGTAATGCACAAATTGTATTTTTGCTGAGATGTACGTCACTTTGGAGAACAGCGTCTGCTAAATGAATAAATGTAAATGTAAATGTAAAATAATACTCCTTATCCAAAATGTTAATGCAGCACTGAACTGATTTCTGAAATGCTAAGAAATAAATTTCAACAATAACTACCACTAAAATGTCTAGACATGATGGTTCTCTCAAAATCTAAGTAAAAAATATCTGTAATCCAGAACTGAAAGGACCAAAAGATTCTTTTCCAGGTTATGTAAAGAAGAGGATGTTTGAGCCTTGTCATATCATGGTGATAAAATTAACACGAAAACATTTTTGCTTATACATATATTTTTATGCAAAATTTCAGTTATGATTACGCTCAACACTAAATACCTAAACTAGAAATTATAATTATCAACGAAGACGGCAAAGAAGTATTCATCCTTAAACTGTGTGTCGAAGAAACTGCGTTAGCTCATATACACGTCTAAAAAAGACGTACGAAAACACAAAAAGGTCTGCACACTGGGACAAAAGAAAAAATAAAAACACCAGCAAAAGATGTCAAAAAGCATGTCCACTGTAATAAACAAATTGGTCACACTTGTGCAAATAAATTAGATAAATTAGACAGATGGTCAACGGAAGCACGCCAGACTCATTTTTCATTCAAACCATATGTATGGAGGGTTTTAAGATTGTTTTGTTATTCACATTAACTTGCCCTGCGATAAAGAAACGTAATCTTGAGTTACAATAGCTCATGCCAGCCCGCAGAGCAACCGCCCTAACAATGTTTTGATATGGTAGTTACAGCATAATGGAAGAGATGTTGTACTTGAAAAGGGATCACTTTTCATGTTTAATGAAGATGTCTCGCTTTTCAGGTTCTTCCCCCCAATAAGCGCAGCCTTCTTTTCACTCTGTGAATCAGCTGGTGCCTTGTGGGAGGGCTTAGTGCCATTTGGACGAGCAATGCGACCTTCACCACTGTCCACCAGTAACTCCCGGTAAGTAACACAGACTGCTGACCGCACTATAATAATGCTGTTTAAAACCCTCAGCAGCCCTCGTGAAAAGGTCCGTTTTCTTTGCGCTGAAGATTTATAAATACTCCCATCTATGGCCTTTAGCTATTAAAGACAACAAAATGTTAATTATTATGGTGCACCCAAATTCACCTTTTACTTTAGATGTGAAGATGGAAGCACTTTTTAAGAAAAAAAAACGGCAGTGTCTTGTACTCAGGCCTTCATACATTGGCTGGTATGTACTGGCTAACCCTAACCCTCAGTTGCCACCAGGAGAAAACAGGATACTTCACTTTCGACACTGGCAAAACAACAGGTCATGCTCAACAGGAATTACTAGTACATCAACTAGAATAAGTCAGCTCTAATAAGGATTGCTGCTGCTACTAATACGGTGCAGCAGGTTCAGCCGGTGCCTGCTGTGTGGTGGGTCTGGTGCTCGAGTTCTGCTTGGGGTGCCTTGCGGCGGACTGGCGTCTCGTCCTGGGTGCGTCCCCTTCCCCTTTGGCCTTATTCCTTGTGCTGCCGGGTAGGCTCCTGCTTGCCGCGACCCTCCTCTCGACAAGCGGTTGTTGGCGATGGATGGACTGCTACAGATATGGATCTATATGTTCTCACAATACTGCAGAACCTGATACATGCTCAGAATGTAATCTGAAAAAAATATGGCATCAATAGTTTATAGCCCTGTTTTTATTTCAGAAGCGTCACTCCAGAGTTCACAAAATTAATCGATGCCGCCTTCTCAGAAACAATTCCAATTCAATAAAAACCTACGGGGTTACACAGTGCCACAGAGATATCTCAGATAGCTCACAGCTCCTGGCTGTATATTTGAGTGTAGGTTTGAATCTTGCTCAGTGCGTGAGGTTTACATATTCACCCGGTGTTCACATCAAAGGGTCCAAAGATCTATTTCATGCAAATTATTGGCACTAAATTGCCATAGCGACTGCATGAATGTGTGTGATTTGTCTGTGATAGACCAGAGACCTGACCAGGGTGTACCTTGCCTCATGGCATATGCTTCAGGATAAGCCCTAAACCACCACAACCCTGCATTAGGAGAGCAGTTGTTTGCAATGAATGAGCAAATATCTCACTAATTCTTAACTCTTAACAAAAATCTTGTAAGAAATGTTAATAATTTTGTTGAATTTCTGTCATTATCATCAAAATACGAAAAGGGTCTTTACATCAAACAGCTTGGTAAATTTGCAGCGCACAGCTAACAAAATTTTGATTGTTATGCAATTACACACACACACATCTTCAGAGCCGCTTGTCCCATATGGGGTCACGGGGAACCGGAGCCTACCCGGCAACACAGGGCATAAGGCCGGAGGGGGAGGGGACACACCCAGGACGGGACGCCAGTCCGTCGCAAGGTACCCCAAGCGGGACTCGAACCCCAGACCCACCGGACAGCAGGACTGTGGTCCAACCCACTGCGCCACCGCACCCCCCCGTTATGCAATTAATGCTTCAAAATTCATTATAAATATGTGGCAACACATTTGTGTCAAATGGTTAAAATTTCAACCACTATCAAATCTGATTAAAATTGACATGATTTCCTTCCATACCTGTTTACAGCAGGCATGAGGTTACATTAGGTTGAGTTCTAGTTATATGAGAGTATGAAAAAAATGCGCTAATGCGCTAAATGTGGTAACAAAGCACAACATAAAATGAGAAATCCTCAGCATTCCCCGTCAGAAAATGTCCCCAGGAGGAAAACAGGGACAGTTAGTAGCGTAGGGGTTAGAGCTGTTGCCTTCGGATCCAAGGGTTGCAGGCTGGAATCCCACCTCCAGCTGTAGTTCTGTTGAACAAGGTATTTATGCTAAATTGCTCCACTAAAATTACCCAAGGGGAGGGAGATCTGGGGTTTGTGCCTTGCGGCGGACTGGCGTCCTATCCAAAGTGTGTCCTCTTCCCCCTCGGCCTTGCGCCGTGTGTTGCCAGGTTAGGTTCCGGCTCGCCGCGACCCCACTCAGGACAAGCGGCTCCAGATGTTGGTTGTTTGGTAAAATTACCCAGCTGTATAACTGGGTAAATAACTGTAACTGGCTTTGAGGAAAAAAGAAAAGTGTCAGCCAAATGAATGAATGTAATATAAATCTGAGTACCAAAAGAAAACCTTGATTACAACAGTTAAAAAAAGTTCTTTATTTCTGCTTAAAAGTCAGAGTTCATACAAACTCAAATATATGTTCATGTCCATTTTGCATAATTTTGCACGCAGTTTTAAAAAGTAATTTCTTTGTACAGTAGTTTCACACACATTGGTTTCACATGTCAAATCAGTACAATATGCCATTAATGTGACTGACATAGAAACAACTTGGCCTTGCAGGAATTTCTCAGTAGCAGATAAAACTGGCTTTAAGCCGTTCATTGTCACAGACACTGCAAAAATTAACTTGAATGTTACATTTATTCATTTAGCTGATGCAAATAAATGTAACAACGCAACTTACCATGTTAATATCCCTACAATTATTTACCCATTTATACAACTGTGTAATTTTACTGGAGCAATTTAGGGTAAATACCTTGCTCAGGGGTACGACAGCCAGAGGTGGGAATTGAACCTGCGACCGTACAGCTCTAACCACTACACTACCAGCTGTCCCTGTTAGAACACTTACAAATGTAACATTAACATATGGAACCCAGCAGGTACTGTCCTCAACTAGACTGTCATCTTACTGTCCTCAAGGTTCAAATCCCTCTCCAGCTGTAGTACTCCCTAGCAAAATACTTACTGTGGATTAATACAGCACGACGAATCATCTGGAACCGTGGGTGACCTTCAAGAAAAGGGTTGGCACAATACAAGATAATGAAGATATTTAGAACCAACCCTGGGTACAGCAGCAGTGAGATGATGACTCAGACTGGCAGAATCCTGCTGGCTGCGAACAAGATGCTTTTGGTTTTGCTGGGTGTGGTGCATTCTATAACAGAGCTTCTTCAACTACAAATATTTCTGACTGATACAAAGTGTAAATACATTAACTTATGGTATTTGTCCACTCCAAGCTGCGTGGGATACACTATGTTGGAAGACCAATCTGAGATCTTTCGAACCATCACGCATGTCCTCTCCTACGTAGGGAAGGAGTAGAGCGGCGTGGAGTGATTAGAGCTTCATCCTTTGGACTTGAGACGTTGCAGGTTTGAATCCCATGTCCTACTGTAGTAACCCTGAGCATGGTGCCTACCCTGAATTACTCCCCTAAAAATTACCCTGGTATATAAATGAGTAAAAAATTGTAGGCATCTCCACACTGTAAGTTACCTTTGGAGAAAAGACTCAGCCAAACACATTATTCTTACACTTTAACAACTACACTAAAGATTACATAATTACTTTATTTGCATTGACACAATGTTTCTGTTTGACATCCGTGCTTAATTAATGATAATTATAACAGTTTCTAGAAGCACAGTGTGTGTAACTGACAGGCGAGCGCCGAGGAACACAATCAACGTGCGACACCACGCACGACTTCGAAGAGCAAAACTCTGCAGTTCTAGCTGTGGTGTTAATTTCCTTTTCTTATATTTTATCTTCTTTAGAAAACGAATAAAACAAGCGAGCTAGAATATATATCCTACCTCCTGTTGCGTCGAAACGTAACTTATTAGCTGCCAAAAAATCCAGCCAGCAAATGGCAGAACCTTAAATTATAATTACGGTATAATTAGGACCAATACATCTCTTGTACGATGTTTAAAAAAATCTTCTGTCAATTTCAGCAACACTATTTCGATGTCATAGAGTCGCGTGTGCCGCATTTCCATTTTTATACCGCTCTCGCCTCGCCGCGCCGCGCTACGCTGCTCCTCTCCCCGTCCCACCAAGGAAACACTTTTTTTCGACATCGTCACGACCGAACCTTTAGCGCTCTCTGATTGGTCAAAGAAGCTCCTGCTTTCTAACCAATCACAAGTTGGCTCTCGACCCGGCAAATCCAGAGAAACTCCGGAATAACTGGTTAACACGCACCTTGTATTCTAGCCTAAGAGACTAACGACGCTCCCTCTGCTTTATTGACCAGCTGGATTCCGACGCTATAATAAAGAATAAATAATAATAAAAAATAAATTGAATAAACGGGAGCGTGGTCGCGCGGCGGGTTCAGCCGGTGCCCGCTCACTGTGTGTGGTGGGGCTGGGGTTCGGGGCAGCTGCCGCGGTCGTTTGGCTCGAGCGCGTGGGCGTGACATCGCTACTATACCGGTTCAAGGTACGTACCTTAATCGAGGTACGTCGAGCTACAGTGTACCTGGAGGTGCAATTTGACAGCCTTAAATAGTATGGTTCTGTATATCCTGCCCCGCAGCGCCAGTGAAAATACCTCGAAAGGATTCTTGAGGAAGTTAGTTAAAAAAAAAAAAAAAAAAAAAAAAACCGTTAAGAAAAAATAACGTTAAAAAACAGAACCACAACTACAGCCAACACAAATTTATTTAATGTTTTGTAGTATCCTCCCGTGAAACTACTAGAAACCGGTTCAGGATAAAACGAACGTGTTCTTTACTAGGCGCGTACATATCGTTCGCCAGCGGTCTTCACACAGTACAAGTGGTACGAAAGAGGGGAGAATCCCCCTGGCTCACCACCCCCAGCCTCCCTGCTCTGACCCATGGTTAAGGGGTTACCCCCGGAACTCCCCAGAATCCCACAGTCGAACACTGAGCATAAATAAAACGACAACCAATCAATACAAGACGCACACAACTATGTACACACGAACACCAATCGACTATTTACACGACGCTGGTACAACTCGCCTCAGCGCCGTTACGGTATTTAAATTTAATAAAGCCCACGGCTCTGAAAAATAATGCTTGTGTAAGCGGGATCTCTGGAACAGTTGTGGTTTGTCGGGTCCATTCTCTTAATATCTTAAAAAAAACAGTCATGCAACGGAGCAGTGGTGATACGGTGAGTGTGGGGTTCAGTCCCTGCTTGAGGCGCCTTGCGATCATAGACTGGTGTCCTGTCCTGGATGTGTCCCCTCGGCCCTGCGCCCTGAGCTTGTGTTGCTGGGTCAGGCTCCGGCTCGGCGCGACCCCGCTGGGGACAAGTGGTTGTTGACGATGGATGGAAATTGAATTTTAAAAAAACTAACATTCAGATAAATACAACCTGGCCCGATCGCATTTATTTTTCCGAGTATTGCAAAACAGTGAGCTCAAGTACGTCGAGGGAAAGATGTCACAGGACAATCAGACCCTATTTTTGATTGTGTTGTAGGACGCGGCGCTCTGGGTTCGAATAGGGTCGCACGGACACCGTTCTTCACGAACGTGCATGTATGGAACACCGGCACGAGACATTACCGCGCCCCCATATGTATCATGTATGTATTTATTTATTTATTTATTACCGATCAAAAGAGATTACCAGCACACCAGTCGTTTGGCACCGCACACTGTCCAGCTCAGCGCATAAAATTGATCCATTCACCATTTCCGCCATTTGAAATCTTTACTCAACAAACAAGCTCTAAAAAAGCGGCATGCAAAATGAAAATGCTAAAAAAATCAACAATAAAATACGATCAATAAAAAGCAATAATATGAAGGCTGCATCAGGGCAGGATCTTTAAAACAGCAAAAGACACCCTCCCCAGGATACAAAGCATAAATACGTAACTTACTGTAAAAGATGTAATTTTGGATGTGATGACATTAGGAGACTGTTCACTAGACTAGTGGTGCATATGTGTGTATTATGCCATAATTTATGGGTCTTTTCTCCCCTGGGGGTTTGCCATAGGCGGGACTTTGTACATGCGCACCGGAGTGCATCCGCCAATCTTGTAATCTTCACACGTGTTGCATCCAATAGAAACTTTGAAGGTGTTTGAAACCAACCTGGACGAGTATCGTTTGTTATTTTCTAGAGCCCTAAGTGTCTAGGCGAACCCTGCAAGGACGCTCGTTACATTCTTATCCATTCCAGAATCTGTACTGCAATCTACAGGAGCGGTTCCCGGCTCAGCTGGTTCCCAGGTATTTATTTGCCCTACACCTTCTACCGTTCTTGGGTGTTTTTCCTTTCTATACGGCTCCCCTTTCGAGATTTCAGTAGAACAGGTGAATCATACAAATACATTTACTAAATACTCAGATTATACTGCAGAGCGCTGGGCTCTGGGTTCGGATGGAGGGAAGAAGGACGTACAAACAGTTTCCATTACTCAAGGACCTGCACCTCAAGACATTTTTTTTTTTCGGATCAGAATAGATTTACCAGCCCGTCTGATTCCACGCTGTCCAACTCGACAGGTACAAATTTCTCCATTCATCATTTCCGACTATTTAAATCTTTATTCAATAACAAATCCTAAAAACTGTCATGCCAATAGCAAAATCTAAAATAAAACAAAAAAAAAAAGAAAATCAGTAAGACCAAATAATATAAAGAATGCACGACAGGACCTTTAAAACACTAAGCATACCCCAAGGCTTAAAACCATAAATAATTAAAAGGAATTTGCCTGGTAACTGCACTGCTCAAGAGGGGCGTCTCCCTGGCCTGTTCCCAGGATGTTATCTTACACACCATACTTACCATTTTTGTGTGTTTAACTTTTCACAACAGGTCTCCCCTGTTGACATTTTAGTAAATAAGGTGAATGGTACAAAAACATATGCACAATTAAGAAAATTAATAAATACCCACACAGTAAACTAACCTACACTACACTAAACTAAACCATAAATAAATAAATAACAAAGACAACAAATAAATTAATTAATACAAACACACCACACACGTAGTCATTTAAAAGCGACTACTTGAAAGTGCAATGTGCTGTAAATTATAAAAAAAATTGTGCAATTAAATAAAATGTGTCAAAGATATAAAAACCCCTACATTTAACCTAAAACACATAACACACCTCAAAACACAAAACTTACATTCACCAAAAATAGGGGTTGCTGTGTTTTGTAAGTGCCAAAGGACATGTGTTACTTAACCATGGATGGAGGATCTGCCACAAACCTGTGGGGTCACAGCCAAAAGAGGCCCTTCCACCTCTGTTTGGCTTCTAAGTAACCCCATTGCGTGACATCTTTCTCCATCCTAAACATTAGGTGGGGCCAGATTTTATGATACACACCCTGGATGCCCAAGTCTACCCCTGTCTGGACCAGCTGGGTTCTTGCGTTCCAAAGCATTTGCTTGGCTACGCTGGTCACCAGCCACGTCCGGGCGGCTGCTGCCTTCTGAGCACCGGGGTTCCACCCCCTCAAGACTTTGTCATACGTCAAAACCATCTGCAGAGCAATCTTTCTACGGGTCACCAAACACCAGATCCCCCGTACCTGTCCACAGTCCCAAAAGGCATGCGCGAGAGTTTCGCTCTCGCCGCACTGGAGTCGTTTACAGAGTGGATGGCTGGTCAGCTTGTGCTTGTACAGGACAACTTTGACTGACAACTTACATTTACGTTTACATTTATTCATTTAGGAGACGCTTTTGTCCAAAGCAACATACATCTCAGCAAAAGTACAATTTATGCATTACATTAAGAGAAGGAGACATAGCTGCAGACATGAAAGTCTCATGCAAACCTTGTTTGTTACCTACCATTTGCTGCACCGAGGTTCATCGTTCGAGTAGGTGCATAAAACACACACACTTTCTGAACCGCTTGTCCCATTCAGGGTTGCAGGGAGCCAGAGCCTAACCTGGCAACACAGGGCATAAGGCTGGAGGGGGAGGGGACACACCCAGGACAGGACGCCAGTCTGTCGCAAGGCTCCCCAAGCGGGACTCGAACCCCGGACCCACCGGAGAGCAGGACCCGGTCCAACCCACTGTGCCACTGCGCTCCCCTGCATAAAACACAGGATAGACAAATTCTGATACCTTCCCACCATTTTTTTAAAAAATATTATAAGATACAGAAATAAGCAAGTACAATGCCAGAGTAGTGGCTGAATAAAAGTTGTATCTGGGATGCTTATGGAGTTTCAATGCGTTAACAGTTATGCCGTAAATGAGCTGGAGAGATCTTGGGCAAAGTGGATCTGAAAAAGGTGAGTTTTCAGACCCTTCTTGAATATAGACAGAGTTTCCGCAGTTCTGATTGACAGGGGAAGGTCATTCCACCACAACGGACCCAGAACCGAGAACCTTCAAGCTTTACCTTTCGTGCGCGGGACCACCAAGTGAGCAGAAGTAGACGAGTGAAGGGACCTGGCTGGGGTGTAGTGGTTGATTAAGTCCTGTAAATAGCTGGGAGCAGTTCTATTGATGCATTTGTACACAGTAACCAGGGTTTTGAATTTGAGTCGGGCAGCTATAGGAGGCCAGCGCAGAAAAATGAGTAGAGGAGATACATGAGAACGCTTTGGCAAATCAAACACAACTTGTGCAGCAGCATTCTGTAGAAGCTGCAGAGGTTTGATGGCAGTAGCAGGAAGGCCACATAGGAGAGAGTTGCAGTAGTCCAGACGGGAAGTCACCATGGCCTGGACAAGTAGTTGAGCAGAGTCAGTAGTGAGATAGGGACGGATCTTACGAATATTATGCAGGATGTATCTGCAGGATTTTGTTGTGGCTTCGATGTGCTGAGAGAATGACTCGCGTCAATCATTACTCCCAGACTCTTAGCCAAGGAGGTAGGGTAAATGAGTGAGTTGTCCAGTTTTATCGACAGATCGTGACAAGAGGACAGGCCAGCTGGGAGGTAAAGAATCGCTGTTTTGGAGAGGTTGAGTTGGAGGTGGTGATCATACATCCATGAAGAGATGTTCGAGAGGCAGGCAGCAATGTGTGCCGAGATGTCTGACGCACCAGGTGGAAAGGAGAGGAAGAGCTGGGTGTCATCAGCATAGCAGTGGTATTTGAATCCATGGGAGTGTAGTGCCCGGACGGGAGTCCGACACGGACGGGCGTTGCTATTATGTCTGAACGCGGACGGAAATTAAAATGACCCCACATGCAGAGTGATATTAGAAGTGTGCGGTGCAGACTGTAAAGCACTCGGTGGAAGTGAAACAGGAAACGCGGGACAAGAAAACACACACTGTGTTCAAACTAAGGTGAACAGTGAAACGCTACTCTGTGAGTATGACTGGAACTCAGAGACGAGACGAAATACCAGACTGGAACGTTGCAGCTGCCAGTGGCTCGATGTAAAGAGCATAGAGGAGTGTGGAGAGCGGACAGCCCTGCCTCACCCTACTCAGCTGGGGTACCCAATCCACGAGGGAGCCATTGATGGTGACTCAGCTACTTACCTCGGTGTAAAGCACACGCACCCAGCTCAAGAAGTTGTGCCAGTTAATGCCTGGATTGATGGGGTTGCATTTTCTAAAACCGTCATTTAGGCTAAAACTGCTAATAAATTGTTGAAATGTTTAATTCTAGCGTTGTCCTTGCCCTCAAGAAAAATGTTCAAGTCTCCTCCTATTATTAGATGTCTATTGTTCACACATTTACATTAAATTTACATATTTAGCAGATGCTTTCCTCCAAAGCGACTTCCAGTGAACTCCTTGTAGAGTTATGAGCCCACACACCTTATTCACTAAGGTGACTTACACTGCTAAATACACTACTTACAATGGGTCACTCATCCATACATCAGTGGAACACACACTCTCTCTCTCTGTCACTCACGCACTATGGGGGTACCTGAACAGCATGTCTTTGGAGTGTGGGAGGAAACCAGAGCACCCAGAGGAAACCTATGCAGGCATGGGGAGGACATGCAAACTCCACACAGACTGAGTGGGGATCGAAGCCATGTCCTCTCACACGACGCACAATAAGGGACAGCTCATCTAACAGAGCAATGGGGAATTTGACTTCCACCAGAGCGTAGACGCACAGAACGCATATGTGCTGACTTCTCCACTTGATGTCCACCCCCAAAACCCAGCCAGCATTTCACATTTTTCCCCACAATTCCCATTATTACAACTGTTTACAATAAACATCTTTTCCATCTCGAACATGACACTGCTCAGTCGTTACATTATTGTTAATATTATTTTTAAAAAATCATCACCATCATCATCCAAGGATAAGTACATTAATACTTGTAGGATGGATTATACTTCTGCGATGTAGTATTACTGCTGTACTACCCTTATGTTAGCGTAGCATTTGGAGAATACTGTCTTCTTCTGCATTGTATGAGAATGAACAAACGTGTGCTCAAAAACAGCGTTTCTAGTTAGTTTTGTCTGCATAACAACATACAGCAAGAGACTGAGATCTTTTGGGCAAGTTCCCATGTGATTTCTTGCTTGACTTCATCACTAAACATTCCTGAGAGGTTCACAGCTCTTTTACCATGACAATGGTGAGAACTCCTTTCAGGTTTTACAGGGGTTTGTTACACCTGCTACAGAGGGGAATGTACATGAGTTACCTTGGTGTATTCTAAGGGCACTGCCATTAGCCTACTTCTCATACAAACAGAAATACTACATTTTTTTCAGTTAGTTGATGCTTTTCTCCAAAGGAACTACTAATTTTATGCTACTTTTTACATGAACTTATGTAATTCTTCCTGCTGCCCCTTTTACCATTTACAAAAATACTGCTATTAATGGGTGCATCGTGATATAACAGGGGGGCGCGGTGGCACAGCGGGTTAGGCCGGGTCCCACCCATGGTCTCCGGAGAAAAGACATTTCGTTCCACTATATATAAGCTATATAGAGGAATGACAATAAAAACAAGTTGAACTTGAATTGGGTTTGAATGAGGTTCAGTCTGAGACAGATTTGCATGTTGTCCCTGTGTTCTGCCAAATACTCAGGTCGCAGACCAAACATGTGTTTCAGGTGGATTGGCAACTAAATATCCTGCGGTGTGTGATGTGTGTGATCGATTGCTGTGCCATGGACTGATGTCCCATGCAGGATGTACCCTACTTCATGTCCTATGCTTCTGAGATAGGCTTCCAACCAACATGATGCTACATAGGACAGGTGGCTGGTAAAAATGGGAGGGAGAGAAAAAAAAAATCATAATTGCTAGTATTACCAGAAATAGGGGGGTGCGGTGGAACAGTGGGTTGGACCGGGTCCTGTTCTCCCGTGGGTCTGGGGTTCAACTTCCGCTTGGGATGCCTTGTGATGGACTGGCGTCCCATCCTGGGTGTGTCCCCTCCGTCTCCAGCCTTACGGCCTGTGTTGGCGGGTTTGGCCCCGGCTCCCCGCAACCCCAACCGGGACAAGCGATTCAGACAGTGTGTGTGTGTAGTATTACCAGAAATGTTTGGCATTGTGTGAGGAAATAAATGGTTGATTTTTAAATGAAGTTTGGAGATATAATAATAATAATAAAGTAGTATAGTGAGGTGAGTTAAATTTGTGCTATGCAGTGAAGGCCCTGTCAGATGAGGACAGCTGATAGGGGAGTGGTTAGTGGTGCTGCCTTTGACTCTAAAGGTCACGGGTTTAAATTCCACCACTGGCTATAGTGCCTTGGAAAAAGGTACTTACCCTAAATTGCTCTAGTAAAATGATCCACCTGTAGAACTGGAAATAGCTGCTTTGGAGAGAAATGTCAAAAAATGAACCATATAACATTCCTCTCCATTGCTCTGCCTGACTGGAAGGTGATACATTAGTGATGACTCATTAGGATCCTATAAGACAACATTTTCTCAGGGCTTTCATTTCACAAGACCTTTTATGCGATGAAAGTGCCAAGTGCCTTTAAGAACAACCTGAGAGGCTGAAACAAATATTTAGCATTAAACTCGGAAACCAAAATGAGCTTTTCCTCATCTTACTGCAGAGTGAGCGGAAAAGGAACTGACACAAAGCAGATATGAAAAGCAGGCTGAAAGCAAATATTGCACCCACAACGACAAAACATGAAACGAAAGTATCAAAAGGCTGGTACTAAGATTTGCACTAGTCTGTTGTGGATCATAAAGGGAATGATGACACCACTTTTGATAAAGAGCATAATAGAAGAAAAAAACCTTCGTAAGCTTTACATCTTAAATGGGTATGTGTAAATGCCGAGGAGCTGAATTTGACTTATGAAATCACGTGTGTGATGTTAATAGTAAGGGATGGTCTGCGAGTGGTTTATAATTACCTCCTTCCACATAACTTCAAGACAACAAGCAAATTCCATACACCATGAGGTGAATTCATACCTGTGCTCAAACTTTCAGCTCAGGAACTGAAACACCAAGGTTAGGAAATGCACCACTCTTACCTGCATAAGTGTACATAAACTCTTCAGAAAGGAGTCAGAACTGCACCACAGGTCAAATGCCAGTTACATTGCTTCTAAGGGTTATCGTAAATTGGCTGGTTGTGGATTTCTGCTTTGAATAACATGTTGTACCTCATCCCACAGACCCTTAATCTGGCGGATGCTTGGTTATTGGCCATTGTATTAGGTTAAATTCATGGTCATGTTCCCTCATAGTACGAAGCATCACCCTGCTGAACTAAGCATTTTACAGATAGATACACTGTAGCCATCAGGAGTATCATCTAAACACCAGGAATGCTTACATACCCAAGGTCACTGAAGTCCGTGTTACTTGTTACTTGACTCAAACAGTAACAAGGGAGTCAGTTTGCACTATGAACACACCATACATCATCACATTCCCATAATTAACCTTCACTGTTAACAACCAGCCGGGCAGATCCATGGAATCACATGGTTTCTATCGATTCGTAGGCCTTTCATTGGTGTGAAACAACAGAAACCAGGAATGAATGAAACAAATTTTTACCAGTCTGTTCTTTTTTTCTCACTTAAACTGCACTTTTGTGTTTTTTTGCTGACAAAAGTGGAAATTGCCTACATTGTCAGCAGTTATACCCCATGTGTAACAAGGTAAAACAGATTATATTTCTGCTATGCATCTTTGAGCATGTTTTATATTCAGCTGTTAGCACAAGTCGTCAGCCAACTACCTTTTTTCCACAAGTGGCTAAAGCTACTGCCTTTGGCTCCAAGGGTCAATCCCACTTCTGGCTGTAGTACAATTGAGCAAGCTACTTATCCTAAATTACTCCAGTAAAAGTTATCCAGTTGCAAAAATGGGTAAATAATTGTAACCTTGACATTGTAAGTCAATTTGGAGAAAAGTATCAGCTAAATGAAAATCTGTGCAAAGTATTCAACCCCTGCATGTTTGCAGTTTGCTGAACATTCAGCAAGTAACAGCATATTATTTCAGGCAGAGGGAACGCGTACCTAAAAAACTGCCACCTAGAAAAAAAATTGTGTAGAAGCTTTGCATTTACTTTAAACTGATATATTTTCTAGTCATTAAGGAATGTACTCCACAAACTAAACCAGAAAAAGTAGCTGCATGACCTGTATGCTGGTAACTAGGATTACTGTACACAAAATGTCTGAATCCTAGGGCGTATTGTAACAGCTAAGCAAACTTATCGCCAAAAACTTTTCCGTGGTATGGGATACACCCAAACATATCTTTTTTCTCTGTAAGAAAACCGCATTTCAGTGTATATACACTTCATGCAAATCTCAAATAGAACAAAGTGAGAACTATCAAAAAAAACAAAAAAGTCCATGATGGATGAGGGCGGGAGACCGAGCAATTGGTGTGGACCGAATTGCAGGTTTGTTTATTGTGGTAACAAACAAGTGAGGATCGTAGTCGGGGACAGGCGTGGATCGTTCGTGGCGCAGACGTTGTTCTTGGGGCAAGACTGGAATCAAAGTCGATTAGGCAAAGCAGGAGATGTAGAACTGGGAACGCAGAGAACAGGGGGTAAAGGACAAGGATGTAATGAGGTTCTAACGTGATGTGGAGAAGTGTCTGGCCACCTGCCAACCATTTCTTTTATACCTTGCTGCTCTGATTCAGGGTATCTGTGGTCGTTTGGCTTGAGGGCGTGGGCGTGACATCTTTACTATATGGGTTCAGGGTACATACCTTAATCGAGGGTACTACAGTATAGCTGGAGGTGTGATTTGAACTGGACCCTTCAGGATGCAATTTGACTGCCTTAAATAGTATAATTCTGTACACCCTGTTCCCCAGCATCAGTAGAAATACCTCAAAAAGACTCTTGAGACTGCCTGCTCAGCCCAAAGTTGAAGGTTAGAAAAAAACTCCCCGTTATATTAAGAAAGAGGAACGTTAAAAAGCAGAACCACAACTACAGCCAAGACAAATTTATGTGATTTATTTACACTTAATAAAGCCCACGGCTCTAAAAAGTATTTAATGCTTGTGTAAGTGGGATCTCTGGAACAGTTGTGGTTTATCAGGTCCATTCTCTTTTTTTAAAAAAAAACCTTATGCAGGGAGCTGTGGTGGCACGGTGGGTTTTGCCAGTGCACACTGTGTGGTGGATCTGGGGTTCAACCCCTGCTTGAGGTGCCTTGTGACAGACTGGTGTCCTGTCCTGGGTTTGTCCCTTCCCCCTTCGGCCTTGCACCCTGTGTTGCTGGGTTAGGCTCCGGCTCGCCGCAATCCTGCGGGGGAAGAGTGGTTGTTGACGATGGAATGGAAAATCTTCACTCAGTTGACATCTTAACACCAACCAAAGTTATATAGCCAAACATAATAATCAGGTAAAATACTCAGTAAAAGTAGGGTACTCATCCAAAAATTAATTTCACTAAAAGTTAAAAAACACGCATCAGGTTGAAGAACTACTCAACTTAGACAGAAATGTTCATTCAGTCCATCTGTATTGTAAATTACATAAGTTACTATGCAATATTCAAAATTGCTATAAAATACCAAATAAATGTTTCAGTACGAATTCTGTGAAATTGTTAAGATAACACTGTAGGCCACACACACACACACACCTGTCCCATACAGGGTTGCGGGGAACCAGAGCCTAACCCGGCAACTCAGGGCATAAGGCCGGAGGGGGAGGGGACACACCCAGGACGGGACGCCAGTCCGTCGCAAGGCACCGCAAGCGGGACTCGAACCCCAGACCCACAGGAGAGCAAGACCCCATCCAACCTACTGCGCTACTGCGCCACTGCGCCACCTGCTGTAGGTCATCATTTGTCAAAACACTTCCCTGGATGCAGGAAAATATATAATTCATCAAAAAATACGCTGACCATTACATTCAGGTTTATGAGACGGTAAAAATTATTTATCACAGCCCTGGGGGCTTGGGCTTTGTTGCGGTGAAAAAAGACAGTTGAAATTTACCCACAACTAAATATTAACTGGAACAATGACAGGTACCTGCAAGTACTTAAGAAAAAAAAATGTTCGCACTTCCTCTCCTCTAAGAACTGTTTCTTAGAATATTATGACATCAATCCCAATGTGCTTCCCCCTTGTACTTCCTCACAGACTCTTCTACACAGCTATTTAGCCACACTTCCCAGTAGTATCTTGTTCATTACACCTACACAGTCCTTCCTTCTGCTCCTGGTCCCGCGTGGCACCTTTCAGTATGGCAGGACTTCACACTACGGCCCCCTATTGAAAAGATGGCGACGTCTTCATTGCCTACCCATCCCAAACGTGGACAATAATGTCCAGCGCTGTTCCCAAGAGTGCCTCTGGCTGGAAGCGCATGCCTCAGAGTACAGGCTTCCCAGAATGCCCCAATACTGTGAACTGATCAGTCCAAACAGGACTCTCTACAAACACCAACTAATTGCTGGTTCAAATCTCACCTACTGTTGAAGTACCCTCAAGCAACATAGTTATCCTAAATTGCTCCAGTAAAGTTGGTCTCTTCTAGAAATAGGTAAATGATCATAGGTAATTGTTACAACCTCAGGTGTCTAAGGGTGACTAAGGCATCACGTCAGATGAGTGTTGACAACAAAAACACATATATCAAGGAAGTGCTTTAAGTCCAGTTTCTTTTAACTGTGCAAATAGGTGCAGATATTCAGGTGACCATTTACAACATTTACAGAATGCAAAGATACTGTTCAGGGGAAAAGGAACTAAGACAGTGCCAAAGCAAAAAACTAGTTTTCCTAACTCAACTTGGTAGACTACCCTAGCTAGTAAACAAAACAAAACAAAAGGGTCTTCAGCATCTAGGATGCCTTAACTAACCTACTCTGTCCAACAAGAACCAAAAGTAGAGGGGGTGGCACCCACCTCTTCTCTAATGTGTCTAGACACGTGGCTGTAACTTACATGCTGGATATGCAGGTCATGTGATATGTTTATCTGAAGGCCCAGGCGCAAGGCCTATGAGGCAAAAGTTTTGAGTTTCTTGGGAAATTGTAGGGTTTTGAAGATGGCAAAGTGTGAAGGTTATTGGTCCAAATGAAGAACCGACAACAGGACTGATGAAGACGGATGACAACCGATGATAGATGGACCTGTACAGGGATCAAAGATACACAGGCATTTACATTTATTCACTTAGCAGATGCTTTTCTCCAAAGCAACTTCCAGTGGGTACTATGTAGTCTTATGAGCCCACACAGCTTATTCACCAAGGTGACTTACACTGCTAGATACACTATTTATACTGGGTAACTCATCCATACATCAGTGGAACACACTCTCTCTCTGTCAGTCACACACTATGGGGGAACCTGAACAGCATGTCTTTGGAGTGTGGGAGGAAACCAGAGCACCCAGAGGAAACCCACACAGACACAGGGAGAACATGCAAACTCCACACAGAGTGAGCGGGGACCAAACCCACATCCTGTCACACCACCCAGGCATTGAGAGACAGGAGCACTACTCGCTGTGCCACTCACACAGAAAAGAATAAGAAAACACACCGAAAACCTGTACAGGCACGTAACAATACCTTAACACTGTAAGCTGCTTTGGAGAAAAGTGTGAGCTAAAGAAACAAATGTTTGAATCCTTTCAGTGCTGTTACAGTACCTTTGGCAACCTTCTAGAACCAAATTATAAAAATGTTTACTCTCGGCCTTTCAGAAGTTTTCATGTAACAAACACTTCTTGTCAAAGAGATTCAATAATTATTACATGGTATTTAGCCGACATCTTTATCCAGTGCGTTACATACAGTTCCCTCTTTAGAATGTAGCAGGGAAACCATGCGAACACAGGGAGAACATGACTGAGTGGGGGGTGGCCACACACTGCTCCACCTCCCATCAATACTTCTGGTGAATAATATTTTTCCAAGTTCCAACCTTTTAACCTGAACAACTTTTTGCTGGGGGTGGGGTGGCGCAGTGGATTGGACGGGGTCCTGCTCTTTGGTGGGTCTGGGGTTCGAGTCCTGCTTGGGGTACCTTCTGATGGACTGGCGTCCCATCCTGGGTGTGTCCCCTTCCCCTCCAGCCTCAGGCCCTGTGTTGCTGGGTGAGGCTCCAGCTACCCACAACCCCATATAGTTGGTTTCAGATGGTGTGTGTGTGTGTGTGTAAGTGTAACCTTTTGCCTGGGTTTCCTCCTGCAGCCCAAAGGTGCCTGTTTCACATGAATAGCTGAGTCTAAATTTCCCTTAGGATGTATGAGCAAATGTGTGTGTGTAATTGCGCTCCCTCTAGGGAACATGACATTGATGAAGTGCAAAATAGGAATGGAATCCTGTGCATTGATCATATTTAGAAGTTTTCTATTATATCCAAAGTGTACTGTTCAGATGACAAATATTATTACATCAAAATTATGAGTATCATTTTCAGGGTCTTGGCTCCAGACCACCATGACCCTGCTTTTACTCTATTGATCATGGGTGGGCAAGGCTTCATTTTGGTCTCTACTGAATATATTATTATTATTCAGACCTTTGGGATCCAGAAAGGAGGATTGTAAAGAAGATTAAGCACTTTATGTCGGGTACAATTTGCGTGTTTATTCTGATATTAAAATATTTTTTTTTTTCCATAAACTGATATGCCATATGGCACAGTCATACAGTTCCACCTGACTGCACACGAAATTTTCAACTCTTCGTTTGTTGGGAAGTTCACTTTGTTTGCTCTGAGTAGTATCTCACTTTGGAGAACAGCATCCGCTAAACAAAAACAAACGTAAAGCACAACCGACTGAATGACCGGAAATGATCGTAGCGGGAAATGCAATAATGTTGGTGTACATTGGTCTTCCAACACTAGATGGCGATATGTGTTTTACCTGTGTTTTTATCATGACTTTAGCCGACGGAGATCGATTGACGTCACAGGAAGAGCCGAGTCACAAGGTTACAATGCGCACAGTCGGTTGCCAGCGGACACCGATTCTAGTGGTACGAGTTTCAACCGGCGACTTCAGTCACTCTTGGATAAGTTGTTAGAAATTACAACTCACATGAGGAACCTCAAAACAAAAGCGTAAATACCGCTAACTTGTACCTCAGATCAGCGTAGCTTAATTGGAAGGAAAGTTCTGGAGAGACGTAAGATTTGACATTTGACCGCAATTTTTTGAGTGAGGCCGGTTAGAACGCTTTTAGTCTAGACGACACACTACTTGCACTGACACTGTCCAGTGAATGCCGTTAAACTTCATACGTGTTAATAAGCGGTTGGTATCGGCAGCGCTAGTTACTTGCTAACGGTGCGAACATCATCATCATGATGAGGAGCCTGCCGTACTTCTGCCGCGGGGAGGTCATACGAGGCTTTGGAAGAGGGAGCAAGGAGCTCGGCATCCCCACAGGTAACCCGTCGCATTCAATCATTCGGCCGAAATTATTGAACTTATTTTTACGGCTGGATTATATAAGTGGTGTAATCCTCAGTAAAAGGGAGAAAGACAGAACATGAGTCTCATGATGAGACATCATCATGGTAGGGAGCGTGGATGGAGCCCCGGGTCCCGCGGCGCCTCTCAAGTGCGAGTTCCACGCGATGGTGACGTCACACACGCGATTTGTCTATTAGCCACGAGAACGCGAACGGGCTCATTTGATTTTAATGACATTTTTTTTTTTTTTTTTACCTCTTCCAAGCTCCCACACACACCAGAGGTGTAGTTGGTAGTATTGCTTTCTTGACTGAACAAAATCTGTAAACATTATAAATGTTTTGTTTCATCAGAGGTCTGTAAGTTAAGCAGGTTCATATTTCTGAAAATTGTTAGCCTTTGTTAGTGACATTTAAATCTATCTCTTAGCTGATGCCTTTCTCCATAGTGACTTACAGTGTTAAGGTATTTCACAATTATTTACCCATGTATACAGCTGGGTAGTTTTACTCGAGCAGTTTTGGGTAAGTACCTTACTCAAGGATACTACACCAGAGGTGGAGATCAGTGTGGTGACCGTTGGGTCCAAAGGCAGTAGCTCTAACCATTATGCTACCGGTTGTCCCCAGTAGGTGATGTTATACAGTAGAGTATTGGAAGTTCAAGGCAAGCGCTTTGATCAAGGGAGCTAGAGCAGGGTTTCAGTGAGACAAGCCTAAACTTAATGAGGCACCTCTTACCCCATTCATACTGGTCTGTGTCCTGTCCTTGTTCACGATGGTCATCTTGGTTAGGCAGCTGTTGGACCACCTTCAGCCATTAAACCCCAGCAGTATGGCATCAGATGCTTGAGGCCTTATCTGTTCACCAGTTTGCTCACTTTTGTTGTATCCCTGCATGGCCTCATTTACTTGGCTGCCATTTGAATTCCCTGGTTGTTGACTTGATTGCCTTTTGTCCTCCTCCTAGCGAACTTCCAAGACTCCGTGGTGGACCACCTTCCTGCAGATATTGGCACGGGCATTTACTACGGTTGGGCAAGCCTGGGGACTGGGGATGTGCATAAGATGGTCATGAGCATTGGCTGGAACCCCTACTACAAAAACACCAAGAAATCCATGGTAATCCCACTCAGTGTGTCACCCCTGTTCTACAAAACTGTTCACACTCTTAATTATTGGAACAGAAAATGATTACTGTATGTTTGTACATACACAGTACATCACATTGTGTTATAGATGTGATTCATCTTTGAGAAAACATGACGTGTATGTGAATTTGTGTAATATATGTGTATTTGGGAAAAAATTGTTTTGATAAATGTGTTATTCCCACTTCTGCGAGTGGGATTTTCATGTGGGATAAAGTTTTCGTACACATTATTCAGATTTTGTTTTGTTTGTACTAACTTGTGTGAACTACCACTACTGTTTAATCAGTGCTACTTGCACTATTTCACCAATTTATACAGCTTAGTAAATATTTACTGGAGCAATCCAGGTAGTACCTTGCTTGGGGATACTGCATCTGAAATGGGATTCAGTTGCAAGGCTACAGCTCTAATGAGTATGTTACCTGCTAACCCCACTAATGTATCCCCATACCTACTGCTGGTCTGGTGCTACATTTCATGGTATATTTGATTGCTGAGCTGCTGACTGACTGTTGTGTGAAGTGTCTTTATCCTTGTCAGCCCTACTGGTTTTCTTTTCCACACAGAAAGACACTTACACTTTATTCTCCTAGACTCCTTATATGGTAAAGTGTGGAATGAATGGTATCTGAACCATACAAGATAAGTGTTTCAGACATAGAGGTATAATTCCTGCTGAACATCAGTATTAAATAGTGTAGTTAAATTGTATCTTATGTTTTCTTTTTTTTTTTTTTTTTTGGTGTGTTCTTGGATGCAGGAGGAAATTTGTGCAGAGAAATAATTGCAAGAGGAAGAGGACTTGTGTTTCGGCGAGAGGCTAGAGAGAGCAAAAGAAAGTGTTTTCTGGTTGTTGACACTCAGTCAAGTTGATTATAGGCACTACACTGCACTCTGACTAGGTGGGCAGGTGTCAACTTTATCTGTCCGTTCCATCTTGCCAAGCCATTATGTGGCTCGACAGTCTGTACTGAATACAGACTCTTTAACTATTCAAAGTATAAAGTCAAATTCTGCTGTCACCACTTCACAAATTTTGATCTACACAATACTGCTGAGAGCAAGCTGGTGCCATAAGTAGCACTACCATTTCACAGCACTTGAGTTGTTTGGGCACAGATTCACATCTAGCTCAGTCTGTGTGGAGTTTTCACATTCTCCCCATGTCTGCGTGAATTTCTTCCGGGTGCTTCGTATTCTCCTGCAATCCAAAGACATACAGTTTAGGTGGATCGGTGATGCTAAATTACCCATAGTGTGTGAGTACGAGGCTACAGAGTGAAGGACTGGTGTCCTGTCCAGGGTGTACCCCCCTCAGCCTTGCTCCCAGTGCTTGAGATAGGCTCTAGATGTCCGTCATCCTCATCAAGACAAGTGGTTATTGAAAATGGATGGTTGGATAAACTGCTGAGTGTTGACACAAAAGCTTTTTAGTGCATATTTTATTTTTACACCATGCTGTGAACATTGTTTTGTTATGGAAAAAACACTTTTCTTCTATCAGCATTGAACTCTGAACAAAGTTTGAGTCCATTTTAAAATCTTGAATAGTCCACAGATGAAGCCTTCAGTCTGGAGACTGTTCCGAGGGAAAGTTATGGGTTGATAATTCTGATTGGGAAAATTATGAGTGGAGAGCAGTATGGAATGCATTAAATAGGTGGCACAGACATGGAGGCAGTGTAAAGTAAACATACAAAGGACCATTGTCTGGAGCTGGAGGGATATGATACAGTGTCCGTCTTTTTTGTCAAGTTTATGTAGAGCTCTGGCAACATACCAAGGAGCTGTTTGGGCATGCATTTTTACAGGGCTCGTAAGAATGTTTCCTTTGTGATGCAGTTGGAAATCCATGTTGATCTAGAAAATTATCTTATTCCAGCTGCTTCATCTTTGCTTTAAGGTCTTTTTTAATCTGTCTTGGTTCATCATTTGCTGGTTTCATATTGCTGTCTGTATACTGAGGTGAATCTTTCTGCTTTGAAGGAAACCCACGTGATTCATACATTCAAAGAAGATTTCTATGGGCAGATTCTGAGTGTGGTGATGGTGGGGTACATCCGTCCTGAGAGGAATTACAGTTCTTTAGGTAAGGAAAAAAAGACAAAAGTACAAGTTGGGTAGCCATGTGATTAAAAATTACATTGAGTTAATTCACTTTCCCCTCTTAAAGGTGTACAGCGGTATTCAGTGTGGGACATGCATACTAACTATATCTGCTGTTTTCTGTAAGCTTTGACCATAACCGATTTTCCTTTCAGGTCAAATATAGTTAACTTCATGTGTAATAATCTTATTTGTGACTTGTTCCTGTGTCCATAAAATATGTTGCTATGTAGCATTTTCTTACATTGCTTTATTTTCTTAGCAAATATTTTTTAGAACTGATCTTGCAGAAACATTTTAATAAAAACAGGTGATAATTATTTCTCTGCTTGCTGACCTGTTTAAAAACTCATTTTTTCCTCACCTTCAGAATGCTTATTTTATACTCATGCTAATTTGACACGTTGAGCAGTTAAGCCATTGCATTCTTATATTTTCCATTTTTCTCTCTCCAGATGCTCTCATAGCAGCAATTAACAGTGATATCGAGGAGGCTAAGCGAAGGCTGGATATGCCAGAACACCAGAAATTCAAAGAAGATAAGTTTTTCAAGGCATTACAAAACCAGATTATGAATGGCCATTGACTGTAGCCTTCGTTCGATCTGGTGCTGAGATGAGTCAGGGAACTTATTACATATCCTAATGTCACTTGCCGCTGGTCAGTCACCTGGTTCTTTTCTGGCTGTTCGATGTGTTTAGTGAACCTTGCAACACAAGGGAACTTTGTCTGGTTCTATTAGTGTGCCTGAACCGTTTGTCTGGTGTGCTTGCTTTTGTGCAGTGCCTTGATAGGGCAGTTATCTTCCTACCCCCATAATGTTCTTCATTGCTAAAAGTTAACCCTGTAACGTTTTGTGTTTTTTCCATCTGCCTCTATATCAACACCAAGAACAGCTATGTGTGTTTTAGGGCTGATGATTATAGTTAGCTTGTGACCCAAAAACCTTGGTGCCATTTGCCAGGCTTGTTGCTTAAGTGAAGGAATTGCCATCAAGGTTAGTCATAGGATTGTTTTGTCTCTTCTCGCTGTTTAGTCTCATCTTCCATGGGCTAGAGATACTAACACTTGCCTCTTTGATTCAGACTGAAAGACATCATTGTTAGTTTCCAATTCAAGTTCTTGAAAACAGATCCATTAGATGTGGTTTTCTTGACCCGGGTGCTCTGGGTAATATCAGAGCCCTTTCATATTTATGGCCATTAGAAATTAAATGTGGCTTTGAAAAGACCAGGCATACTTTAGGCATTTTACCCATTCAGCTCTACATACTTGTAATTCCTTGGTGATCAACACCTTTCCCATACTCTAATTCTTGTGTTGAGGGTTCATTTTTTTCTTCACTTTCTTGGCTTCTGAAATCAGTGGCCTCAACTGCAGTGTCTAAATTAAGGTAATTTTCAAAGCCTGTCGTTAACTTCCATTTTGGTAAATCCTAATGTATAACAAAAGGTTAAAGCCCAAGTTTAATTGCTGTCAGATGTTTGTTTTTTCTCAAAATTAATCAACTGGTAGCAAGAGGCACAAGATCTTCACATATGAAGAAGGCACATAGATCAGTTTAGATTTGAGCATTTTATAACTAGTCAAACAGAATTAAGGCGGAAGGAGAGCTTAATGGTGTTATTTTTTTTTGCCTACAATAATGTGTAATGGTAACGTTTTAAATGTTTGCATTTTGTGCATAAAATTTACACCCAATTTACTCTGGGTGCGCACACATACAGTCTGAAACCGCTTGTCCCAAGCGGGGTCGCGGTGAACTGGAGCCTAACCCGGCAATACAGAGCGCAAGGCTGGAGGGGGAGGGGACACACCGAAGATGGGATGCCAATCTGTTGCAAGGCACCCCAAGCAGGACTCGAACTCCAGACACAGCAGAGAGCAGGCACAGGCCAAGCCTGCTGCACCCCCCCACCCCAAAGTCTGGGTGCAGACATAATTTATTTTCTCTGAATAAATTCCATTGTGCAGAAATCCAAATAATATAAGGCAATGATAGGATGGCATGCATCAAATGTTTTAAACCCAAAAAGTTTAATTCTACTTAAATTATTTTTTCCCAAGTTGTAGATTGTCCAGATGTTCACAACCACCGTAACTGTGAGTGGTAATTGTGATGGTAAGACATGCACTAAAATCTTTGTCAGCTGGTAATTGTGTAAATTTTCAGATGCTTGGCTTTTGTTATTGTTAACATGAAGGAAGAACAACAAAACTTGCCAATGGTCAGATTTGTTTATCCCTGTTGTAATCTTTCCTCTTGCCATTCTCCGTGCTAAGGGTGATTGTTTTGTTGCCTAATAAGCATTAATGACAGAATATTTGAATTAATGATATCCTGATATTACGCATGAGTTTCAGATGTGCAATTAAATTGTCTTGAAAGTTTTAAACAAATATAAATACTAAAGACAACATATCTCATGAAAACATACATGTAAAGTTTAACTGAGTGAAGTACTGTATGTGTGGGGTATACACATTTTACTGAGTGTCCCACAATGCCTGAAAGGTATGGAGTAGGGAATTCATTCATAGCAGTAAATGGCAATTATGTCAGTACCTCAACCACAACCTATTTTAGGGACCACTTTGCTGAGTTTTTTTTTCTGTTGTCTCAATTCTTTAAAATTGTGTATTGCATGCTGTAGTATAATAATTCCTTAAACTCATGAAAACACTTTTGCTGCTTTCTCACTTAATTTTGAATTTGAAATGACTGTTTGCCATGACAGTACATGGTGGGAATGTGTTGCGTGAACCATAAACATCGTAACTGATCACAAGAATTGCGAAGAACTTTAAAATGTTATTTATGGTGACTCGGCAGAAGTTCCAAAGGATAGGACTGTTTCATTTAATTCATTCTGTATTTTATTTATGTTGACATTTACAAGGGACATATTCACGTCAAAACTATAGTACTGATCAAACAATCATTCTGTATAAGGCAAAATAGAGCCATGTAAACACCACTTCTAAAGAAAAGTGCAAGAACCAACTGTAAGATGTTTGCCTATCAAAATTCTTGTTCTAATTCCTACTTTGTTCTAAAGGGGTTGACTATCTTACCGCTATTAAACAAAACCTTTGTTTTACTGATGGAAATTGTTCCTGCTGCATTTTAAGGTAGAATGAAGACACTGGATTGTAAATATCTTCTTTTAAAAAGTACCTTTGAATTAACAAAACATGTAATGGGATGTAATTTATGAAGCTCTAGCTGTTCGAAATATGTGTTGGATTCTTCATCTTGTGACAAATTGATTGTACTTTTTATCTGTAAAATAAATCCAGATTCCAATCCATTCAGAATTTCTGGGCGCAATGCAGGGCTTCAGGAGAGCAATACAAGAGGGCCAGCACACATTGTTAGGAAAATTGCTTCTATCTGAATGAGTAACTTTCATCATCATATTCAAGTTCATCTTCTTCATCATCTTCCAGTAGACCATACTTGAACTTGCGGTACACAGTACCATCCTGGCCCATATACACAATGTCTTCATCTTCGTCCTCATCTCCCTCCTCAGCACGATCGCTGAAATCCACTAGCTGCTCAGAGCGGCTAGACTCATATGAGGTCATGGGCTTCCCGTAGCCTCCGCCACCGCTGTTGCTCAGTTTCTCATAGCCCCCTGGCTTTGACTTGGGGGTCTCCTTCGAACGTGCGTGCAAGAAGAGGAAGACCGCTACCCCTATTCCCAGTAGCAGCAGAATGGATGTGACGATGAAGAGAGCTGGTCGTCCAGCAGACTCCTCCACTTCCTGCACCTCAAAGTTGACGCTAAGGACACATTCATCTACAGAGAAAAAAGTCACTGAGTACATGACAATCCTTTGATTTAGATCACATTGCATATATTGACTAGTAAAATGGTAGTGTGTCTCTGGGTTGCTTGACCTCTGCAACTATAGGTAAAAGTAAAATCAGTTGTTGACAAACGTGCCAGTTCAATGCATAGTGGAAAGGCATCAGGGAACGTATAGATTAGTGCTGTTGTCTTGAAGTCAAAGCACCTGGGTTATTTTTTTGCAATGCCCTTGAGCACAGTACTTGAACTAAATTGCTCCAGGAAAAATTACCCAGCTATTAATTAATCCTAATACTGTACTACACAGCATGTGGTCTCGAGTGGACTATAGGCTTTGTGTGGCTTTACAGGTTGCTCGTCCTGTTCACTTAGCATTTATAGAGAGCAGCAGGATTGACAGCAGAAAATGAGCACACAGGCAACCAGCATAAAACCGAAGCAAAGAGGAAACTTTAAAGGATGGCAATGTATTGGAAAAAAGGCAACAGTCAAGGTATGAAGAGCAACAAGACAGAGTGGCAGAGAAGATGGGTCTTACCGCTGCTATCAGTGCAGTTGCAGCACTCCCATGGCATTGGAGAAGAATCGTCAGCTTCCCTGCAGCAGGTGAGGCAGCGGCCATCAGGGGCCAGACGTTCAAGGGCCGGGCACACGGTGCAATTATAGGGGCCAGGTCCTTTGCAGTCTACGCAGGACTCGTCACAGGGTTCACAGTGCAGACTGGGGCTCTGAAAAGCAATGTCAATCCCAAAGGCAGGGTTTCAAGCCACGAAAAAGTCTAAATGAAATACTTAAAAACGTAAGAATTTTGGAAAGGAAGAGATGGTGGTATTTTGGTCCAGCTAGAGTGTACCAGCTTGGAGCTGTGATTTATTTACTTACCACAGAAGCAGCATATTGTCCTGGGACACACAGGGACTTGCATATCCCCCCAGACAACACGTAGCCCATGTAGCAAGACTCACATTCCAGAGCACTTCGATCTGTAATTGCAAACACATAAGCTGTGAACAGTAACATTAATAAAACCCATCTTAAACTTGGCACAAAAATCTTGTTTTAAAATGAAAAATAACAGAAAAAAAAACATATCTATGGACCATTACTTATCATGGGCACCACCCTCTGCATAGCTCAGAAGAAACAAAACTGTACCTAGAAAGTTTTTTTTTTTTAAAAAAAGAAAAGAAAATCCAGATACAGGTAAACCCGAGTTATGATGGGGTTACGTTCCGCAAAACCCATCATAAGTTGAAAATATTGTAAGTGGAAAATGGATTTAATACACACCTCTGCGTGGCAGACTGAGAGATGCGGATTGCGGCCGCTGCCCAGCATCGCAAGAGAGTCCGTTCGCCCGAACCGCTCGCCCCATACGGGGCACGGGGAACCGGAGCCTAACCCGGCACACAGGGCGTAAGGCCGGAGGGGGAGGGGGATGCACCCGGGACGGGACGCCAGTCCGTTGCAAGGCACCCCAAGCGGGACTCGAACCCTAGACCCACTAAAGAGCAGGACCCGGACCAACCCACCGCACATCGCAAGAGAGTATCGCTTGCCCAGAAAAAATTCAAAATTCGAAGTACGGTTTCTACTGCATGTCTATCGCCAGCTCACCATCGTAAAGTCGAAAAAAAATGTTAAGTCGAAATATTGTAAATCGGGGGCTACCTGTATATTTAAAATGAGCTGATGTTTAAACTGGAATTGCTCACTTTTGAAATCGAAAAGCAGATAATGTTGGGATGTGCGTCGCACAGGCAGAGATGACCGCGATGATAAACAGAAAAGTCAACAACTCGACAAGACTTATTCATGTTTTCATGAAGCATAAAAGAGCAGTGAGATGAACCATAACTGAATTTCAAAGGGCCATATTTTTTGCCCTCTTCTTCTCCATACCTTTGCAGGTCTTACAGGTGGGGTGACACCTCTCGCAGGTTCTTTTCCTGGCATCCTTGTAGAAGTTATCCGGGCAGGAGTGGTAGCATCGCCCATTACTCTTCATGAAAAAGTAGTCCTTTCTGCAGCTACGGCACTGGGTGTTTGCTGGGCCATAGCACTCATCGCAGGTGGGGTCACATCGCCCACACACCATGGAGGAAACATTGTTGTAGTGGCTGTAGGGAGAAGGCCCGTGGTCAAAATACATGTAATATAAACATTTAAATGGCAACTTGGTGGTACAATCCGTTCTCTTCAAGGATGACCTTGAGCTGAAGCTGCAATGGTGAAGGAGCACAGAGCGAGGCTGTTGGAGTCTGAGAGTGACAAAGACCTGGGTATGAGTAGAAATGGGAACGCTCGAGAGGTTAATTTCAAATATGTCCTCCAAAGGCTGATACGCAAGAGGCAGAACATTTGTGCTCAACGTGAGCTGTGATCTGGCATAGTGACAGCCCAGAACGTCTGTTGGTGAGAGCTCTACAGGCCTCGATCCTCATCACGTGACCTACTTGGGTGCACAGCTCTCCACGCAGGCCTTGCCCAGCCTGAACAGGTGTGGCTGACAAGTGAGGCACTTGACGCTGTCCTCGCATGACGAGCAGGTGATGTGACATCGCTCACACAGCCGCTGCTCCTCTTCACTGTAGAAGCCATCAGGACAGCGCTCCACACAGGTTTGGTCTTGGGGGGGGGAGAGAGAGAAACGACATGTGTCTCACGAGAAAAGGGGAAGTCTGCGTGTCCATCACAGCAGCCCTGCCACAAAAGGACGGCTGCTTTTCTTCAAATAGAACATGTTCCCATCATGAGATCATTTGTGAAACATCCAAAACAATAAATCATTACCAAACCTGAAGGACTGATACATCAGCATGATTCAATTTATCAAAGTTTAAAAACAACTGAACACGTATTTTGTAAGCTCTTTTTGATTGATGGAAATCATGACCACTGTCTTTTCCTCCCCCAGTAATGAGACAGAAAAGATTGTTTTGGGGTATTCTGCAAGATACAATTACAGTTTGAAGTTTTACATGATTTAAATCGCTCTATTCATTTAATAAATAACTTTATCAAGGTTAATGCATTATGGGCTGGTATGGGTGTCAAAAGGAATCGTCCTGACCAGGACTGAGAATGGTCAAGGAAAGGGTGGGTGACCTGGGATCAATAGCCCTGGGTGACACTCACTCAGCAGGAAGAGGTTCCCATTGCAGCTCAGACAGTGGTGCTGGGTGGGTCCTATGCAGCGATGGCACCAGGGGTGGCAGGCCTTGCACCCCCCATCCTGGTCCATGTAGGACGGAAGGGGACACTCAGCGAAAAAGATGCAGCGGCCTTGTCCATTCATCTTCATGCTGGGCCAGCAGCTCCTGCAATTGTCATCTTTCGGGCCGGAGCACGTAAGGCAGGATTTATCACAGTCTAGGGAGGGATGGAGAGAGGAGACACAGCAAAGTAGTTCTGGGATACAAAATAAGATGTTTCCCTCTAGTCCCCCCAGTAACCTTTGTTACTTAGTCGCTTAGGGGCAAAGACCCAAACCCAAAAGCATACTGGCTGGGAACATGAAGGATGCTGGTTCAAGTCCCATACCTCATTATGAACCCATTCATTATCAATTATCAAATGTCCAACACAGGCTCAGTGGTGATCTGGAACCTATCTCAGAAATACAGGGTGTGAGACAGGGTACACCCTGGATGTTCTGTCTGGCCATGCAAGGACGATCACTATCACATGCATTCATGCATTCACACACACACAATGTAAGAATAATTCAGGGTCACAGTTAATCTGAAACCCGTATGTCTGGACTGTAGGATGAAGTAGAACACCCGAAGGAGAACTTGGAGAATATGAAAACTCCACATGGGCTGAACCAGATATGAACCCACATCCAAACTTGCAGTCCATTAACTGTGATGCTCTAGTGCTACCTGCTGTGCCGCTGCCCCATCCTCGACTGCACTGGTCTGAATGAAATGTCCCTCTGCTTTAAATTTACTCTGGTTAAAAATTCGACTTCAGAGGAGTCGTCATTCTGCAGTCCAGATGCGGCAATGTGGCCGTACCTCTGCACTCCATGGTGTCCAGATCGTGGAAGGTGTTGCCGGGGCACTCGGAGAGACACTCTCCATTGTAGTGCACTGCAGACGTGTTATTACACGTGATGCAGTCATCCTCGTCCGGGCCGTCGCACGAGTCGCAGAGCTTGTGACACTGCAGACACTCTCTCTGATCAACCTCTGGGTAAAACCCTACTGGGCAGTCAGCCGCACAGCTGTCCTCGTGCAGAAAGAAGTTCTTCCTGCACTCTGAGAGAGCAGTGGAAAAAGGCAGGGAGAAAAGTCCACCGAGGGAACTCTGAAACGCACCACCTTGTAGGACATCTTTTCCGCACGGAAATCTAGACAGATAGCTTGTGAAACTGCAGCACAACCTCCCGCTCTTTTAGAGCGCACTTTTAGGACGCCTTTAATTCTAACTGCCACATTATATGGTGTAAAAGTGCAGAAAAGTGCAGAAAGACCATCAGAGTCAGTGCACTTGGATCCAGGATGGGTTGCTGTAATGAGTGCACTTGGATCCAGGATGCATTGCTATAATGAGTGCAGCTGCAGAATGTACTAGAAGGAGCAGCTGTCGTTCTGCATTGATACCAAGGCCCGGAGCACCTGCCTGGTGGGAATCTACAGACACCGTTTGGGTGTCAGAGCCAAGGGTGGCGCACTCACCCTTGCAGAGGCCACCCTCAATGCACTGACTGCAGGCCTTGGAGCAACGGTGACACTGCCCTTCTTGGGGGAAGTATGCCGGCGGGCAAATGTCCCTGCACTCATTTTTGTGTAACAGGAAGGGCTCCAGGCAGGAGTTGCAGTGTGTGGCCGGGCCCTCGCAGGAGGCGCACTCTGGGGCGCAGCTGCGACACGTCCCTTCCTCCGCGTAGCCCCTGCAGGCCGAAAGAACGCGCTAAAGTCACTGTCGTGGGGTGTGGGACTAGAACAGTGCCAGTGCAGTGAATATTAAACCTCTTTTCTTTTTATGTGTGCCATGTATACCATGCAAGCAAACACAATTCAGAAATAAATACCGTACTTAACCACAAGAACACACTACTGAAATTACACTAATGATGCAGGGAAATGATACAAATGCAAAAGAAATTTTCTTCTGTATTAATTTCATATGCATTGAACATGAAGCAAATCTTTCATCTTTGAATGTAATACAAAATCTTTTTTTTTTTTGTTTAATTTTAGTCATTTGACATTTAGTCACTTGGTTGTATTTAGTCATTAGGCCCATAACTGATCGTTTGTAACAGGTTTCACACTCACACACAGTCTGAAGCCGCTTGTCCCAAGTGGGGTCACGGCGAACCGGAGCCTAACCCGGCAACAGAGGGTGCGAGGCTAGAAGGGGAGGGGACGCACCCAGGACGGGATACCAGTCCGTCACGAGGCAACCCAAGCGGGACTCGAACCCCAGACCCACCAGAGAGCAGGACCCGGCCAAACCCGCTGCACCACCACACACCCCGGGTTTCACGCTGCATTTTCAATATTCTTGCAAGCATGCATTGCTATGGAAATGTCTAGAACGGAGGGAACCTTTCACAACGGGTGACACACTGGCCATCTTGCAGGAAGAGGGGGTTCTCGGTGTCAGTTTTACAGCGCAGGCACAGAGTCCCGTCGTGGCACAGGGCACAGCCAGGCAGGCAGTCCTCGCAGTGTCCTCTAGTCCTGTTAGCAAAGCTACCCTCGGGACACGTCTTTCTGCAGCGCTGCTGGAGTGTGAGGAACCAGCCTGCGGACACAGGGCTGCAGTCAACAGTGTGCAGGAGGAGGCACAGAAAGAGCAGGGATAACAAACGTCAATAGCACTGAGACACGACTGGAAGATGGTGAAGGAAACGTGTAAACGAAGCACAGTTAAGAGCCTCAAGATGGAGAAGGGGTGGCAGTTACAGGCTTGGAGGACGCAGAAAAAAATGTCCCATGAAAAGGCAGCAGAAACTCAAGGTCAAAGAGAAACACAGGTGGGAAAGCGACTGTGAAATCACACTGAATTACAGACCCGAAGATGAGGGGAGATCAGCCTGAAGTCAATTTAGCTGGCTTGGTTAAAAGAGTTCAAAGAAAAAAGACAAGTGAAAACCAAGCAAGACCAGCTTCGTGTCTTAATGAAGTATGCAAAGAATTAGTCTTATGAATAAACCAAAGTACATCTCAGATCCAAGTGAACAATCCAAAAAGACAACCAAGGCACACTGAAATTGTACTGTACAGCATGCAGTATTTTGCGAATTGCATGTCTGTAGGTCAAACTGAAGTGATCCATAACATAGAGTTTTTGCCTTGTAACAAATCGAGGGTTAATCCTTAATGGAGAACTGGGCAAAAACCCTTCATATTCTGTTGTGGAGCATGAGCCTGGTGAAAGAAGCGTGATCACAGCTCGCACCTGAAGGTTTAGTTTGCAAGTGAAGTCACAACATGCAGGCATGTTGGAAAGGGAGTTATGGGAGTAATGTGAACCGATAATGAGTGAAGAATTTTCAGTTAGTGTGTTAAATCTGTGCTTTGACAGCCCTAAATCATAGCTGAGCAAATGAATTATTCTTACCTGTCTTACAAGCACTGCAGTTATCTTCCTCAGGACCTGAGCATGACTTGCAGCTCAGGTGACATGACACACAGTCCTGCTGGTCTGAGAAAAGTGAAATGCCGCCATCATCATCATCATCATCATCACCACCGAGCTAATAGTCCTGGGTGAAGAGTTGTTCAAAAGCACATGTACCTGTTTTCCAGCAAGCCTTCTTCTTCTTCTTAAGATTTTGTGGCCAAGTGTGGGCAGTATTGATGTGCAAACTGTGCTGAATGCATCACGATATCTGTTGTATAATAATCCCTTTACATAAATGGGTGTAGCTGTTCTACAAATGGTTAAAACTGTGCCCTGAAAGCAGCTCTGGATAAATGCATACCGTAATTAAAATGAACTTTGTTTAGCATGCACAACTTGCCATATAAACCAACCATTTAAGAAGGCGTTCTCAGCGCACGATTTTTGTGCGACGACACATTCGCCGCCCCGCAGCTGTGCGTCTTCCTCACAGGAGTCGCAGTCATCGAAGTCGGGCCCTTCGCACGTCTTGCAGTCACGATGGCACGGCTCGCAAGTCTGGCTCTCCTTGTCGCCGTAGAAGCCTTCCTCACACTTCTGCACACACCTGTCATCTAGAACAAAGGACCAATATTACACCAGATGCAGGTTATTTTCGTGTTCTGGTTACTTTACAGTATGCGCTTAAGAGCTGGTTTATCATGATCTTACCCAACCTTGGTCCCAATCCTCACTATTATAAAAGTCCAAAGACATGCTGTTCAGGTTCCCCCACAGTGTGTGAGTGACAGAGAATGAGTGTGTTCCACTGATGTATGGATGAGTGACCCATTGTAAGTAGGGTATCTAGCAGTGTAAGTCACCGCGGTGAATAAGGGGTGTGGGCTCATAACACTACATAGAGTTCATTGGAAGTCGCTTTGGAGAAAAGCATCTGCTAAGTGAATAAATGTAAATGAATGTAAATGAAGGGGGTGCGGTGGCGCAGTGGGTTGGACCACAGTCCTGCTCTCCGGTGGGTCTGGGGTTCAAGTCCCGCTTGGGGTGCCTTGCGACGGACTGGCGTCCCGTCCTGGGTGTGTCCCCTCCCCCTCTGGCCTTACGCCCTGTGTTACCGGGTAGGCTCCGGTTCCCCGTGACCCCGTATGGGACAAGCGGTTCTGACAATGTGTGTGTGTGTGTGTGTGTGTGAATGTAAATGAAAAACGACCAAACCACGGTCCGTGACCAAAACACAAAAAACATCTTTTACTCACAATGCAAGTTTCTAAAGAAACCTCAGAAACAGTACATGTTAAAAACATTTTTAAACTAATGAGCTCCTGACCGCTCATGTTACCTGACAGGAAGAAGTCGTCCTCGCACCAGTAGCACCCAGAGTCATCACAGTTCACACAATTGTCATCACACTTATTGCACGTCATTGAGTCTTCGTCGCTGTACGTCTTCTCTGGGCAGTTTTTGTAACAACGAAACCCAAATCTCATAAGAGAACAAAAAAGAAATTATTAAAAATATCTGTCATTTTGACAAACAGACCCGCAGAACTGCCTATTATAGTCATAGCAACGTGTATTCGCGTAACACTCACAGGGACTTGAATGGCTCGTGACATCCAGAGATGTTAATGTAGCGGAAAAAAACTTGTTTCATTCAGTATATACAGTATAAATTACATAAATACTGCACACATTTGCAAGACTTTACCGACAACCACAAACGTATTACAGTATGTCAAACTAGAGGCCGCAAGGGAAAGTTTAAAGGTTAGTGAACCCGAGACAATTTATGCCTACTTTTTAAACTCTCATTTTAACATTACTGATGGGGCTACACTTATATTCATGATTTATATATGTAGTCAATTAATAAAACATTATTATGCCTCTAGTGTACGGCTGTGCTAATAGGCAAGAACCTAATATCAGCGGAAAGAATGATCTTTATGTAAAATTATTACATTTACTTTTATTCATTTAGCAGACCCTTTTCTCCAAAGCAACGTACATCTCATAGAAAATTATTTATTCTGATTATTTATTCAGATAAAACTAGATCGTATAATTACACTGTCTGAGAGTTAAAACAATAGTATATTACACAAATTGTTAAAAAACTCAAAAATAGTGCATGTATTTCATCAAATACAGAATAAAAGAGAAATAAAGTACCGCATTTTTACTGTGATGTTTTCAGGCGAGCACCTTTAAACACTGAAATAAATGCCATATAAACTTACCTGTAAAAGCCCTCCAGACACGATGTGCATTTTCCAGGTTTTTCTAGAAAGGAGCAGATCAAATTCAACAAATTGGGTTTACTTCTGAAATAAGACAGGACTTTCTTAGTTCAGTTTTTGGTTTGTCCATATGTCTCTGTCTATTCTAACACCAATGTATGCCTTCCCTGACAGTAATTTTTATATATTTTTTGCTTGTTTTATTAGTAGTGAAATAATATGGCGCTTTCTTTGCAGACTGAGGGTAGCACAGTTGTACTGTCAAACACCAGATGGCAACCTTCTACCACTGAAGTGGAGGTCTCACACACATTGCCCTCTTCTGAGAGACCAGCAACAGAAATTCTTGACGCCACAAGTCATCCTCTGGAAATCTATGGCTTTGGCAAACAAAATGCATTTCGCAGTTGACGACATAATATATCTGATGGCTCTGTGCCTGTATTTGTTGTTGAATGCACGCTGCATTCTCCGAAGTGTAAATTGCCCTGGAGACATCTGCAAATTGAATAAGTGTACATGCGAGTGTAGATTCCGGCACAGCCCACGACAGCAACTTGCAGAGGAAGAAACTGAGATTGCGGAAGGGCGGTAAAACTGAATTACACTTAGAGTTAAGAATGCAGAAATAACAGAAAAAAAAAAACAATTAACTGAAATAATGGACATGTTTGAGAGTTCCTAAACTGACAGCTGCAGCAAAGTGTGGACCAAAATGCGTCAACTATATCCAGTCTTGCTTAAAGACCGTATAGTGTGTTTTCACAGGGTGCTTTTAAGCCATGCTAATGTTATTGTTCATATTGTTGCTGGACCGTTTCAGTGGCCTTCAGGGCAGACCGGTGTCTGAAGGACCCGTCCCTCGAGAAATCATTCCTAAGACTATAAACAGAGGTACTCAGTTATCTTGGTCTGGCACTTGGTCTTCCAGAAAGCTCCAGAGATGTGCCTGTCCTGCACCAGGTCTGTAATATATACTGGCCTGCAAAACTCAGGCTGATCGCTAACTCTACGAAAAGCTCTTTCCAAAACTCTTTGCCCAGCCCGCTCCACATCTCGCATACTTTAAAAACTGTGGGGGAAAGAAAGTCTAATGCTTCTCCTTGCCTGAGGGCAATTCCATCAAGAATTAGCCAGAAATGAACTCCATACCGCTGGATATCGAAGAGATTAAGTTAAACTCGACAACAAGTCATGCAGATTGTGTTGAACAAGTCTCTTCTTGTGAGTTTAATTATTAGGGAAGGCAGTGTTGGGAGTGGGAAATTGTGTCTGCAGGGCTTGGCTTTTTGAATTATAAAAAAAAAACTGTCATAAATATTAACACATACCCCCAAGGAGAGTCTCCTCAGCTGCGAGAAGAAAAGACAGAATTTCTACTAATTCCATTTCACAGCCAATCAGGACCTTAACTTTGCAGACTGGATTATTTAATGCAGAGTGAGATGCAACAGCTATTAGCAATTCCAGCATTTTTGGTTCAGGCACAGTTTTAGGCTTTGCGCAGCTTCACCCATGTTGATTTTTTTCTCAGAGGAATATTACTCCATGTCTCATAACAACCCCAGAGAAAGACAAATAAAAAAGATAATCTTGCACCCTGTGATCCATAATCTTGACTATCCGTGTCACGGCAAGTTGAGGTCTATGTGTCATGAGAAAAAAAGGTTTATGATGTCTGCATGTGCTATCGGTCCAGCAGAATATAAATTGCTCATTTCAACTACTGGAGGCCCTACCTGAAGTGGTTTAGAGTGGGGATTATGGAGCGCAAGGGAAACCTGCCCTCCAGTATTGTGATGGTGCAGCTCAGCTGATCAGGACAAGGGGCAATCAGAGTGAGAAGCACAGGTGGAAAGCGGAGAAGTGGTGTAGCACCCCAGAGCAGCGACACAGAAAGAAGAACATTAGAGGGAAGAAAATAATACCCAGACTCATTGACTGACATCAGCGCGGCAGGGCCATTCGGAGGAGGGGGGCAGGTTATCGGAGACAGGCAGACTGGAAGAGCTGGGCAGGAGCTCTTTCTTTAAGCCCCGAGGTGATTTATCAGCCAGGGGACTGCAAACCCTTATCAACCAAGGTGGCGTGGAGACGACAACTTCTCTCGCACCGCCTCTTTCTCATGGCGGGGGAAGATCTCGCTCTGCCTGCTGGGAGTTAAACTGCATGGAGCGGAAGACCGAATGCTGCGATGAACAAGAACAAGCAGCTCGGTGTCCCTAACCCCTGCAGCCACATGACTGCAGTGCCGACGTCCACTTTCATCTCTCTAAATGGACCCGTGGCCCCATTATCAATGCTTAGGGCGAATAGGGCCTCGCAATCAGTTCATGTGCACTCATCTGTACACCAACCCCCCCCATGTTCCCCCCCTCCTTTGCGTCATCGGTTGCTGAAACAATTAATGTGGCGGAAAAATACCCGGTTGGCCAAGATGACTTGTTTTAGGAGAGCGCGCCACACGGTCACGTAAATGGGCTAAATTACAGGTCAGATCACAGATGGGAGACTGAAATGAGGAACATTGCAACAATTAAGGAGAAAATAGTTTCAAAGGACAGGCGTTAGCTTGATAACCAAGAAGCTAATTAAGGAAGAGACATTTGCAATTGCAATGGAGCAGACCAGGGACGTGTTTGTGTCAAAGGTATATGTGTATATGTGTTGCTGATGTGAATGTTGTAGCTTGTAATACACCCATGGTAGCCTTTGTTCTGGACTGCACAGGGTAGGTGAAGAAATGTTAGAGAGGATTCAGCTGCTGTTGAACGATGCCCGTAAATAAGACCTACCCTGAACACATGTTTTACATCCTTCTTCACACGGAACGTAATCTTCATCGTTAGGATCCTCCACCTCATCTATTGCAGCTACATGGAAGAGAGCAGGGTAGGGAATGGGGGGAGAGTGGAAGTTCAACACCATGTTCCTGGCCACCTATGGAAAGATGATTTCCACCTATGGATGTTAGAGCACAGTCCTGAGCAGAAGCCTTTAACAAAGATCATTTTGGAATGACAGTTCTTTTTTACCATTCTTCAGCTGAAAGTTTTCTCAGACTCTGTGATGCACGGTTTGACTGGATTTTTGCAACTCTTGTTAACCATCGATCAGGTTAAGAGCTTTTAGAAAAGCATAGCTTGGATTGAAGCTTTAAAAACCTTCCAACAGAGCTGAACAATGGAAATTTAAATGACTCGCAAACTTTTGGCAAATTAAGCAGACTGATCTACAGAGAGATGTCAGACACCAACCTACCATCAAAGATCATCAGTATTTATAGCAAATAAAGTCAGCGCCAAACTGGTTTTCTTCCTCTTATTTAATAAATGTTAGCTGAATTGTTTGTAATTTGTCATGTTTCCCTTCTGTGAAAAGAGGCATCGTCTCAAAATAAATAACCTCTGTGGGTTTTTGTGCCTCTGCTCTGTCTGTCTTGGGAAAAAGCTTCATTTTTACTCTCTGTCTTTCAGCGATAAGACACCTATCACAGTGACCTCTGGCTGGGAACAGGAAAATGTTTCAGCTCCAAACTTGTTCAATCGATCAAATGAAATTTTTCTGCCAGGAAACCTAGCGCTGTGATTGAGGTCAAGTTCAATAGCGAGTACTGGTGGTGTCCATTTTTAATCCTTCAGAATAAAACACTTAAAGGGTAAAACACATGTATACCCTGGAATTTATGTCTTCGGGATGCAAGAAGCATTTCTGCAAATGGGTGTGAGGGGTACGAGTGGAGTGAGAAGAGTGTGTGGCTGATGGGGGGGTGAGGGGAGTGAGAGGAATGACTGATGCTAATGCGACGGTTTTGAGAAGATGCTCAGAGTCTCAACCCACCTTCTCTCAACTCCATCTTGGTACAAACCCCCTCCAGGGGGTAGTGGGAGGGGTCACACCTGATGCACCTGTCCAACCCTGTGCACATCTTGCAATTCTTGCCACAGGCCTCGCAGGTTCCCTCCTGGGACAGGAAGTGTCCGTCTGGACAGGCTTCCAGGCACTCTCCTTGAAAGAAGTAGCGCTCCACCCCAAACTTATCTATGGAATGAAGATTGAAGAGTGAACAACGCTGCCGGGGTTTACTCCTAAAAGAGCTATTTCATTCTACTTGCAATTTTGCCAGGGTGGATACGGACAGAAAGCTTTATTGCTTTTATGTAGCAGTTCAAAACTATGTGGCCTATCTATTTACCTTGCTTATAAGAGAGGATTAGTTAGCATAGTGTTTCATTATTAGGTTAAATTCTCACACACACACACACACACACACAGACTGAAACCACCTTGTCCCAAGCAGGGTCACGGCAAACCGGAGCCCAACCCAGCTACGCAGGGCATAGGGCTGGAGGGGGAGGGGACGCACCCAGGACGGGAAGCCAGTCCATCGCAAGGCACCCCAAGTGGGACTCAAACCCCAGACCCACCAGAGAGCAGGCACAGGCCAAACCCACTGCGCCATCACACCCCCTAGGTTTAACTATTGAATTTATTTTTATAATTAAACAAATACACTGGCTGTTCAACTTGTGAACGGAACTGTTTGAAGAACACTGTTACTTGTTTTTGTTCATAAATCCAGTGGACAGTGGAACTGAGCTAAGGGCCTGAACAAGGGCTATTGGTACAGTTACAGTCATGTTACCGGTTATAGTTAGGAATGGTTTTCCACTCAAAGTATGGTGTATAGTTAGGATTAGCATGAGACAAAAGGCCACGATTAGGATCACAGAAATATTTAGGGTCAGACTTTCAAACAGTGGAACTGTGCTAGTTCTTAGGCTGGGCCTAAGCCTCACATATAATTGTATAACTGCAATAAATAAAAATACTACATGAAAAATTTTAGTTTCTTATTAGTCATCTTGTTATTGATCACCAACACACAAGAATATCCAACAGAGCTGTAAACACTATGAAAGCAAGGTAAATTTAAGGCAATCCCACAATGTTACAATATCCTACTCCACATTCTATAGCAATATAGGCTCCCTAAAAACTCATATATAAATTTGAAATAGGGACATTTCCATTCTTTCTGCTCCAAACTGATATTCAAGGCATCAAGTTCAGCTTCACACCAATTGCAAAGTCAGTTAATGTCCATTTCTGCTTCCTCAGCCTGCTGTCTCCATGATAGTCAATCAAGGCAGGAAAATTCACTAATTTCATGATCACAGGTACAACTGATTATTAATAATGCACAAAAATGTCTTTTGATCGCTTTTTTTAAATGTCACCAAGATTATGACACATAGTGCTCTGCATGTATGTTCTCAAGCAAATAAATACAGGTCACCATGACAAAAATCTGAAGGCATTCAGGTATAATCCCATGCCTCTAAGAAGAGCAGGCTTGTCACTGGTCTAATGGAAAAGGCTCTATCTCAGATTTAATGTTTTTCAAGTTAATTATTCATTAGTTAATTACAGAGAGAGGGTTTGTTTGCTGCAAGTTCTTATTAGGGCCACCACACCTTTGTCACAGGCAGTGCAGTTATCGGGACCTCCATCACTGCATGTCTTGCAGGTATGATGACACAGATGACATTGTCTGTCAAAAATATACTTCCCAGCAGAGCACTGGATCACGCAGCGGCCTTCATCAAAGTACCTGGGAGAAGCCAAAAACAAGGACTCACATTCACATTCTTCTAAAATCAGTGTTTGGCTCTGGGCAATCTGACAAGCCATCCAGCTCTGCTCCACTCTTAATTTGGAGGCCCACTGCAGCTAAAGGAATTTGATTAGAAATGTGCAACAGGCCAAAGTGCACCCTAAAAATTCTGACACTGAAAGACGTATAGCCAATTTTACCATTCTGAAAATATGAAAACAGCAGAATTATGAGAGGTTAATCACTTACAACCCCCAGTTCAAAAATTAGTTTGTGTATTATCTATGTATTTCTGTGAATTCACTCTTCTTACTCAGGATTGCACCAACAATGAAAAGACATGCTTTTTACGACAGTCACTCACCCTGAACTGCTCTTGACGTGTTTGAGTTCATGCAATAGACTGATTTTCTGTCCTCGCTTTGCTATAGCCTACATCCTAACCCAGGATATGCCTTGGAACCTCACCATCATACCAATAACAACCCTTGAATGGAAAAGTACCCATGTGTACAAAGTTCACTAAATATTCATGAGAAAAAGGAGCTGAAATTCCAGCACGTGTCTCACCGGTTTGGACCACAGCTGATGCAATCTGTGTTTTCAGGTCCGGTGCATTTGTAACATGTTGCTTCACACAGATGGCACCTCCCTGTCTCCGACAAGTACTCCCCTAGAAAAACAATGAAGGAGCTGGTCATAGGGTACTCTTTATACCTACAATCCCTGATCCCAAAACCTTTCTTCATTCATTCCACAGGTCAGTCATTAAGTTATTCTCTAATAACTATCAAGATGATATACTTTCCGGGAGAATAAATGAAAGTAGTCATCTGATTCTCATATACATGTACATAAGATCACGGTGTCTCTAGTATCTGTACAGCAGAACCATACTGCTATGTCCTAAATAGCAGGTGACTCTTACCCATGAGTGCCTTACTTATATCCATGCAGGGCATAGACAGACAAATGTAATTTATGTTAGAGTTCCTCTCACCCTCTGTTGTCCTTTGAGTCCTGGAGAAGTCATTGCAAACAATGAGTAAATTTGGTTTACTCATGGTGATGTAGTTCAACCCTGGGGTAGACCTTTGAGCACCGTAAGGGTCCTAACCGTAGAACCCGGAGAGCCTCTTTAGAAAACGTTCTTCTTCTTTCCCATCTCATTTCAGAAGATGACACAAACATCCCTCTGCATTTTCCATGTAGTAATGCTGATTAAAGTGTGTTCAGGACAGGAAGTGGGTTGGAATGGCTTCATTCCATAGATGGTAAACAATGTACTGGTAGCCAACAACTTGCAGCAAGCATGGAAATATTAATTTTTATGGGGGGGGGGGGGGGGGGGAGGTTGGAAGGATGGGTAAACAAAAGTGTGATATTGCAGGCAACATCAGTGGTTTAAAATTACATTTGTTTTTGTCTAAATCACAGGCTTGCAGACTTTTAAGCCAACTTCTAAGTTACCAAGTAGCTCACTGTGTGGTAAATGAAGTACAGTATATCTCATTGCATGTTCAGTATGTTGAAATCGGTGATGCTTCACACACTGCCATCATTTTCTCAATAAAAAAAAACAATTATTAATTACTTATTAAGTTATTATTTTAATATTAATTTAATTTTGTTCAATGCACTTTACAATGTTTTGTTTTTGCGCTAAAGATGTGTGTTCTTACTGAAGCACTTTAGGGTAAGGATCTTGTTCTCAGGGGTACTACAGCAGAAGCAAGGACTTGAAACATGCCAGAACCACCTCAACTGACTCCTCTCAATCCAAGTAGGAACTCTACTTTGAGGTTGTTCAGGACCACTAGCTTCTCGTCATGTCACGCAGAGCGAGAGCAACAATCCTGCATAGAAATCTCATTTTGGCTGCTTGTATTTGCAATCTCATTCTTTCAGTCATTAACCAAAACTATAGATGAGGATGGGAATAAATCAAATCTCAGCTTCTGCTTTACCACTGCAGGTCTGTACAGTGCCTTCAGAACTGCCGACACTGCACCAATCTGCCTTTAAATGCCCCATTTCTCTTTTCCATCACCCGTGTACAAGACCACAAAATATGTGAACTCTTCTACCATGGGAAGTTCTTACACCTCACCTGGAGAGAACAGCACACTGTTTTCCGGAAGAGGACCATGACCTCAGACTTGAAAGTGCTGATTTTTATCTCAGCCGCTTCATATTGAATGAGCTCATGTGCATGTCGAAGGTCACAGCTGGATGAGCTGAAAAGGCAGCATCACTTGCAAACAGCAGAGACACCAAGCCTACCCAGCTGAACACCATCTGAGCTTGAGTTGCACCTTGATATCCTGTCCATAAAAATAATGAACAGGAAGTGGAAGCAACATTCACCAGTTGGATGGAACTTAACACCAAGAATTTGGACACAACTGACACTAAGCTCATATATGCATAGGATAGCATAGAACAGTTCCAGCGGTATTCTATATTCCTGCAGTACTTTTTGCAGGGGATGCTGAGGAACATGGTCAAACAGCCTCTTCAAGTAGACAAAAGAAATATACAAACTTGTAGACTGGACTCCCTCATACTTGCTTAGCCCGGCTGAAGCAAGAAAATTCCTTCCTCCACTAAGGCACCAAATTTTTAAGGACATCTGGCAGTTTTTTCTAAAGCTTCCCCAAACTCCTCCTATGCTCGGAATTTTGCTCAGCAACTGCCTTTCTTGTAGATCTCTTGGCCTGCTGGTATCTCTCAGCCAAATCAGGACATCCCCAAAAAAAGCACCACCCCAAAGGCCTCCTCCTTCAACTTAACAGCTTCTTTAAATCAACAATTGACTTATGGTGCAAGGTGTTCTAGAACCAAGAACACTTATATGAGCCTCCTTGTCTTTGAACGTAAGCTTTGTTATGGACAGTCCGTGGGGGGCATGGCTCACAGCCACAATAAGGCAATCCTCTAGTCCATGGGAAAGAATTGCAACTGCACAGCCCTTAGCCAGGGAGTTGCGAGTATTCCCACACCCATCCCAGGCTTTTCATGCAGAGGACCTTCAAAGTAGAAAAGAGACCACTTTCGATCAGTAAGTTTGGTTTGCAATCCTACACAATGCATAGAGGCGAGACCAGTTATATCTAGCTAGCTCTTCCAACTCCTTCACCATCTCAGGCTCCTTCCCTGCTAGAGAGGTAAAATTCCACATTCCAAGTACAAGGGGTCAGCCCACAGAGGGCCATACCTCTCATACATGCCACTTGACTAGCATTGCACTTGACCCATCGTTCACCACGCAGGTTTGTGACTCCACTCTCAAAATTCTTAAAAACATACACTTAATTTTTGCAAAATTGTTCTCATGTTTGAGAGTATTGCCCTATTTTAAACTTAAAAGACTAAATATAATTTGAATTCAAGCGCCTAAACCCAATTTTTAACATTGTTAGTAATGTTGTCATCTTGAAATTATCACTGTAGTTTTCTATCCCCTGCACATCACACAGAGGTAAAATGTAATGTGTATTGACATACATAAATGATTTCACACACTATCATAAAGAAGCCTATTGATAACAACCTGAGGAATTTCATAATTTTATGAATGATTTTTTTTTTTTTTTTTTTTAACTGCAGCCAGTGTATGTATAAAACTTGACACAATTAAATTAGGGTAATTAAGGTCATTACATATGATGACTATCATAATACAATAAAGTAAAACACTGACCACATCTAGTTAATTTTTAACTCTCAGAAAAAGTCTGAACAATGAATAAATAATCTTAGAATAAAGCTCTGCATCCTAGGTACAGTGGTCTGGATACAGTAGCTATATCTTGCTAAGATACATAAGCATAAGATACTGACTCTGAAAGAGTTTGAATTTTCTAGTTGCCCTAAGTGAGTTAACTATTTCAAGGAAAAGAAATCTAAATCAGACATGCTGAGACCAGCATCTTGGTGAAATCAAGCATACTGTTGACAGCAGAAAATCTGTTCTCTGGACAGACACATATTTCCTGTATTACTTCTCATATTTATTGAATTATAACTGCTTTGATCATTTTGATTTTTTTTACAATTTCAATATTAACTATCTACTTTTACAAAGTATGCTACAATGTGATTATAGCCTTCCTGAGGGCATAGTCACACAAACATTAAGCAGTGAGATGCCATAACAGTGAAAAATCAGTTTAATTCAAAACAGCAAAAGAAACCAAGTTACCATCTACAATGACTTGCTGTGATTTATATCAACACCAGGTTAACTGGTCTGGGTTAAGGATGGGGAAGATGCTGCAATCTACTGCACACAAAACATACAATGCACTTCTAAACAAAACACGAGTTTTAAAGTCAGAGTAACGACTTTTTTTGAAGTGACTTCTCTTAAAAAGCCTGGTATCACGTGTTGCTTTCCATCCTGTCCAAAGGGTGTTTTTCCATCTATCAGCCATCATCTAACTCATCTCAAGAGTTCCTTGCAGTACTGATAAGTGAGAGTGTGTGCCTGAGTGAGAAATGATAAATGAAAATCTGTCGTGAGCAATTTCACTGCCCACAGAGCAAGCAAAATTGAAGCTAGCTGCTGAGAGAGTACGATGTGGTCACTGACATACATCTTGTCATCATCGGAGCCTAATATAACTGACTAATGTCTGACTACTTGAGTTCTCATGCATGAAACAATGACTGGGAAAAGTGGATTACCTTTTAAAGCCCCGAGGAGGAAAGCACATCCGTCTAAATATGAAAGATTCATATCAAGTTACATCTTGTCCATAGGTTTTTTTAAAAATAGTTTGACTCAAAAAATATTCCTAAAATAAATATTTCATAACATAGTTGGCCAGGAAGAATTATCATCTTTTCAGGACAGTATCAGTGCAAAATGTTATAATACTGAGTATTATTACTTTAGTATTCTTAACACAGAAATGTGTTTTCAGTACAACATAATTTAGGTATGAAAAGCTATTTTCAGTTCTGCTTTTTACAGTCACATGTGTTAGGAGAATAACACTGAAATTGTGATATAATTTGATGTATATTTAACGGAGGAAGACAAACTCACAAGATAATTTTGTCTACTATTCACATAAACAGTAAACTTAGTGATTATTTTTCCATCTGCAATAATTCCTGCCATAATGCACACAAAGCTCTAGGGGAGAGGGGGAAAATATACTGTATAACAAAGTCCTGAATGAGAAACAAAGAAACTTTGGTGTTGTGAAAAAGCGGCAACAACACAGCTAAATCATGTCACCAGAGCAATCACAATCAGAAGTATCGCATTTCAAAGTGTGTGCATAATTCTCGTCTTCCACAAATTAGTCAAAATTATTGCAATTTTTGCTGCCCATTAGTCTTTCAGGAAAGACCCTCGCTATCATAATGAGCTCATTACGTTATTAACCACACAAAGGAGGTGTGCCTCATGATCCAGTTAGAAGAGAAAGCAGCTATTGTCTCGGAAAGACGAGTCCTCGCTGACGACACGGAGGCACAAAGCTTCAAAGCTTCGTTTTTTGGCAGTCACATCCAAGCACTTTGTACTTAAACGCCGATGTGTGCAACACCTTTCACCTTCAGCTCTCTTGTGCTTTTCGCTGTGCCCTTAGCATTGGCTATAAAGAGTCACCTTTTCAAAGTAATTCCTCTCAAGTTTCTCATTACGCCGCTGGTTTCTGAGCACCTTGCCGTTCCGTTTTCTCATGGTTTACTATTACCCGTCATTCAAAGGGCTTGTTCTTTGACATTTCCCTGAACGGAAGATCGTGAACTCATCTCCTCAGAAATAAGCTTCTAGTCACAAGACAAAATAGTCTTGCAGTTTGTAGTGTGACTCCATGCAGTTATATTCAGTCTCTGGTTTCAAATCATCATTTTTAAAATTGTATTTTCAGTTCATGCATGTACAACATGACTTCCTATAAACAGTTTAGGCAGTTTGCTCTTAGTGGAGTAAAAGCTAACAATTATTACATTATAATGCTAAACAAAATCACACACACACACACACACACACACTTTATTAAGTACACCTGGGTGTACAACCAAGGTTGTTTTTCCGTGCTGGAGGCAAAACAGGGTACCACTCTGTACTAGCTAGGATAGCGAAGATGAAGGGAGCCTTTCTCTAAAACATCCTACATTTAATACAGCAGCATATTAACGTTTGCAACAAAGTTGAGTTGGCAAAGTATCATAACGAAAAAAATCTTCCAGCAATGTTCGTGTGATGTGCGCCAGTTTCACTTATCTGTACCACATATATACTGTAAATACAGTATATTGTATTATGTTCCATTGTCAGTACCAAAATTTTCTGGTATACAAAACCTGTTGAAGATGCATCTGGTTTGTATGAGCTGTGACCTCAATTAAAAATTGTGCCAAGTTGCTGTCTGTGCCCATGCTCATTTTGTACTGTCTTTCACCAGCAGTGTCTGAAGTTTTCTGCATTTTGTGAATAGAATGCATGTGTTTATGCATTCTACTTTTCTTTTTGTGTTTTGTCTTTGCAATTTTTTGTAGCTCTAAAGAGAAGAAAATGGAGGGGGGGAAACTCATGGAAAAAGTGGAAAAATGGGCGAAATGCAAGGGAGGTTGCCATAGCTTGGAGCCTAAGTTTAGGGTTCTAAAGCACACTGAATGTGATTTAAAACAAAAGACACGTGTCTTGCTTTAGATTTATCAAAATGTAAGTTGAACACAATCGACACACAAAGAGAGCAAAAGAAAGCAAAAGTGCATTTGCTGGTGACACCATTGGTTCCTTACTGCTCCCAGTTGACAAGCACTATTACAGTCGATTCAATTAAATCTATTACTTTATAAACATATTATTAATTATTTATTCTATGTTTGTGCCACGCAACTTTTTTCCTTGTTAGGTTTTAGGCATTTAGGGTAATTTTTGGTGAACGTGAAATGCCTTTTGGAATGAGTTACAATTTTTCCCATTGGAATGAATATAATAAATTTTCCAGAATTTCCTTATAACTGCCATTATCAGGACTAAATTAGACAGAGCAAATGAGGAACAAGTGTACAGCTAAAGTGAAGTTTAGCTAAAATATGACTGTAAAAATTTCACAGCATACTGTGATGAACACATTATGACAGCTCACATGATCAGACTATTGTGAATCAGAGAATCCACACTTCAAATGCAGTATTGACCTGAATTACAGCTTTATTCTGTGTTGATTTATCCTTGAACAGTACTGTTGCTCCAATTGAAAAAAGAGTGGAGATCCCCAACAGGGTATGCTGTGACAGTGACAATGTGTAAACAGCTATTTAAATTTATATTCGAATCATAATGTAAAATAAAGAGGAACACAGTGGACAGGACTGTTTCAAAATCAGTGCTTAAAAAAGGCAATACCATTAAATATGTAGGCTCCTTTTCAGAAATACATACTTTTATTTTGGTTTTGTTACTAAGTGACTTATACCACTTCAATTTTACATTGAACACTATCGAGCTATTATTATTTTGGGACATGGGAACACTTAGTCGCTACAAAAAAAACCATCCGCTTAAGACTGACTAAAATTTCAAGGAACCTAATTATATTTAACTCATTTTAAAAAATATGAAACAGCAACTTTTGGCCATCATCAGTTACAACTGGATTGAAATATTATACACGAAAAGACTGATCATTTTACAAATGTACATTTAGACAAACACGAAAAAAAAAAAAGACCAACATTTTCCTCCCTAAGTAAAAGATAAATGTATAGAATATCAGTTACATAGTATTAGTTTAGTGACTTTGCAATATTTGCATATAATCTTTACAAACCATATTTTAATTATGTATACATATAATTAAAAGAAAATTTATATAAAACATGAGGCAGCAATAGAATCCAATGGTACCACAAAATTACACAACTTTCTAGCAGAATAGAGGACACATCTACCATTTCATAAATCTCCTTTTATAAATAAAAGTAATGGCATCTGGCATTCTTGCATCCTTTCCAAAGAAATTATTCACTTCTGTATTTTTTTTTACTCCCACACCTGGAGAGGAAACAATGGTCATGCAAGAAATGGAGATTTAATGACCTGTGTGTGAGATCCATGGAATAAGGAAAGCTTTCATTGTGAAAGACAATGCACTTCCAGCTAATCCCAGACAGTCATGGCCACTGCTTGCATTAGCCATGCCCATTCCATGTACACATCCCTAGAAACAAGTGAGGCCAATCCACAGTATATTTCTGTACTATCCCACCACAAAAAAAAAAAAAAAAGAAAAAAAAAAAAAAAAAGCACCTTACAACATTTGAGTTTGCCTACAAGATTTGTGTTTGAGTGTATGCACGTGTGTGCCCCTGCACAGAAACAAGTGGAAAATGCATGAGGTAATGCTGGAGCAGCGTTTTCAGAATGAGATTAGCACCTGTCCACAATGCCCAACGGTAGAGGCAGACCCTCACGAGACAAGCAGACCACGTTGTAAAAAGCAGCCGTTCGTTGGCTGCCAACTGAAACACTGAAGACGGAGGCAGTTTTGTAAATCACAGCTACCGCTGTGAAAACACCATTTTGCGTAATTCATTCAATAAAGAGGTTTGGGGTGTCTTGATTCCATATGATTAACTTTCTGTCTACTGCACTTGAGTGTATTTTAGACTGGAACTTGGGTTCTTTCACATACTGATGACAAGAAGCCAGCGTTGGCACAAAAGTGGATATGACTTTCAATATTTTGAGAAAATCCTACACATCTCCGCATGTGCAAAATCATCTTGGATATTCCCTCACTGCCCTGTTCCTTGTGAATATCTCATGATTTTTCAACCTTCCCAGACACTGGAAGAGTGACAGGTTGGAGGAGGAGGACTAATACTAATGCAAGGACTATACTACTTGACAACAGTCACAGAGCGTTAAGTGAAAAACAAAGTTAAGCAGTTTGCCTGTGACTAGTACCACATACTACTTGAACTGAAATGGTATTAAAATGGCACTTGAGCAGAAGCTAAAAGCACTGGCTAAGATTCCACATCTTGTTGCTGTGCAGCTTTGATATTGCAGCAGAGACCGTTTCCAATGTAGTATCTTTCCTGCTATTTGCCGTTTTTGCATCGTAGCATCATCTTTAATCTTCCCATGTTTTATTGTGATTGCAGCATGGCAGGTGGAAGTTTGTGAGCAGCTCAAGTTTAACTTCTCAGTCTTTCTTGCACCTTGTTTTTCCACAGAGTAGTGGCCAACAGTAAGTTCACATTAGCTTGGAAGTGAAAATAAATAAATAAAAATTAGGAGAGCAGGTTCTTGACATAAGCCCTCCTAAAATAAATATCTCAGACTGCCAAGTGTTTGTTTCATCTGGAAGCATTTTAAGGGCCAAGTCAACAGAGACGAGAGTGGAGTAGGGAACTCCATAGCCACAGATAAAATGGCTGCTCAGAAGCTTGAAACTCATAGTTTACAGCTTGACACCAAAATTTAATGCTGTTTTTTTTTTCCCTTAAAGAAATAACACACAAGTTTGGAATAATACACACCATCCATTTCTTTCTTCAAAAAAGAAATGAAATTAATGATGAAATGAAAGGAAAACAAACCCATGTAACACCAAAATGTGTCTATACCTTGACAAAAACGCTAGTCTACTTTCCCGGCAATTTGCTATTTGAAACAATAGTAATACTGATAAAAATTCTCCCTTCAAATATGAAATGTTCTGGCTTTTTTCTAATTTGTCAGCTTGATAAACTTTCCACCTGAGAAAATTTAAGTAAAGAATATAAGTTAGATGGCCTGGTTGAGTAATTAGGCAGCAGTCTAAATAAAACAAACCCCATTTTAGGAATAACACAAGCTAACAAAAATGATTTTTTTTTATAAAGGGGTGGGGGGACTGAAATAAGCACCAAGATTTATCCCTTTGACCAGTGGAGGGTGACTAATATTAACGGATATTTGACATCAACCTGCCTAGAAAATTTCCTTTATTTTTCATAAATTTATATTCTGAGATATTGCCTCTTCTTGTGCCAATACAGAGCCATATTGAACAGAGTCAAGTCCAGAAACTAAGCTCCTGCAGCTTACAGCAGAAATGATTAAGATCTTAATAATTTTATTAATGTCAATATAAAATCCTGAATGAAAAATAAAAAGATTATTTCAATGTATTCGCAAGGGTGACAATGCAATACTGATTGTAATGAACCAGCAATGAGATTGTTCCAACATGTTCAAGGGAAACACAACAATTGATGAGTGAGACAATATTGGGATTGTTTGGTGAAAAAGCTGTACAGAATGTGGCTTTGTGCTACAGTGGAGCTGTGCTGGGGGTGGAGGGGAGCAACAACAGCCTAGAACTTGCCCATTAGGTACAGTACACAATGCAGAAAGAAAATTTGACCAAAATTTGAAAGGCATGCACAGGGTGGAAACCCCATAAGGGGAGAGAGCCACAGGTTTTCTTGAGTTACACCTTATTTCTTAGTTTGACGCTGTGTGTCACCAATGATGAGCCACTTCAGAATATAAATTACATCTAGTCCAGCTGAAGTATAACAGTTTTCTTTTTCCAGAGGGATAATACCAAAACATGGCACTTCTATGTAAAATTTGTTAATCCAACGCTTTTGAAGGACAGAGAAAAGAGAAATTTCTACATTTTAGTCACGAAAGTGTTAAACTTGAACATGAGTCCTTGAAACGTACGCATAGATGTGTGAGTTTGAAAAGGACAAAACACGCGTACCAGGTTTAAATGTCCCTACTCTGAAAAATGATCACAGTCACGTCAATAAAGGAACGCGTGTTTACTATACGTCTGTACGTATTGAACAGCTGTTTGTCTTTGTGCCACACTCATGACAGGAACAAAATGGTAGTAAACACTGAAAGGCTGGCCCCCGAGCAAACTCTAACTCCTGCTCTGAACAGGTAGAAATCAATTTGGCATCGATGCTTTGGTCACAAAATACCGACAAAGAATCCCAGACGCTCCAACCTGAAGACATGTCCCAGTACAGAAAAAGGTAGGTTTGTTGTAGTTCTGTCACTTAACTTCTGACACAGTTCGCCATGTTCCCTTAGAAAAGTTGGAGTGGGGGAGGCAGAGATTTTCATATAAATTATCGCTATAAATGTATACAGAAGCACAGCACCCCCTTGGAGGTCCAGTCACCCTTTTAGGGAGCACGTTCTACAACAGAGCTGCTGTAGGACCTTCCGCTGACACAGATTGTTCTTTTTGACCAACACACAAAAGCTTCCTTCTGCCCAAGATTCTTCATTTGCTTTCCACAGATCAGGCAATAGAGAAAGTGGAATTGGAGGAGAGGAGATGTGATTGGTCAGACAGGCAGACAGGTGCACGCAGGTGACAGCAAAGAGGTTTTGATCCATCAGTAACGGTTGTCAACAGGAAGGAATATTGTGGTCCAGCAGGAATGATTGGAATCCATTATGGATAGAGAGAAAAATTTGAAAAAAGAAAACAAACAATTAGCAATTGCACAGTTGTAATAGGATCATACTTATAACAAGTAAACTAGTGTTCTAAGCATAAATAAAAATTTAAACAATTTAATATGGTGTTCAACTTGATCACTTGAAAAATATCACCACTGCTTAAATCACATCACAACATATCTCACTGGCAAAAACCTTTCTCTTTTTTTTTTTTTAAACTGAAAACATTATTGATTTTCGTTAAACATTTACATAAAATAATAAACTAGGGGTAACGGGTAAATTGGTCAATGGCTTTCAGAAGCAAGGTACCCAGTATGCCCTCCCTACCAACTTTGGTGATAATTTATTATACAGCACCGTGTGCATTTCTCACAAGAATCACCAAAAATTACTTTCAATTGAGAATACCTGAAAAGTCCTTGTTAAGCAAGGTTGCAAGCACTTAATATCATAAGATATTTTCTGTACCTTCTGTATATTCCAGACTTTCTGGCAAGCTGGTTGTACAACTAAACAGTCTATTATAGCCATTGCTGAGATATGCTGGGTGAAACAAGGAAAGGGTATAGATCGCCCCGATTTATTTTATAATGTTCAGCATAATCTGTAAATAAAGCTGAACTTGTAGTCATGCAAATGGTACTTAATAATTAACACAGCCAATCAATAACTTGTCTAGTTATCATTGGGTTCATTTATCAATCTTACTTGAGGATCAAAACTTTTGAGATTCAGGAAAAAGTAGGGCCTGAGTTTGTACACCATACTTTTGCAAACGCTGGAAAAAGCCACATGCATGTGTACGTACCAAGAATTTCTCAGGTTCAAAGCTGAACTGGCAAGATGAGGAGCCTGGTACGAGGGAGGGACGTACTCACCATCCTTGCAGATGACGCTGGCCTCACAGACACCCGACTCCAGGTTGTAGCCACCGACGCATGCTGTGCAGTTCCTCTCCCCTGGTCCTGAGCAGGTGTAGCAGCTGGCATCACACCTGGACAAGAACAAGCACAGCATGAGGCAGGGCAGGAGGCAGGTGCAGAACATTCCACCCTACTTCCAACAAAGCACGACTTCTTGCTTGCAAAATCTCAACATTCCCACCAAAATCTGGATTCCTTTTTATAAAGTGCAAATTTACATCCACTGATTTACTTACTAAAGACTTACTAAAGACACAAGATATACTGGAATGAAGAGCTCCAAAAAGGAGAAGTTTGCTTTCCATTTCAAAAAATTACCTGAGGAATACCTGCAACATTTTTAATAAAGGGTGGCAAATTCACATGGAAAATTACACAAGCACAACTAATAATTAAAGTACCTTGCCTACAGAAAAGCTGAGAGACTAGTCAAAATGAGCACAGGCTCTAGTTAAACATGAACATAAGCAACCATGAGCATGAGCAATCATGAATGGCACCCTAACTTCTCCAGAATAAATACAGACAGGATGATATCTAGAGTGCCAAATAAAAGAGTGCCCTCACCCTATGGGGTCTTGGCTAGGCTGCAAATAGCCAAGCCATCAGCATCATTGAGGAAAACTCATCTGGACATAATTTACAGCACCATTCTATGAGCATCCTGTGTACAGATATATAATATAATAATAATGCAACGGTCTGGGACAAGTCACAGTGCTACTGTGCAACAGAAGCTGGAAAGTAGGCTTATGAGCCATGAGTACTGCAACCGAGGGACAGAGGTTTGCTCACTTCTTGCAGGTCTTCTGCACCTCCCCATTCTCCATGGTCTGCTCTGACAAGTAGAAGCCCAGACTGCAACTGGACACACAGCGCCACTCCTCTTCGTAGTAGTTGTCAGCACACTTGTTACATGCCTCCATCCCTGTTCCTGCGGCCAGAGGAAGACAGACCACCTGACTGTGCTAGCCCTTGATGTAGCAGCACTCCCAAGCTTAATCCTCTCTTAGACAGCCAGATACACCAAATACACTGTTCTTCACCTTTCTACTTCCAGGTGCTACCCTCTTACCTGCACAGGTAGCACAGGCTCTGTGGCAGGGCTCACAGGTTCGCCGGTGGCCATTGTAGTAACTTCCAGGCTCACAGCTCATAATGCATCTACCACCCTGAAGGCTGGAAGCGACAGGAAACTTGGTCATTCAGTTCTCATTCCACACAAGAGAACACCAAAAGGTCCAGGACCAAAAAAAATGGAAGCAGGGTAAAAAAGGTTCATTATGTCTGTTCCTTCTGTTTCATATAGATATGACATGAATTTATTCAGAAAGATATGAAACAGAATTAATAGGTCCCTCTGAATCTTTCATCTTGAATGATTTGTTTTGGCTGTTCTTTTCAGAATTAGGGAGTGCGTCTTTAAAGGCATTTGGCTTCATATTGTCATGATTTGATATGCACCATTATGCTTTCATTTATTCAATAAAAAGTTGAGAATGTAAAATGATTGCAGTTATTTCTTCTCCTTGTTGGCTTCAGCTTTAGCTTTTAAATATCATGAACTTACCCAGTTCCTAATCTTACTGTCCATATCCCAGTGCCAAATCTTAGATTGCCTATTTCCAAGAGTGCAAATAAATTCCTCCACAGTAAAATCACCCAATATCCTCAAAAAGACTGCTGGAAGCTTTCCAGATAACTAAAGGCTACACAAGAACCAGATTTGTGATCTGAATGTTTCTGTTTCAAATCTGAGAAAAAAGAAAGGCTTGTATACCCTTGGGACAAGATACCTAACCTAAATCGCATTGGAAAATGTGCTGCTGTATATATGGATGAAGTGCAAAATTTAAAACGATACAAGTCATTCTGGAGCCAGCCTTGCAGTGTCAGATGCAATTGTGTGCAGTTCAATACTTTTTTCCTTGAATTATTGTCTTTTTCATAGTCGCTGAACAATTATACAACCTAATGACTGATTAATTCGGATAAAATTTGCTGTATACAACTTTGTGCAACCATAGCTGCAATATTCTTAAAAAAAACCTCACATCTAAATAAAGCAGTTGGATCATTTAGATCCTTATTTCATACTTCTTTAACAAACAAAGGCTAAAAGGAAAAGCAGCTAAACAGGTTATCTGGGCACAGGTGTGATAAGCATCTAAGAAATAAAGTACTCTTTGGCATTTGTTCACAAAAGCTCTATGAAGAGGGATGGAGAATAACTTCAGCATCTATCTTTTGCATGGCCTTCTCAGTCCCCAGGGTCCCATGTGGATTTTGCACAAGTGGTCCCTTTCAGCTGTCACTGGAGAGCTGAAGCATGACTGACACGAACAGTAAGTAAACTCCTAAAATGCTAAAGGACCAAAACACTGAATTTCTCCATTATGGACTGAGAGCCTCAAGAAAACAGAGGGGCACATTAGAGGCAGTGCAGCCCCCCTGGGCAAAATACCTGATTGGAGATTTTTGAGACATTAAACTTCACCGAAAACTATAACAAATGTTCAGGTACCCAATGAAAAAGTAAGTGAAACATTCGGATTTGTCTGGATTTCTGCATGAATGGCTCCTTAAATGTAATATGATCTTCACACATTCAAAATAATAGAGTCTTATTTAACAAACAACACACACAAAATTTTACATTGCTATAATTTTCTTAACAAAGGCTTCAAAAAATCCGGGTCATTCATGGAAAAAGTACGCCAACCCTTTTATTTAGCAAATAATCAAACGCTTTCTGTAGCTGCTAAATCAGACCTGTGCAGTGATACTGTAGCCCATTTCTCTAGACAAAACTGTTCATGTATGTTTTTTGCAATGTCTTGCGTGAGTGGCTGCAGATCATGCCATAGCATTTCAATGAGACTGTGGTCAGGACTCTGACTTGGCCTTCCTAAAATGTGGAATTTCTTCTGCTTGAGCCACTCGGTTGTTGATTTACTCTTGTGTTTTATGTCACTGTCGTCTTGCATGACCCAGTGTCTTTTGAGTTTTAGATCTCAGACAGTTGTCCTTGCCATTCCGCTGTACAATTTCCTGATACAACCTGGAATTTACTTTAACCTCAATGATTGCAAACTGTCCAGGTCCTGAGGCTGCAAAACAGCCCCACAGCATTATACTCCTACACCATGCTTCAGAGCTGGGATGCATTGGTATGCATATGGTTTTTGTTTTCTCCTACTTTGACTTTTCTCTCATCTGTGCACAAAACATTGTTCAAGAAGAACTGCCGGAGCATTCAAGTAGTGGTCAGCAATGTTTTTTGGAGAGCAGTGGTTACCTTCAAAGTAACCTCCCACTAACATCACCCTTGTTTAAAGTTCTTCTTATGGTAGACTTGTAAGCACAGACATTATCAAGTGCAAGAGATGCCAGCACATCCTTTGTTGTCACCCTTAGGTTCTTTGTCAGTTGTTTGAGGATTGTACAGCATGCCCTTGCACTGACCATTGAAGGACTATTGCAGTAGCAATGGTGCTGAATTTTCTCCATTAGTAAACTACTGCCTCACTGTGGAATGATGGAAATCATTCTGGAACCCCTTTTCAATCTTGTGAGCTTCAAGAACTCTTCTTCTGAGGTCTTCGGAAATCTCTCTTGTTCAGGCCATGTTGAAAGTCAACAGAATTCTGTTGTGAAAGGTTAGGTAACCCAACTTGTGTGTTTTTTTTTTTTTTATATGGCAGGAAAGGTAACATGTGTACCCGAGTTAACTGATTAGAACACCTGACTGCAGTTCCTCTCTTTTCAAGATACTATTAACCTAAACCGTTTGTTCAATAAAGGTATGGCAATGTAAAATGTGCGTTGTTAAATAAGGCCACCTTTATTATTGTGACATCGATAAAGATCAGATCACATTTTATTAGCCATTTATGAATAAATCCAGATTATTTTAAAGAGTTCACAGACTTTTTCTCGCAACTGTAGCAGAGAGCGAACCTGGCTGTATGTGTACAGAGTAATTGCTCCTAACAGGTAAAACGGCCCCCAAACGCTCTTCCACCTTCCACACCCAGCCACCTGAAGACAAACACAAGATCCTACTGACACGGACAACGGACAAGGCTGCTTGTGACAAAGTTTCTCACAGTGCCTCCTAATGTCTCATTTTACGTCACAGAGAAGCGAAGAATGGATGAGCGAAAGGAGAGTGGATCTAAGGGAAGAGCACAAAGTAAAACTTTCAAGACTGCAGGGTCAGGAATGCCACAAGATGGAATTTTAATAGTGAAGTTCCATGTTACCAAGGACTGTTACTGATTATTCACGGTCTCACACAAAAACCTTATAGATGGTGGTTCCTGTCTCCAGTACAAGGTAGTTTCTCTCTCGCTTTTCCATCTCCTCGTGTCCAAGCAAAATGCTCAGCGACATTAAAAATCTTCGTTGAGTAAGATAAGTCATTCTACTGAGGAATGTTACTTGATACAAGGACATTATATTACACTGCATGCTTCCCTCTCTGTCTGAGTCATCCAGTTTCATGGAGTAGGTAGTCTAAACAATCCTATTACTGTCAAAACAGGGTTTAAAAGTGGCTAAGGCACACTTTGATAAATCCATATCTTTCTCAGGAAACAGCTGAATTTGTTTAATCATAATTCTGAGAAATGCTGTTTTCGTCCTTCCTGCTCTTCATCCCCTATCTAACACGGTGACAGTGGACATATGTGCCCTTCACATGAAAAATCATTATTGTAGTCCCAGACGTGGCTCTATCTCATCTTACTCTGTCAAAATCAGCCATTATCATTCTCAGCTCTCCAACCCTCATCTAACTGTAAACTCTTATCTGGCAGCACTTACAAAGCTCTACCAAAATGTGTGGATGAAGTCAAAACAAATGATTTCAACTTTTTGACAAAAACCAGTGAACCTCCCTTACCTCATGCCAGGTCTGCATTCTGTACAGATGCTGGAAGAAGTGCATTTCCGGCAGTTTTCACTGCATTTCCTGCAAATGTTTGCACCTGCGAACCAAAGCGAGGACAGGCGATACTGAAACATCAGCTCCAGGATGCAAAAAAAATTTTGCTTCATTAGGAGAGAAGGATGAAAGCCTCTATAAAGTGACCAACAGTCAGCAACTGCTTTCCCATAATTCTTTTCATCCATTTGAACATGCTACCCACCTCATTAAATGACACGTCTGCATCTCACTTGATGTTCATAAAACACTTCATTACACACTGCACTGACTAAATATTGTACCTCATTGAAGTAGTAATGAAAATGTGCTATTTGTAGCCTATTCTGCTGAAATCTTAGTAAAAATGGGTATAGGGCTGTCTAGCAAGTCTTTCACTTGAGTTTAATCATTTAATTTCCATCCATTTCATGTGTCAGAACAGGAAGGTGAGAAGGTGGTGCGGTGTGTGAACTTGCCGAGATCGAGGTAGCAGCTCTCCCCACAGCTGGACACGCAGCTGTTGGTCCCTTCGTTCAAGTGGTAGCCAAGTTTACAGGAGGTACACTGGTCAATGCGACTGCCCACGCATGTCTCACATGGTGAGTGGCACTTTTTACACCTCCGCTTGTCATCCCGGAAGAACCCATCGGGGCACTCTGATACACACATCCTACATAGGCAGAGAGTGTGAGAATTTTACTTGATTTAAAGAGGCATAAAATGTGCTAGAAAATACAAAGAATACAGACAGCAAGTAAGATTATAATAAAAAGTTACATGTTCTGTCATGTAACTTTTTTTTTCCCCCCAGTTCAGGAACTACAGCCTGACAAAAATTAAAAGCAACACAAAATTCCACAAGCACATATTTATTTGCCTTTGACAGTTTTATTAAGCATCATTTCCCCCCACATTTTAAAAGGCAGATATTACCACTATGGGATTAACCAGAGGGACTTGACCTGCAAGTTTAAGCCCAGGACTCCAGTTTCCAGAGAATTTGCAAGAGTCCGGGGCTCAAACCTGTAACTCCTGACTCCAGTGTCCTGAGAACTTTGGTGCTTGCTACACTCTTACATTCATGAAACCCAGTTCGACTTCACATTCTGTGACACTCCCTTGGGGGAGGTCTGCCGGTCCAAGGCTGAGCACACGGCCGGAACCTCCTGCAGGGCGCGTGGCTTCACTCCTGCTGGCCCCTCCTGCCTTCTCTGCTTCAGCCTGGAGCTACTTGGCTGCTCCGCACCCATCTGTCTCCTTGGCGGAGCAGAGTGCCTATGGGTGACGGGCTGCACACTGGGTCTCTGGCACACACGCTCAGAGAGTAGAGCATTCTGCTTGGCCGGAGCTGCACGCAGCATCAAAAGCCTCATAAGAACTGGAACCATCTTCACGCTGCTGTGATGGATGACTGAACTCGTGCTCATAAATTTGGGCAAACTTGCGACTGAAGGAGGTAAAATATTTTGTCTCTCGAGTTCTCTACTGGTAAAGGGGAGATGCAAAAATAAGTGACACTAAAAGCAGTTGGCTTAGAAAAACAAGAAAATGGATAATGAAAAATGTGCTCGCTTCAAACGTGCTATATCTGATTAGCTATTGCTTAACAATTGCATCATCACAATGCAGCAGGCGCTCCGCTAAATTCTACTGAACAGGATCTCCACATAGCATAGCGTACTATTGGGCTTTGCTATGCTGGAACCAACACCACTTGCGCCTAGTAGGCACAGTGTTAAAATATTTCCTGTGACACGTAGAGGTGGAGGCCCATCTTTGCCCCTCTTTTTCATTTCAGTCTTTGATCCTGAGGCTCAAGCTGATATCTGAAAATAGGTACTGGAGAGCCTATCTTGAACAAGTCCCTTGGCCATTTACTGAACAGTGGTCTACAGCAGTAACCATCTGCAAACAGGTGCTATGACTAACAGCACAGGATGAGCCTCATAGGAGGTAACTTTTTTAAGGGTGGTAAATAACCGAAAGGAAGCAGTGTGATGTAATGGGTAGCAAACTGGACTCAGTGGTAGGGGTATGGAAATGTAGACAGCGGCGAAATTAAACTTAGATTCCGAGAGAATAACACTGAGAAGAGGAATAACAATATCAAAAACATTAATGATATGTGCAGTCGTGACAGACATTCATTCATTCATTCGCTTTGTAATCATCCACATCCATAAATGTGGTTTTAAACTGGCTATTCAGACTTTCAAGCTGTACACGACAACTGCCATACACAGACAGCTGTTTTGAATCTCAGCAAATAAAGGCAGACTGAGTGTCCTTATTCTCACCTTGTGTTATTCTTGAATTTGAGGAAGTAGTGCAGGCAGTTGATGCACTGGTGCGGCCCGGGACCTTCGCAGCCATTCTCATTGCACTCTGGGTGACACAGGCCTGAGAGAAACCAACACGCAACAAATTGACAACGGTAGGTGGTCTTGGAAAGCAAAGCTCGAAGCATGGAATGCTATCTGGTATACCTGAAATATTTAGGGAGAAAATGAAGGCTGGTTAGCATGTTCGGGGGACCAGGTGCTCGACTGGGGGCCCACTCAGAGAAGCTCAGTGTGAGGTACAGTGGGTCAACTTAATTTTTTCAGGGGTTCAGTTGTAAAATTAACTAAAAATTCAGTAAGATTTTTACCAACTGCTTATCCTATGGAGGGTCACTGTATTCTGAAGCTAATCATGAGGGCAAAAGCATGAGGAAAAAGTGCAACCTGGATGCGATGTCAGTTGGTCGCAGGATTATTTTTTATTAACCTGAAACATTAAAATTAAGTCTTTAAAACTATTATTACTTTTATAAATTGATTTAAAATTACTCAAAATAAAAGAACCCCATTTTCAAAGTTCTTAAATTCCAGCTGTTCATGAGATAAATCAGTCAAAATGTACAGCGCTTGTCTTCTTTCTACTAATTCCTGGACACTAGATACTGGCTGTAAACACTGCGAAGGTTAGTTGAATCAATCTGATCCCACATCCCTATTCTGTTTCGGTGCTTCTTTGCTTCAACTGCTAACAGGGGTATGCAGGTTGTGTTTGTTCTGCAACAAAGACATTTTTGAAAATAGATAAGTGAAGAAAATATTTTAAAAATAATCTGAAAAATGTCTATCTTTGAAAATTCATAGCTGAAATGTTTATAACATGTGGACTCAGTACTGTAGCTGTGACTGTATTTTGATGAAATCTCACATCTGTGACTGTACAGGCCACGCCTCAGCAGACTTCATTAATTTAAGATGACGTTTTTGTCTAAAGTGATTTACAACGGTTTACCCTTTTATACAGCTGGATTCTTTTTATTGGAGGGAAATTCAGGGTAAGCACCTTTATTGCGACCAATACAGTAGGAGGTAGGATTTGAACCTGGGTCCTCTGAGTGGTCACAGCATATTGAATGTACTGGTATTCACTACCTGACTTTGTTGCATAGTTATTACTTGATAATGTCTAGAACAAGCCAAATTTTCTTTGTGCTATTAGGAAACTAATAGCCGATGACATGTCAGACTCACCATTGTATTCCTCGGGTAATTCATAGTCTGTTAGAGGCTCAGCAGAGCGCGGTTTTTCATAGCGGAGAGAGGAGTAAGGGTGTACGGATGTCCCATAGAGAATCAATGACCACTCCTTTAGTTTCCCTGTAGTGGAGGAGCGGTATATAAGAATACATCGGTAGCAAATCTGTAACAAGCACTACTCACTTCCTCATGGCCACCCAGTTATTTGCACTTTTTTATATATACCCAGAGCAATATGCATATATTATACTTTCAGGAGGCCACCTTAACCAGAATATGCTGCTTTGTTACAAAGATACACTTGACTCTCGTGAATAAACACAGTATTGTTGCCTATCAGTTAGAAACAACAAAGGAATTACAAGTAAAAATTTGTGTTTACCGCAACTAATTAAAAAATTTGGACTAAATTATTTACTTATAGCAGCACTAGACTGGCAGTGACACTCTCTGGATTTATGCTAGGGTGGTCTTGTAGTTTGAAATATGTGAGTATGTGGGTCAGGTGCACATACAAACCAAAATGTGTGCTGTGCAGCAATATGAGGTTCATGCACAACTTACCAAGACTTGTGTCTAATGGTGTTTATTTACAGTACTGGCTTTGTGTTTTGAGTCGGTACCTGGTACTTTCTGGCTCCTTAGTTGGAAGGGTGAGTCATAAATCTCCAGTATCCAGTCTCCAGATGCTTTCTCCCCCCAGCAATGAGTGGTCATGAATTCCCAGTTTTTAAAGCCCTCCATGGAGTGGTCAAATAACCTGGAGAAAAGGCGAATCACTAACAATTTCAGTCAGGAGAGATACACTGGTTCCTCAACTTAAAAACACACCTGGGACCGGAAGTCTGTTCTGAACTTGTCTGTAACGCCTAAGTCAGTAATACACGTTCCCCCATTTATTCATTTGTTAGGTTCCGTAAACATCTGAAAAAGTAAAATAAATAAATAAATTTTGATGTAAAAATTGTATTCCTTTGTGCCACATCAAAATTAGAACTACATTCTATACACAAACCCTTAATCACTACAGGTTGCAGACCTGCGATGAATCCCCATAAGTATGAACAACATGAATAATCTTGCTGTTCAGTGGTAATTAAAACACACCTGGGCTGTAAACAATCTTTATACTAGTTGAAATCAGGCAATCCCACCTACTGTTTGTTTGGGTATACTTTACTGTCATCTGTTAGTTCAGCAGGTAAACCCAGATTATTTCTGCACTGCTACATTACATTTTAGTGAAAAGATAAGAGAACACAATTATAAATAACTGGAAAATGTTTCTAAATTCCTAACTTGAAAGCATGTTGAGCCAGTATACACAACAACAGCAATAGTGCATGAAAGCACATAAAAATACATCCAAGGGTATAAATAAGATAGGACCAGTCAGTTCTTCAGTTCAATCGTTTCCTCCATCATCCATTATTTCCCAGCCATTTCAAACAGGACATAAGTATGTTATTTGTAGTGCAACCCATAAATGTCCCTAGTTTGGCCTGCTGACTCACGATGACCTAAAAGGATCAGAAGGAACATGCTGCACTTTCACACACTAAATGAAGGCAACTTTATCAACATGACTGGACTTCAGTCAAATCCTACAATGTATGACACTCAAAAATTCAGCAATGGTACCTACGCTGATGTGCTTCTTCCGAACTGGAGAGCTGGTAGTAATAGCTGCACTTCTTTTCAGATATAAGATTCAGGACATAATCGTCACACAATAATACAGTGATGAAATGACAGAGAAGATGCACAAGCCGTAGAGAGAAAAGCCACCGTCGAAATGAAGCGGAGTGCACGAAACATCATCTTGACAGGTTTCCAGGTGTGTGCTTGACAGTGTGTAAGACCTTGTCTGTGTGTATGCATGTGCGTTGTCAGAATTTACTTTGAAGATACTGGAAAGTCAACCCTTGTAAATCTTCCACCAAGGCTGGTGTTGATAAAGCACCTAGTTCTGCCATCATAAATCACCACAAAGATGCAGCGGGTGTTGGACTTAGGGGAGGGAAAGCTGAGGTAAACATGCAGACTCCAGTTAAAGGGGAGGGGAAAAAAAACATACATTGTGTTGCAACACATATTCCATGCTATGCTCGTGCTGATTTACGCAATTAGAGTTGAGGCACGCTTTCACTGTATTTCAGCACACGGCTTCCATCACGCTTTATGTTCAGTTTTACAGCCCTGCATTCAGTTTTACTGCCTGATCCGAGAAACAATTACAGCTGCAGAGGGTTGAGGCAGGCATCAGATCACAGTACCACTTGGCTCCTTTGGGTGCCTTGGCTCCTTTCAGTGGCCAACCTCACAATATTTGGGCTCTCACACTGAGGAGCCCCCACTAACACTGACCCCACCTATTGAATTAGACAATAACTGCAACAGTAGCCCAACAGCATAAACATTTTGGGTTAAACTCTGAATTTGCACTTGTTACAATGGAGAACAACAGAAAAGGCAGCACAGCTACAGCAGGATGAAAAAATAACTGAAGATCATGTAAATGCTGATTTCTTGAGGAATGTAATGATTAGTTAAAAACCTATAAGTGAGGGTGAGAGCATTACAACTAGTCCAGATTAAAAGGTTACCTGTTGGCAAGGAGTTGAGACTTGGTCCCAGATGGGGAGGTCAGATTGATTGACAGGTCACCTCTGCGGGGATGGGTGATTGTGATCCGCACCACCACATGCTCCAGGTAGATGACATGGTGGTTGGGGTTATCAATACAGCCCGTCGCTTTGTACACTGATCTCACCACGTGCTCTGGACGAATGGTCCTGTACAGGAATCAAATTGAAATAAAAGACATAAGAAACCATAAAATGAAGGTAGCAGTTAGATTTGGTCATTTTGCATTCAAAAGACCCTTCTTGCAAATGGAATCTATCCTCCTGCCATAGTTCCCTTGAATAAGGCACTTACCACAAATTGCTCCAGTAAAAATAACACCGCTGGGCAAATATATTTAAGTTGCTTAGTAAAGAAACTTACTTAACACAGTAAACCACTTCCTAGTGTCAGCCTAAATAAATGAATAAATACATTTGCAGTACATGATACACTTCTTTGTGAGACTAGTTCTGGTAACATTAATGAAGCCACACCAAGTTAAAATGTCTTAAGACAGAGCCCTATACTTAAAAAAACCATAGTTTCAGAGTTCCTTGGGGGAAGACACTTACATCCCTTATTACCCTGGAAATAAGAACGTTCCCTGGAGCCTGGACTCCATGAGTCGATGGCTCTACACCTAAGGCATGCCACAGGTTAGCGACTGACACTTCCTTGCCTTGCCCCATGCGATTTATTTGCTACTCTAGAGATGTCTACTGACTCTGGACACGCAGTTAAAGTCCACTACTGAGCTTTGTGAATTACGTGATCTGTTCTGTTCATAGCAAGTGGGCAAATATGTTGGTTTCTATTAATCAAACGCTTGCCTAGAATAATGATTCTCCTAATGGATATAGGAGCTAATTTAGGTTTCTCTGCCAGTATCCTGATTGTCAGGGGTTTACAGAGTGCTTGAAAACCATAATATGAACAAGGCAGCTCAAGGCCAAAATTGACAGCTCAGGTCCTTCAACGTCAGCAGGGTCTACAATGCTGACAAACCCCTATCTCTAAGAGCCACAGGGTATGTGGATCTTTGCCACCTCAGCTCTTAATTGCTTTACTGAACTAGTGATTAGTAAGCCCTCTAAGTAGCTTATACAATATGTGATGGTAATGCCATATTCAAGTTCAGGTTGCAATAAGATATTCTTTAAAATCTGCAGGACAGTCTGACCACCTCTACGGGGACAAAGAAAGAAAATCTTGGTGATCTGAAGAATAAAATAGAGATGATTCCAGTTAAATACCCATTGCAACTACATCCATTAAGCACATGCCTTTAAAAAAGATACAAATGAAGGTGGCATTTGCATGAATTCTAGCTGAAGTACAGCTAAAAGCTCCTGCTTTCATCCTAGTTCTATTGCATTACTGGAAGTAAAACTATATGTCTGTTCCAGTTCATAATCTGACAATTCACAGCACTGCATAAGGAAACACATGGTCTTCAGAACATTATAAAATGTTGGACACTTCTTTATTTTGCTCCCACTTGGAATTGAACACATTTTTCATTTTTAGATCCAAGACTTGAGATCCTCTCTGAGGATACTAATATGACCCAGAGAAAAATCACTGATTAGATGTGTAGAGATCCCTCAGGTATGTCAGTCTCTGACCAAGACAGAAAAATAAACCAAATACTTGAAATATACTATTTTTAAAGGAAATTTAACATGTAAAATGAGCTCTTTGGAGCAAAAGGCTTTGGGTGATCCAGGTGGACTATAAGAAGGCACAAACTGGATTGCTGACTGGAAGGTAAATAGCATCTATAGCACGAAAAGCTATACAAACCTAAATCCAAAAGGCAATTATACTTGGGAAATGAAACGTGTCCAGAAGTATCCAGTGTCTGATGTTGCTCAGATTGTGATGAGATGACAGTAAATTATAGGGGGGTGCGGTGGTGCAGTGGGTTTGACTGGGCCCTGCTCTCAGGCGGGTCTGAGATTCGAGTCCTGCTTGGGGTGTCTTGCAGCGTACTGGCATCCCGTCCCTGGTGTGTCCCCTCCTCCTCCAGCCTTGCGCCCTATGTTGCTGGGTTCGGCTCCGGTTCGCCTTTACCCCGCTCGGGACAAACGGATGTAGACGCTGTGTGTGTGCGTGTGTGTATAACAGTAAATTATGAGAAGTTGTGTTCAGTAGAGAGGAGTCAGAGGGATGGAAAGAAGGGTTCCTAGAGATAGCGGGAATACCTAAACTGGCGATCTGCACTCTCCACGCAGACATGCTGGGGCGGAACTTGCTTCCAGTGCTCCGCTTCCTTGACCATGGCCTCAGCATCCATCAACCCGAACCCATAGAGATGACTGACTGGGAATGTGAGAAGGAACGCACAACAGACACTGTTATCCATACTGATACAACTGGACATTTAGTGTCTGGGTCTAAATCCCATGCCTTTGTCCAAAGCAGTGATACTTAAGCTATATCCCTTCCAATGTTTTCGTGAATAATGGAAGTCTAATTGGTCTTTCACCAAGCATCCTGACTAGACCACTGCTTCTCTGTTCTGATGAAGTATATTGAATTTAGACTTAATAATAGCGCTATTAAAATATTTACAGAAAGTAAATGCTGATGATCATTCTCAGAGGAGAGAAATTGGCAAGATATGCAAATCTGATGAGATAAAGTTTTCGGGTAATGGAAAACAAAATGAAGTAAAATGCAAAGTGCAGAGAAGCAAATCACGGAGCACCAGGTTTAGCATTCCTACCCCACAGCCCAGGGGCACCTGAGGGGTTTAAATGCAGGTACACTTGAGCGTGTGTCAGGCCGAGCCTGAGCAAAAGTCACAGCCAAGTTTACAGAGCAAGGGGCTCTGGGGGAAGGGGGAATGCAGCCAAGTCTGAAAGTTCTCAAAGTTTAACCAACTGCAGCTCTGTTTCCCACATGGACAGATTCCAGAGTGCTGATTTTTAGCTGTCTATGCAGAGTTTACACTTCAAAGAGTTGCTCCAGGTGCTAGGTCCTGCGTAACAGTGACCTCTCCAACACGCACGCATACACACACACACACACACACACACACACACACACACACACACGCCTCTTACTTTCAATGCAACCCACACCAGGGAAATCCAACAAAATTACTGTCTAATTAAAACAAAACAATAGCTAAATAAAGAAACATTTAATGGATTTGAGCCACTAACTTTATTATAAACATCCAACAATGGGCAAGAATTTGTCACTCTTCGTCCCTTCTTGTCACTCCTCCACCACCTCCTTGCCCCATTTTGCCTCAGTTTGTAGAGACAAGATTGATTCCAGCACAAACATGTTCTCCACACCCACCTCCTCCATCCATGCCAGACACCCAGCAAGGTCTCACTCCCTGAATTTCAACATCTTTCTGAAATACCATCTCTGACCTACTCACACACCGTGCCAACACTTGCTCTCTTAATCCCACTCCTTCCCCTCTCCAGCACACAATTTTACTACAACTTAACTTCTCTCATTTCATCTATATGTAACACCTCACTCTGTCTCCCTCGGTATTTACCTTCCGCTCTTAAATATGCACACATATCACAACTGTTAAATAAACCTTTGCAGGACAGCAACACATATTTTTGCTTACTAATTTAGCTGATGCTTTTCTCCAAAGGAACTTACAGTGTTAAGTAACCAACAATTATTGACCCATTTATACAGCTGAGTAATTTTACTGGAGCAATTTGGGGTAAGTACTTTGCTCAAGGGTGCTGCAGCCAGAGATGGGATTTGAACCCTGTAACCTTTGGGTCAAAAGGTAGCAGTTCTAAGCACTACGTTACCAGCTGCCTCAACACAATCCAGAATTACAGATCTTTCCTTCCCTTTATTTCCAAGACTCTTGAAAATGCAGTCTCTAACCAGTTATCTGGATTCCTCACCCAGGATAATCTACCTAGTCTGAACAGCAATCTGGATTCAAGTTTTTTCATGAACCAAGACTGTCCTTCATTTGCTGTCATAAACTCTACAATCTGCCTGCAGAGCCTCTCTATCCTCATTTATCAGTCTTAACCTCTTTACAGTGTTGACATGATCAACCATCTTCCTTAACACAACAGCTTGGAATCAATCCGTCAAGCTTGGATTGTTCCAGAATTGTTTAATTATGACCTATCTGGTGCATTTTACCAAATAATTTGACACAGATCCCCCTCTATAACTTTGTTTCCTCATAAAATATGTTCCACAGGGCTCTGTGCTAAGCCCCTTCCTCTTCTCCATCTACACTGCTTACTTTGGAGAAGCTGTGCGAGGCATTGACCAATTGCTCTTATGCAGATTTTTTTGCCAGCAGTCAACATAGTTATATCCACACACATTGCTGCATGGCTCTCTGACATCCCTTCCTGGATGACTGACCACCATCTGCAAGTCAGCCTGTCTAAGATATAGCTCACGTCACCTTTCTGTTGGTTCATTTACCTTTTGAGAGCGCTCTGAAAACTTGCTAATTTAATGAGATGTGTAGTCAAAAACTTGGGAGTAACAATTTTCTCAAGTCTTTGCTTTTCCCAGTACATTGAAGACATCAAGACCTCAAGACCTTCTCTACAACTTTCACAGGAAGTTCACCACACTCTACCAGACTCTTGGTTGAAGCTATGGTGATCTATCACATGGACCACTTTAGCACTTTCCTGTTTGGTCTTAAGGTCTCTGACATCAAATCTCTGCAACTGATCCAGGATGTTATGCATGACCTGTCAATATTGTATTCAACTTGTAAATGCGGTCCCATGTGTCTCCTTGTCTCTCTCCACCGGGCTTTCTCTGGTTTCCTACATTACGTGCAACACTATATTTATAAAAGATAACACACTGTCAAATTATCAGGGCCTTTATACCTACATTAGCTTAAAAATTGCTTACATCCCAACAAGAGTGCTGCCCTCTGCTTGGACGGCCCATATAAAAGGTCCAGAACTAAAAGCCTGCCTGTCAGTTCTTGGTTTTATGATAGGATAATACTTTATTAATCCCTTGAGTGAAATTCACATGCAACAGCTCAGCATGACACATAATAATAGACATGATGCATAACAAAGTGTCATTACCTGACAAATAATAAATAATGAAATAAACAGTGCCAGATAAAACAAAATGGTAGAATGAGCTACCGCAGAACTGCTAAAACCAAGAATAATCTCAAAATTCATCTCCTTCTGACTTATTCCTCTCTTGATATTTTGACAGCCACATACATTTCTACCACACCTTTTGCCATTATGATCTATATATTTGCTGTCACACACTAGCTACTTGAGGAATGTGTGCCAGCAAAATGGAGATACAACTAACTGTTTTAATAATCATGTGTCTATCTAAGGTTCTTTGGCTGTTTCTGAATGCATTTTTCATACTCTGAGTGGAACCTCACTCATGAAATGGGTCTGCTAAATGAATCACTGTAAATGTTCTTTCCAGGTAGAAAAGACTAAAGCACTCTTGAAAAACTAACCTAAAAAAATGAAAAATAAATTTAAAAAAAATTGAAAACCAGTACAATAACCAGTAAAACGGCAAGGCATTTCAAATGAAAGCAGTGTCTAGACTATTTTATTTCATACATGTGATTCCTGATGGGTTAGCAAAGGCTAAATCCCTAGACAAATGAGATACAAGAGACCTCCACTAATATTACATGAAAACACAAATTCTATCATTCTCATAAAGGCAACCTTTGTAGGACTTACCATTGTACCCAGCTGCATTGGTTTTCCAGTCCGGAGCACTCAAGTGACCAGCTCGAGAAGTCTTCACAATGATGTGCTGGACATCCCGCCAGGTTAGAAGTGGACTAGGTAAGGGTTGCAAGTGAAAAGGTTCAGAAGTAAAATGCGTGGTAAGTTTTCGCAGCAAGAAAAACTGACACGGTTCTGACACTGAAATTTCTACAGCGTTTTATTACAATCATGTTACTAACAAAATTATTGAGCCAGATGTTGCTTGAGAATAATAAACTGAATGCTAACAAGGCTGCAGTTTTAGTTCTGTCATCCCCATGTCTGTTACAAAAGACATGGAGTCCAATGATTTTTGCAATTCACTCTGACTTTAAAACATGGTTAAAAAGACTAAAAAGTGGGACATCACTTTTTTTTTCCCAGGACAGCTCTAGAATATCCACCAGATGCTCTGGTCTTCCTTGTTTGATTGCCCTGCTGCTGTGAAGCACATCCCTGAGAGTACACAAATGATATGAAGGCTAATTGGGCTCAAAAGGGGATTCCAAGCAAAGCCATGGTGGATATTAGTATTATCAGCTTCAACCTCAAATGATTTCCAGTTGAGTTGGTAGAAAAAAGATTTAAGTGGTTCTCTAATCTGGGGATCTGTGCATTGACTAATATGAAAGTAGACAGCACAATATTAGTTACACAGGGATTCATGAAACCCAGATTATACAAATGACTATAAGCTATAGAGTGACGATTAAACTTCCTAGGTCTCCTTTCCACAAGGTGAGGGTATAATGAACCCATTCGTAATTCTCAGAAAACACTAGAGACAACAAGAGTAAATTTGTGGACACAGACCTTTTCAGATATACAAGGGTCAGTTTCCTGACAATGTTACAGAATGTTGGAATTTTACAAAAACCGTAAATTTGGTGGCAGAAAAAATAATGGTCAAGGTTGTAAAGGTCCAATGTTCTGTACTATCAGGTCAGTGAACTTATGTTCGTTCAATAATCCTGCAAAAAAAACCCCACAGAAGACATGTCCTAACAAACTACTGTGGGGAGGGGAACAAAAACACAGATTTGGGCTTTATTCTCCATCAAAGTGAGTGGCCAGGTGAGTAAGAGCAATACAGAGAGTAAAAATTTGATAAGTATGTATGTGTATTATGTACATGACTATGCTTTAACAGCAAGACTTGCCCTCCTCACAGCCCTCCAGTGAAGCCAAGGCAGATGGCAGTCTGCGTGGCTTGTGTGACACAAAGCACCCCAACCCCCTACCCACTTTAACAACCCCCAGGCCATGAAGCCTAGAGCGCTAATTTACTGCCAGACTGCAGAGACCAGCTTAACCCCAGACCTCTGCTGCATTTCATTCGTGTCAGCCCATCAACCATGGCTGCCACCGAATCAGCCAGGAATAACACACACACACACACACACACACACACACACACACACACACAAAATGATCCATACTTCACTGTCTGGGACACATGGGTTACCCAGATACATTTCTGTCCTGGAGCATCTCTTCGTGAGGTCAGATAAATCATACACTTATCCTACGGCCTTGTTTCTTCTTTTAGGGTAACCTCCAAGGTTACAATGTGTTTAGGCAGGTTCAGTCTGACAGTTGTCCCTCAGTGTTCATTCAGTGACTGAAATCACAGCTCTCTCAATAACAGAAAAAAAAACACATTTTGGCTTGTCCTCTACCTGATTAACAAGTTTCTAGCCTCTAAAGATCTGATGCCATACAGCAGATTGTGCATTCAATAAGCATACCATATAGGATAAATAATGTAAATCAGAGAAAATCTATGGTGGTATAGATAGGAGTTCAGCAAGGGTAGGCTTTCCTGTCCTTATGCATGTGCTGCTCAGGCAGAAAATGCTCTTCAAAAGTGTGCGGTCACTTACATCTGGAGCTGAGTAGGCCTTGCTGGAATGCTAGCGTGGGATACCCTAAATCCTGTGACGTTTTTAATGACTAGCCATCTTTCCAACAGCGTTGCACTTGGCGAGCTAAAGACAGCCGCACGTGGAGGCTGCCATGTGATCCAGCCCACACGCCGCGCCTGCTTCCTGGGAGAAGTGAGGTCAGGGCACGTTCCGGCTGTGTGACAGGCATGTTATCGTACCCCCCTCCCACCACATACTCAGAAACAGCCTTTCCATAAAAGCTGCATATGTGCAAACGAATGCTGTAAGTGTTGCTGATGCCTTCAGAAAAAGTTTAGTTCACATATTCACACAAAGAGAAATGGCACACAGAACAGTTAATAAACTGTATTAAACTATTAAAAGTGTTCACTAAAAAATGTTCAGTTCTAACATAAAATAAATGTGAAGAGCAGATGGCTACAACGGATTCAACAAAGTTTCTCCCATACAAGCTGTAACTTTATAAGCTGCATAATTGACTGGATCGATATTTTATACATTGCAAAACAGTTTTTTGTAAGAAATCCTCTATTAAAAGGGGCTTCTGCACAGTCGGGTATCACTAACTACACATAAATAACTTGAGCATAGGTATGTCTGAATGAAATAAAATGTGGGAAATGCGTGTTACATACCCACGACAGGCACTTGACACCCTTAAAGCAACAGAAACGCTGCAAGCGACGCAGAGTTGCTTAGGTTTTAAGGAAAGCACCTTAGTTGTGTCACACATTGTGTTGTTCGTATCCCTGAGGGCTGGAGACTCACTTAGCTTCCAGTGCGAGGGCGATGATCCCAGCGGCCATGGGGGCGGAGGCCGATGTCCCAGTGTGACTGTCCGTGCAGCGCTGCCGCAAGTCAGTCGTGATCTATAAACAAGGACAAACAAAGATGACCAGACACAATGTGAGTTTAGCAGAGCAACAAATCGAAATCCCTGAGCCTGAAGCTATTTCATCCCCACTGACAAAGGCAGACTTGCAATTTCCTGTAAGCCCTACACCCACACCATAAACTGTTCCAGTGCTCTTAAACTTATTTAATAATGGTCTAATGATCTAGCTGACACATAATTACATGAGTAAAATGAGTGAAAAACACTGATATTTAGTTCTATAATACTTGCATTTATTTTCTGGGTATTATTTAGCAGCAAAAATTGCATGCATTCCGTTTCCATTAATACACATTTATTTCTACTTATGTCTACTTTTTTGCTCTTGCTCAGGATAAATCCTTCTGAGCAAGGTTACTTCCATAATAACAAATGTTTCTACAGCTAGTGGACAGATTGACCTATATGGAATTTTGAAATGAATCACTACAGACTCCCCCCCTCCACTGCCACTGAGATGGGGGGCCGGGGGCAGAGGAAGCAGCCCGCATTCTTCTAGGTGTTCAGGAAATGCAGTGGGAGCAAACCCTGTGGGATCGGGTAAGATAGAGGTGAGATTGAAAAACACCTGAGGCTCCAAATTCCTGCTTTGATTTCCACCGCTGGTTCTGATAACCGACTCTCCAGCCCTCCAGCTATGGGCATGCAAGTCACCTGCACTTTTCAGAAGACTAATGAACCTCTTCGAAGTGAGAACTCACAAAAACCAACAAGAATCGCACGTGCAGAGTCTGATTAGTTTTAAAGGAATAAAACAGATTTAAAATAAAAATCATACTAATTTGGCATTACCACCTAAAAACAAACTGGTACCTAAGTTATGATGTCCTAAGGCCTCATCATCTTTCTGGAGAACTGCAGAACTCTCTCAGAACGGATTTGCACATTTGCTTGCATAAACTATGCTGTCTCTCCAACAAACTGGAGGGACACTCGGGAAATAAGCCCCCACCAATCCTCCACAATGGGATGAATGAGCCAGTTTTAAAGCCTGCCTGTGGAATTTCAGCTCTTGGTCAGAGACATGCAGAGAGAAGTGCCTGCTGTCAGAGGCTGCTGAGAGGATGTTTGATAGTTGGGCAACCTTGAGGCCAGAAAAATGCATTGGAAAAGGACAGACTGTAGCCTACTTATACACCAAAGACAAACAGACAAAATGTGAACAGACCGGTCTGGGTTTAGACAAACCACGACAAAGAGACAGACCAAAGCCGCAGGTCTATAGATGCATTCAACTGCTATCTCATTATAGACTTTCCACTCCAGCCATTCCAGCAGATGAGCAGGTAAATAACCAGAATTTTATTGTATGTGCAGTATGTATTACAGTGTGATAATGTAATAATGTAATGTCCGCACTGCTAACTGCTACTGCAATTCCAAGACAGATGTTAAATCACTTCTGTGCAGAAGCTGGTTAGGCCACTGAATTCCTCTCTTTCAAGAGCCATGCACACATGAAACAAAAAAGTTGTGCATTCATGCACTTAGAGGAAATATTTCCACCTGTATCAGTGAGAGCCTGACAGCCTTGAAGCAGGACCCACAGGAGCTTTAGGGGTGAGAAGATGAAGGTCAGAAAGGCATCGCCCGGGTTTGTTACCCAACAGCTCCTCCAGCTTCCTTGCATAGTTCCGACAGCCCCGTTTCCTCTGCTATCTGCCCAATGTCAACTGTGCTCCAAGTATCTGACTGTCAAAAATTATGTACTTCAGATATGAATGAAAGATCACAGGTTTATCAGTAACAGAGGACCTGAGACTGCTTTCCAAAGGTCACAGTTCACAAATAAAACAAGTAGAAATCCTACAGTACTCAAGCCAAATGTAAATGCACTTCCGGGCTGCAGACTCTGCGTGGGCTACGTGCCGCTTGCTTTCATCATTCAGTCCCTTCTGTAACTAATGCAAAACACTTGTGTAATCTAAGAAACCCCAATCCTTGCACCCGACACTGGACCCACATGCAAGCCATTATGAGTCACAGCACTTTACATCATTTCACTAAGTCAAGATAGGGCACAGGAGAGACCTGGGCACACAGAATGCAGATGAGCTTACTATGCCATTGACTTCTTGTTGGAGGAGGTCACTGTTACAGAATTTTGAGGTGCAAGCACCCACCGGGACAGTATTTTTGGTTGTTAAAGATGCAAGACTGCTTTGCGCGTGAGAGTCAGAACTCACAATCTTCCGGTCATAGTTTTCGCCACTGCTGTAGGTTGTAGTGAGGGTGGAGGCGCATTCCTCCAGGTACCAGGGCTTCTTGCCACTCTCTGCTGTGCTGCTGATAGAAATGGTGTAAATGCTGTTGGTGTAGCCATCACAGGAGCAGTGGTCGCGGCTCCGTCCACCATTCCCCGACGCCCACACAAAGATGGAGCCCCTTCCTTTTCTTCCCTGCAAATCAAAAAATACCGACAAGAAGCGATTAAAAGAAGGGGCAGGACCTGATTTCCAATGCCTTCCATGCTAGCTGCTCTACTAAGGTCAGCTGACGTCCAGTCTGAGAGAAGCCTGTTCCAGGGCCAATACACCCATTCTGCATCTTGGGGGTACACTTGAGTGTTACTGAACCACCATATCAGATTCTACTAGTATTTACTGGACCTGAATGGCGTGACTATGATGCATTAAGATGAGGTGGGGACCACTGTTCTCTAATGGTGACAACTGGGTATGTATTTTATTAATTTACCAAAGTTGCAATTCATTAAACTTGGCAAGAAACATTCTTCACAATTCTAGAGTATTTCTACAGTCTTGAATCCAAACTAAACACAGATGGACTATGAACATAAAACAGCCCATGTTACTGGTTTACATTTTTAAAAGCATTATTTAAAAGCCCATTATCCTCATAAGAATCTAGATCATTTACACAATATATCATGGGTCCAATTCTGGTCTGACAGAATGACATGATCATTGGCCAAGTTGTATGTAGCTATAGGTGACCAGGCAAAAATATACAGAAATAAAGCTCAAATCAATGTTTTATTTGAAAAAAATAAAAAGAAGACACTGATGGGCAAGCAGACCCAGAATCTCAACAAAATTATTTAATCAAATCATAGACAATAACTTTGCTACGCAGCCTCAGGACCTAAACAAGGGAGCCGCTGACACCGTGACATTGTCCTTACCCCAACCAAATACTGTAACTCAGTAAGCACTTCTCAAGAAAGCCTTCTTTCCAACCAAGGATGATTGCGCTCCGTGCCTCGCACAGCAACGCGTCCCATACAAAGGCCTCAAAGTGCAATTCATTGCAGGTCTCTGCCGGACGCTCGCTGAATGTGATCTTTGTCACTGCTGTCCTTGGGAGCCGCTCAGGCCGGTGCTCCCGGCTGCTGACTCAGATGGTAATGTATGCAGATCCCTGACACGGTGTCGCCGAGAGCCATCTGCAGGTCGTTTATTTTGGAGGCTTTCAAAAAAAATTATGCAAATGTAAGCACCACCAGTTTACGTCCCAACACTGTGACACGCAGGAGTAATTAAGGAAGCTTTTCTGGGACTGGCTGCATAGAGATCAAAACACAACCCTGACAGCAATTCTGCGGATCATCGCAGGAGGCATTACTGTGATGACCCCGAAGGAAGATGCAGGGTGCGTGACAGTCATTTTCTCTGTAGATTGGGCTTTGCCTCAACAGTATCAACACTTATTATTTAATAGGCTCAGAGCTCCCTCTCCATGCCTTAATCCTGTGTTGAAATGAGAGCCAGTACTGAGCCTCTCCCAGCCTGGAGCCTAGGCCAAAACAAGGAGATGTTTCCTGTTATGCGGGGAAGGTAAACAAGGGCTGGGGGAGAAAGAGTTACTATAGACACTTGAACTTATGAAACACTTTATTACAGTAAACTGTCGTAATCTGAAACAGAATCGCGGCTTTGCAATCCTGCTCCTTCACAGGGACCTCCCAAGGAGATTTGCCAGAGTAAAGGAGGAACACTTAGGCCTCCTCTAGATCAAAAAAAAAAAAAACAGAGGAAGACACTTTAAAATTATTCTATTCTATACTGCACTAACAATGTGAAGCAATATTAGAGACACTCACCCTAGTTACAAGGAAGACTGCTTTTTTTTCCCCAGTTTCAGAGGAGAATATTAATATATTTACTCTGTTACTTGTAATCACCTAAATTTCTGAAGAAATTGTAATTTTCAGAGAAATTTTCTGTAATGATGCATTTTAGTGTTTCTCCAGTACATTTGCAAAGGGGGGAATCACTTTTACGTTTCTCTCACCCTCGCCATGAATGTTTCATTGCAACCTTCTTCAAGTCCAGCCAATTCAATTTAACGACAAATCATCTGCGACACCTCCTCACTGCGAGCTGATTTCTTCTGTGGATTTCATTGGCCATCAATTTTCCTTTAAAGCTAATCAAGTCCATTTCACCCCATAACAATAGCAACAACGGTTACTGCTGAGAGTCAGCTTGTGACACCTCAGTTTACTGTGAAATCATTTATTTGTCATTTACCTGACACTTATATCCAAATTTACTTCTAGCAATTTACCCATTTCTATAATATAGTATTCATGGGCAAGACAGCTGTGATGGTAGTGGAATTTAAACGGGGAAAATCTTTAGGTTACAAATCATTGTTCCTAGCAGTTACACTGCTTGCTTTCCCATAGTCATAGAAAATCAAGATTATCACATATAGAATAAACTCATATAATATATGAGCAGTGTTTTAATACCAAAAAAAGTTAATTTTCTTTGTGATGAGACCATTTTAAAAATTTTTTAGCATTAATCAAGTTTAGTCCCATACTGATTGACAGCCTAGTTCATTCATGGATAGGGCAAGTGACTGCAGAACTGTGATGGGAAAATGCAAATTTAAATATGTTTAATATGAATGGTATTATTCATATGGTATTGATGGTATTAATATGAATAGCTTCTATTTTATTAATTTCAGCATATGGCCTGTTCTAAAAGAAGTAATATTTTGGTTATTCCTAACATGTTAAAAATAAGTTAAATGTTTAAAAATAACTAATTTTCTATGAATATAATCATTACTTCTCTGAAGTATTTTGTTTACAATTACAGTACTACTGGAGAGTTGTGAGTGTGCATGTAATTGTATAGCCAATCTAAAAAGTTCAAAAGGTATTTAATTGATATGCTGAATAAATTGTTAATATTAGTTTAAAAAAAATAGGCTGCACCCCTGCTTACTTTCAAAGCAGAAACTCAACATAAACATTAGCAATAAGGTATCACTTAAACAGCTTGGTTAGACCGCAGTTAGCTAACTCTATATATCGCAAACTATATATTTTGTTTGGTAGCCAATGCTGATTACTGTCAAATTCTGATATCTTCAATGAGCAAGACTGCCTGCTAGCTAAAACTGGATGGGTAGAGCAAGCTTATAGAATGTGACTAACCACGGTTTGTTTACAGACTAGTATTTTGTTAATTTCATTAATCTAATTGGCAATTTCTTTTTTAAAATGTTAATTTTCATAGTGATTTGTAATATCTAAAAGTTTTGTTTGAATCCAAGTAACCTGATACTTAGCACTTTTTTAAACATACTTAAAAATGATATATGGGGGTGCGGTGGTGCAGCGAGTTTGGCCAGGGCCTGCTCTCTGGTGGGTCTGGGGTTCGAGGCCTGCTTGGGGTGCCTTGTGACGGACTGGCGTCCTGTCCTGGGTGTGTTCCCTCCCCACCAGTCTTATGCCCTGTGTTGCCAGGTTAGGCTCCGGTTCGCCGCGACTCCACTGGGGACAAGCAGTTTCAGAGTATGTGTGTGTGTGTAAAAATTATATTTGCTACTCCACCCACCCTTGATCCATTTACATCATCTTAGAGGTTTCCAATCTTCCAATGGACTTTTAAACATAAGAATTACAGCCAGTGTTTCGTTTGATTAAAAGCCGCTTCACGAAAAGCAAATAAAGCTATTTATCAAAGAAGGTCTGTTCCACTTTAACAAATGGAGATCCATGATACTCATTTACCAGGTGCTTTCTTCCAAAGCAACATAATATAATTATTCCCCAGTATTTACCCGACACCTTTTGTCTATGATGACTTAGAATGCTATACACACTACACTAAACTCATTCCAATTATTCACCCATCTGCACAGCAGAGCAATGTAACACACACGCTGAAGGCAATTAAGAGTCACTAGCTGATTCACCTGAAACACATCTTTGGGCAGTGAGATCAAACCAGCGTGCCTGAAAGAATTCCTCAGAAACACAGAACAAAAACGCTAACTCCGTACAGACCGGACTAGATTTGAAAAGCACAGCTCGGATGCTGTGAGGCACCAGCGTCAATCTTTGTACCACAATGGTGCCGTGATACTAAATACTATATAATACATGTAACTGACTGTTCTCTTAGTATAGAATGACCAAGATCTATGATCCGTTTGTTCAGCATCAGATATGACGCTTAGCAGATTTTGATTAACCAGACGAGATGAAACTGATTCTGGATTAAAATGATGCTACAAACCAGATGCTTGTGGTCCGGACAACTAAATTAATACCTGAAGCAAAAACAAAAAAGTTAATAAAAACTTCAAAAAATGAGCACGGCAATTTCTTATTCATACAATGTTCCACGTTACAGAATAAATCCAGTGTATTCTGACATTTACCAATTTAGATATGTAAATTACTTAATCATTATTCTTTTTTTTTTTTTTTTACCATAACGGATTAAAAATGGCTGCGCTAACTGAAAGAAAGTTTTCTTTCTAGATAACATTCTTCCTGATTGCAATGAAATGTTATTTATGACTCATAGCTTGTCTGTCCAAAAGACATAGTTCACATAAAAATGTTAACTGAAAGTTTGCTGTTAGGGTAAGACTGTCAATGGTGTGCGCGCGCGCGCGCGCACACACACACACACACACACCAATCAAGCAGGGAAACTGCTGCTGTACCGCCTAGTACCTCTGACAACTTTTTGGGAAACTCCACTGGCACATATGCCAACCACATGCTTACTGTGAAAAAGAGTTTCTTAGAATCCAAGAATCTCTGCAGCTGGAAAAATGTGATGTCTACCCTTAATTTATATACAATATCATGGGTCATGTATATTACAGTTGTTTAAATAAAACAGCACAGTTGGCATTGGTACATATAGCAACCTACTTATGCTTAGAATATTGCAGCAGTGAGGCTTTCAAGTGTACTTGAACCTAAGGCATTGTTCACTTCTATGTAAGCTGCAATGAAGGCGATATCATGACTCACTACTGATATGAACTTAACAGTTGCAGTGAATACCATGATCTTTGGAGGATTATTATTATTAAGGAACTGCAGTAAGAGAAAGGAGTTGATCTCTGGTCTATTACTTGCAAAATATACTGAGGTACACTGAAGTGGTAATTTGTTTGCTCAACTAACAATCACTTTTATATCCTTGACATCCCATTCATTAAGGGTAAGAAGTTCAGGTCTCCTGAGGAAAAAAATGAAATAACACTGACTGAAAGATGACTACCTCCCTAGAGGATCACTTATGTTTTTCCTTATTGCTTCTTGGAAATCCACCACCCATTCCCACACACTATGACAAAGTTTGAAGACACCTGCCCTTTCTTCCAGCACATCTGACGAAAAAGGCAAGTCACCCAGTACTGCACTCACACAGCACCATTTCAGTGGTATCATATTCTCTCCCCTGTCCATTTTCACTAAGCTCATTTCTTAAAATATATCATGAATAGGGTAATAACCTCAAGGTCAAAGTACATTTCCTTGAATTTACATCAAAAGATGACATATGCCTGCCCTACTGTTGTCAGAGAGAAAATCTTGATAATGCAGTCATTTAATGCAGAACTTTAGGGAAACATCTAAAAATGACATATCAGTGTGGAACAAACTGAGACAAACCCTTCATTCTGCAACACGCTGCTAAAATAAGAAAGGCTGGTGGATGTAACGGCGATACATCCAACAGCAAATTCGACTTTACCTTGACACTTCAGTAAATACCATTTTACAGCAATTCTTCCTGGAAGCCATAGGTACCATAACTAACAGCGTCAACAAATTAATGAAAATGGAATGAATGAAAAACTAACCCTTAGAGCATGACGGACTCTTCTACTCTGCCAAACCTACCAACTCAATAATGTCTTACTTTATTCATACTCAAACTGTTACAGAACAACAAGCCCAGGGACCATCAAGTTTGTCCTTCTTAAACAGCTGAACAGCCTTTACGCCCGAGTTTTTTCTCAGCGCATAAAGAGACCCACCATTCGGATGCCATTCTCAAAGGCCTGTCGAGCAAGGGAAGCAGGACCATCCACTGTCTTGCCATCATCATCCGGGCCCCAGCTGGCGCTATAGATGTCAATGTGTTGTGGTTGAAGACTAAGGGACTTGGCCTCCACCATGTCAGTCACGTCCCCGTCCAGCATTCGCACACCTGTACACACAAAAGGGAGGGAAGGGAACAGTTGCTATACCCATCCTCACCATTTTCTTCTGAAACAGACGGCCAGCATGGTAGCTATTTGAAGCTTTGTTCTAGTTCTCTTGAGCAAAGTACTTAACATTTAAATTTATATTTATTCATTTAGCAGACGCTTTGTCTCAAAAGTAATGTATATCTCCAACAAAAAAAATAGAATGAGCACATTACACCATCAGAAGGAGAGATTTGGATGCAGACACGTGATTCTAGAGTTCAGTCACAGTTTGACACATTCCACCATATGAACCAGTCAGTATACATCACACAAGTAGTTGCATAAAGGTTTAAGGATTATTCAACAAATGATTTTAAAGCATTTATTAAACATAAGTTCTTAACACATTTATCAAGCACGCGCAAGATCGGGGGAAAGCACACACACACACACACACACACACACACACACACACACACACATTTTCAGAACCGCTTGTCCCTTACGGGGTCACGGGGAACCGGAGCCTACCCGGCAACACAGGGCGTAAGGCCGGAGGGGGAAGGGGACACACCCAGGACGGGACGCCAGTCCATCACAAGGCACCCCAAGCGGGACTCGAACCCCAGACCCACCGGAGAGCAGGACTGCGGTCCAACCCACTGCGCCACCGCACCCCCCTCCGGGGGAAAGCAATAATTTAAAAAAAAAGTTTGCTGACTTTGGATAAAACGGTCACCTAAGAAGTAACCATTGGAGAATTTTGAACAAAATTGTATAATTCCAAGTTCAGGGGATAAACTGCAATGATATAATATTCACCCTAAACCTGCAACATGGCAACATCTCGTGTCAATAAAAATTTACACATGCCTTTCAGTTAGATATCCTGAAGACTCAATAATCAGGTCCCACTGGCCTAAAAAAACTAGTATTACTAAAAATATTATAAATAAAAAATATTAAAATTACTGCACTTTCCTCAGCGACAGCGAAAGAGTCGTCATTAACCTCTCATTTATGCCAACGATGCCATTCTTGCACAGCCCACAGGACTGCTTACCCCCGATTTTGGCGTTGTAGGCAATTCCCACGGTGCAGTGTGAGTTGTTAGCGGAAGCAGCCACTTCGCCTGCACACCGAGTGCCGTGCCTGAGGGACGAAAACAAGGAAGAATGAGCTGGCCATTCACTCCCTGGGACTTGGCTGGTCCACAGCACACTGAAATGCATCCTAAACAGAAGGCCGTGGCTTCTTGTAAGGGTACCACTAGACAGAGACAAAACTCTGACATGTTTAGTCATTATATGACATCAGGCAACAAATGTGTGCGTAAACAAAAATACAGGTGAATGCAGTGCAGAAAAGGCCCGTGATTACAGAAATGCATAGGGTGGGGAGGGAGCCACCACTGGCATAAGATGGAGAGGTTTAAAGAACAAGTGAGTCTAGATAGCATTGTGAGCGGGACCACAGCAAGCTCACAAGTGCCTGCGCAAGCAAAGCCTGCTAGCCACTGCACACCCCCTCTTGGATTCTTGGTGTGTTTAGCCTGGCTGCCTTCACGTCAGCAAACGTCCAACCTGCCCCAACAAACCCTATTCCGTAACACCGTCTTTAGCGGACCGGTGCTATATGGCTTGAGATGTAATCAAGACATATAGAACACTACCTAGAAGCTAATCTCTCTTCTACAATAGAGGAACAACAAACGCTCAAGTCAACATTACTTGGGCTACTTTCAGTCGCACTTCAACACACACCTCCTTGCACTTCGTCAACAATAGTTTTACAAGGGGTTAATGTGCTTTAAAACTGTATCTATGACACCGTGGAACACAGTTCCCTTAATGAGGTCAAAGGCTACCAAAGCTTTATGCAATTATGAGACAGCTCCTTTATCGTGGAAGGGCATGGGGGTAGGGCAGGCGGTATAGAAGCAGAGCCGAGTGATCGGAAATCTTCTCTGGGTAGGCTGAAGCGTGAAGACTACCAAGACCACACAGTCAGAGTTTTTGGCACCCCTCTCTGTGGATTCCAAGAGGCACTTTGATCTCAGTGCTGCATTTTCTGCAGAGAACATCACAAAGCTGCAGCAGCTTTCGAAGAGTCCCTGCTTGTATCCCTGTGGTTCTACCATTGCGTTTAAACTTGTGGATCTGTGTGTGTGTGTATGTGTGTGTGTGTTGTAAAGAATGGGTGGCCTGTTGAGCCATTCAGAGCTCACCCATTCAGAAAGAACAAGGAGACTTATCATTTGTGATGCTGTGCCCCACATTGGGACCACCCCCATCCCATCCCAACCCCCCCCCCCACAGACACACACACACCCTCCCCCACCCAAACAAGTGCATGTCACAGTGCTCCATTATTCCTTTCAGCAGCTACAGTTGCACTTATCTGAGAAGGTCTAATGCATGAGTGTATGTTCAGGAAAGTATACTGGAAACCAACTGGGAACAAGATTACAATAAATAATTTTACAAAGCACTGAAAAATGGTAAGATAACCTACTGCTTCAGTGTTTCAGGTATCGTACAGCTGTAGCATGTTTTGTTATAGATGGTCATCTCTATCGGGGGTCTTTGAAGCACAGGAGACATAAGGGGATTGACTATACGGATGACTTGAGTGGCTGGTGGGCTGTCCTTCCACCACTGTCATTGCTCTATTCACTTCATTCACAGGCACTTACACAAATTCATGAAAAAAATTCACAGAACACACTGAAAATTTATGATGACATCTTGAAAGGATCATAGAACTGCAGTGGTTTAAACAAAAGTGGGTACACAGTGGACTCAGACTTGGACCCCTGCTGTATGTTTTAGCTGTATTTTTCTCTGAATTCTGTTAGTACTAACACCATCTGTGGATAAGTGAACTTTTTAAAACCCTTATGTATATACAGTAGGTGTTGTAGTCACTTCTTTGCAGACCTCTGGTATTTCACCAACTTGTATAAGCAAAGAAATGTCATAGTGATGAAATATTTTAGAAAAGAGAATTAAGAACTTTTATGAATCTATGCGTGGTGTCTGCATGCTAATATTTTTGCAAATTTTTATGCAACTTTTACAGCAGTGAATCTTACAACACATTTATGAATCTACTGTGCCTTCTTGAGAAGCAATTCCAGTCTTTGCACTCAAACCAAATAACAGATTTAGGCATTTGCTTACCATTAGGGAGGATTTAATACAACTACATTTGTTGTTAGTTTATCAACCTAAAAGTAAATTTAACAGCAGAGTTATTTCAACATTATGAAGTCTAAATCCACCCCCCAGATTTAAATATTTATCAAACATATCAAGCAAATCACTGACATTCACTGATGCAAATGTTAAGTACTTTGATCATACAGAAGAAACATGTTTAGCATACAAATGCTAAATCTATGCAATCAGCTCGTTGATGAAATGCAACTGAAGGGAATTTTAAAAACTTTATCAAGGATATTAAAATCTCCATGAAGACTCTCAAAAAAGATGGAACAACCTTTCAGCGAGTTTGTAAAGTAGCAATCCACCTCAGGACAGATAAAACAGCTGGGCAAAACTTAAACACCCAGTCCTGGCAACCATGAAAGAAACAAAATCAGGTAAATATTTTGAAGAAAGAAAACATCCATCTCCTGTCCTGTCTTCATGGGACTAGCTGAGAGTCATGCAGGGCTCTCAGTGTTTATAGTTAAACAGATATGATGGGGGTCACGTACTCAGGGGACTGGTGACAAGAAACCAGACACGGCATGTGAGCACCTCTAACAGTGCACAGCTGAGTTGGACTCTAGTATGGTGGCTCATATCACCTATCAGCGTTGCCATGGCCACTAGAAATTCACTTGACAGACTTCTGGGTTATGCCAATGGGCAAGATAGGTAATTTTCCTAGATAATGCATAATAAGCATAAATGTGTATTACTTGACTCAATCTCCAACACTGGATAATAAATGCCTCCTTTTATCCAGGCAATTCCAGGGTATGTATTGAGCATGAATAGTGGGAGCGCTTTGAGCTTGCCATAGTCTCCGACACCCTACTGTACTGAAATCTACCACACATACTATGAAACAAATGCAAAGGCAAGAGTGGCTAAACCCACCATTCTGCGTTGTTTTCATAGTTCCTCACAATGGCCAGCTCTTTGAAATGCCAACTCTGAATCTTTTCATGTTCTATTATGAAGTGGGAAGTGCAAAATGAGATTAGAAACTGTTTGACAGTAAAGTCAATACTTATACCTTCAGAAAGATCTCCAGCAATCCAGTTTTTAGGGTTCTGACCTCAACCCTGTAGTGATGTATGCACAAACCCAACGCAATGATGCATCAGACCATTTGCACATCTTCCACTCAGACCCACATGTTCATCTTCCTTCCCCCTCCTCATGGGAAATAAGTATTGGAAGAGAAACAACTATCACTACAGTGCTCTGGTACGACTACTTTTCTGAATAAAAAAAATATTTTAAAATGTGTTTTGGCAGGAGGCAAATTAGCTGTGTCCATGCAGGAATTAACCTCAAAACACTACTCAAAGCAGCATCTCATCGTCACTCTTCAGCAATCAATCATTTCAATCACCTGATGCCACTAAGCTACCGTCAATGATCCCAAATCCCCTGTACTACTTTTTGCTACTGATGCCATTATTTATTTTTTTGGCAACGAAAATAATCACAGAACAGACCTATGTGAAAAGCATTTCAAACTAATTTTGTATTTTCATTCCTGAATGTATATACTTTCAATCACATATGCAGTGTTGGAGCACTGAGAAGGCAACAGCTTCACAAAGATGTGCTACCGTGAAGACAGCGATGGATCACCTCTTGTGAAAATATGGACTTTACGGTCATCTGGTAAGGCTCTGGGGGGATGCGGGTCCAGGTGCCTATTCTGGCTTCATGTACCATCCCCTCCACACCCACATGCCCCCTCAAGGAGAAACAATAAGCCATGATCCAGAAGAGTCAGTATGCAATCAGGCTCATCCTGAATACCAGGAACACATGAGCTGAACTCTGCAAGCCCCTCACAACCACAGCTAAAGGAAAATGTGAACCATGAGACACTCCTAGTCTTGGGAGACAGTCAGTCATATTGGCAGTATGTGTGCTCTGTAACTGATGGAACTTACAAATAGGTTTTTTGTTCACTTTGCAGCTGTTGTCATTGTAACCATAAACTACAGTACAGGAAAACCTGCCACACTTTTTTCTGTTCAGTATAAATAATTCATAAAATGGTTACTATGAGGCAAGAAGAGGATAGCATTAATAAGAATAGAGTTAATAGACTAAATGGAATTGAACACTGAAAAATTCCTGTCCAGTACTCAGGACCTTGTTTCATGGGAAGCTAATTTCTTTGTCATATTGTTTAAACCATAGCTGTCCTTGAGCAAACACAAAATATCCCAGTGGAAAAATAGCACAGCAGAAAGCACCAAAACAAAAAACAAAAAGAGTAAATTCATACACACACACACACACACACACACACACACACACACACACACACACTCTTCATGAAACCACAGTGAAAAACAGAATGATCTAACTACATGTTAACTATGTACAATTCTGTACATAGACTTTACTCTATATTATTTGCAGTCTTTTGGCTGTTCTATCACCTCACTAGACATTGCATAATACAGAAAACCAACCAGCACCTCCAAAGCAACCTAATCAGTAGAAAATAAAAAAAGCATTTTCAGGGGCATTCTCTCAATCTCACTGCAATTTCAAAAGAATTGAACCACTGTCAAAAAAAATCCTCCGCTTTCTGGGGGGGGTGGGGGGGAATAATAATAAAAAAGGAAATAAATAAAAGCAATATTGCCTCCGTGGGCAGAGGAAATTGATGAGAAATGAATGGGAGCGGGACGGCGGTATATAAAGCCAGCAGGTCTGAACTGCTGGGGATCATGGTGGAGAGAGCGGCAGCCCTGACAGATCTGACACGGTTCATAAAAACACCCACCCACGATAATCATCGCATTGGATAAATGCTGCGGGAAGGCCTGTGAAATGAGCCGTTCGGCACAGGGGTCCTCAGACGCCACTGCGCTGTTGCTGGAGCCAACTCCCTAACAGGAGGAGAGAGGCTGCTCTCGATCCATCTCTGTCGCGGTATATATTTATAAAAGGCTTGTCGCTTTAAGAAAACATATCGCTATTAAGAGTGAAGCGTGTGCCAAAGCATTTCAGTCCAAACCGTGCAAAAACATTCTAACAGCCAAGCTGGCAGGGACTCACAAGGGAATGCTGGCTATATTTCTAGAGAAAAGAAAAAATTATCTGGAGAGTCCCGACTCGTGCTACATTTTTGTAATAACAAAGCATAATCAGAAAAAGAAGGTGTTCATAAAAACTGAAGTCTCGTTATGATGTATGGAAATAATGATTTTTTTTTTTTTTTTTTTTTTCTTGTCATCATTGCTGACAAACTTCACTAACAGTCGCACATAATGACATGTATTTAACAGATCACTCACTGGGAAGTTCAAAATGTGCCCTATGCATAATCTCACCAAAACCAGAAAAATGGGAGATGTCAAGTGGTATCCACAGGCAGCAGGTTCAAGAATGTATTGAAAAGGGGGGAGCGCGTGTCCCTTACGTAACTTTCTAGAAAGCTTAGAATCATTCCTCTGGCAGGACTTACTTGTTCTCATTACTGGCGTCGTATCGAGGCATTGGATCCAGGTCGTTCCCGTTGACATCATAGCTGGCCTGTGTGTCCTGAAATGCAGAGAAACACATGGAGATATTGCAAAAGGCATGCAGATGGTTGTTGCCCTGCAGTCTCTCAACCTCATTCTAAAATGCTTGTGCTCTTCAACCCCACAAGACCATGACTCATTTAGTGGTTACATTACTGTAGCTATTATACCATATTATTTGTATAGTACTTCTCAGAAATGATGGACTGGGATGACACTAACAATTATGATTCACCAATACAATGTTTCTGGGACAACCGTGGAGGATGAAACAGCTTAGACCCAAAGCACAGTGTGACCCATGAGGCCAAATTGTGGTCACTTTAAACAGTCTTTAATCAACAGGTCAAGTAAGTGCAGAGATTTACACACAGGAGTTTGACTCCCATATATTGATGTTGCGGCTTTAGCCATGAAAACGTTAATCATGATAATGCCAGACAACCAGATAAAACCAGGCATCTTTCTTCATCTTTGTCAATATCAGCGAGTCAGCCAAATGAAATTAAACTCCATTTCATGTCTCAGTTCTCAAGAACATTTCAGAGGCAGCCAAAAGGCAGCCATGGCTACAAGCTTCTAGAAGTCAGAAATGACTATGAAGTACAGCATAATAGCATCATTCAGAATTTCAGTGACTTAGAGAGATAGACTGCCAAATTTCAGGATTATAAATCCTTTACAACATACTTAAGAAATGCCAATTAACAGCAACCATAGACACGTCTTGAGCAATACTAGGGTATTTTTCCTGCAGGATAGTAGGCCTCAGCCTGTATGACTTTACAAACTTAACTCACACTCAAGCATAGTTTATCCTCAAGATACTTTGGACACCATTTATGAACAGCAGTGAAGGATTTTTATTTCACTTCATGATTTAATTTCATAGATAGCGGGCTTAAAATTCTTCTCCATGTCCCAGACTTCTTCAGAGATAAAGTTGCTCCCCCCCCTTTCCTGCCTCCCCGTCCACACAACCCATCCAAAGTACTCAAGCAGCAAATTCAAACAATCTTTGCCAGAAATTGAATTAAGAACATGCAAAGTTGACTGTGTGGTGTGCATATCTATAAAAGCAGTAACTGCATAAAATAATTTAAAATTGAGAGGTTTAAGTCATATTGGTCCATAAAAATGTTATGAAATGGTTAACAATGAGGATCAAAAGGACAAGTGGGTTTTTTTCATCTGGCCCAGGTGTGGATTACCTCTGTAGGAATTCTTTTTTGGGCAGCTATTCAAATCACCTGTTACTCTATGCTGTAATTAATCTCTTGCTCTAAGCTACCATTTAGAGTACCAATCCGTGGATCTGGGCCCAGTAGTTTGAGAAGCACAAGCTCCCAAAACACAAATATGCTTCCTATACATTTACACTTACATTTATTTAGCAGACATTTTTCTCCAAAGCGACTTCCAATGAACTCTAGTGTTATCAGCCCACACAGCTTATTCACCAAGGTGACTTACACTGCTAGACACACTATTTATACTGGGTCACTCATCCATACATCAGTGGAATACACTCTCTCTGTGTCACTCACACACTATGGGGAGCCTGAAAAGCATGTCTTTGGACTGTGGGAGAAAACCAGAGCACCTGTGAGAAACCCACGCAGACACGGGGAAAACATGCAAACTCCACACAGCCTGAGCGGGAGTCGAACCCACGTCCTCTCGCACAACCCTGGCGCTGTGAGACAGCAGCGCTACTCGCTGTGCCACCGTGCTGCCCTTAAATCTTAAATAATTGTAAGATTGTAACCTTAACATTGTAAGTCGCTTTGGAGAAACACACACACACACACACACACACACACACACACACACACGTTGTCAGAAACCGCTTATCCCAAGCGGGGTCGCAGCGAATCGGAGCCTAACCCGGCAACACGGCGAAAGGCTGGAGGGGGGGACACACCCAGGAGAGGACACCAGTCCATCGCAAGGCAACCCAAGCAGGACTCAAACCCCAGACCCGCCAGAGAGGAGGACCCAGCCAAACCCGCTGCACCACCGTGCCCCCCACGATTTGGAGAAAGTGTCAACTAAATGAATAAATATAAAAGGCCCTTCGCTAGTGCCTGTGGTGAGTGTATATAAATAGTGAATCAAATAAAACCAAATGCATCACAATGGGTTGAGAGCAAAATGTCAGCAAGACCTATCAACAAAAACCATCAATGGCACAAAAGAAAAGCAATAATCAAATGACCTATGACAAGGAGTCCTGAGACAAAAACAAAAAAATAATAATAAAAAACACAACAAACAAATCACACCCAATTACAAACAACTACACAGTATCCTACAAACAACATCCATAGACTTTTGCCAGTTAAAAAAAAAAAAAAAATGCTAGGGCTTCTGAACAAGAGACAAACCACAGGTTCCTTTAGTTCTTCAAAGAAAGAAATATTGCTGGACCTTTAAAAACCAAACTTCAACTGAGTAAAAAGAACAGCATTTTCAGCAGCTGTTTGCTCAAAATTTCTGGATACAAGTGGTCAAACTTACGTAATTTTGGACAAGGTCAGGATGGTTTCTTTCGATGCCATCATCCAAAATAGTGACAACAACATCCTTTCCAGTGTATCCCCTCTTCCAGGCCCCCATGATGTTCATGTCAGACTGGCAGTTGTGGATGTCATCATTGCAGTGCTGTCAGAGAAAAGAGGGAGAAGGTTTTACAACCACATAGGCAGTTAAAGTCTAAAAACAGATACATTACTAGAACACATAGTTGGCCTATCAGCATTTATGACAATGTGACTGGAGACAGACCAAAACTTATTCCAGTAACCAAAATCGAACACACTAGCCAAAGCGTGAATATGCCTTCCTTCTAGCCTGAAATGATACACCATACAAGCATCATGCTAAGTCTTTTTCTAGATCACCTACACGCATGTTTGTGTTGGCATTTTGATAAGGAAAATGCAGATACTTTGTGGTGATATAGTAAGGGCAGTAATGCTTTGCTCAAGATAAAACGTGAGATCGTAAGTTGGATATCTCTTATCCAAGACAAAATTACACCTTTGTTTGGGGCATTTGTGCATGATGAGGGTTAGCTTTTCATCATGGCCCAAGGATGTCTTCAGAGACCAATTGTAGATACCAAACTATGTTACTTGGTGCCATATCAGACGCAGGAAAGTAGTTCTTTATTTAATTTCTTACAATGATTTACATGCATTAGTTAGTAATTACAAACAGTAATTATTTTGTAACATTAAATTACATAAACTAATTACAATGCCCTAGTCAACAGAAACACAAATTCTAAAAGTTAAAAAGTGAACAACAAACATGTTTGAGGCTTGGGGCACCCCAGTTAGGGGACTGACAGACAACTATTGATGACAGACACAACACAACGATTAATGTGTTGCAAGAAAAGCAGAACTCATGGGTGAATCACAATGAAATCTATAGAGCAGCACACAATAAAACTTTTTCATCATATGGGTTTATGAGTTCCCCTGTCTGTTTCTTAAAATGTTGAGTTTTGGACTCCAGGGGACCCCCTTTATTGACAATGCTGTACTTTGGTCTCAGTCATGGAAGACTTGAGAAGAATGCAGTTTTCTTTTATGCTTGAAGCACTCAGACACTCAGGCCTGCCCCTAAGACCACCAGGTTCCCACCTCGGCCCTCCATGCCCCGTTAGCCGTTCCCAGTCCACTCTGTGTGCCTAATTCTGTCCAAATGCGCTTTTACTGATTTCAAAAATGAGTTCGTGTTCGTTGACATAGCGGACAATCCACGCATTTGTGCTTTTCTTGACTTGAGCAATAAATGAAGTAGCATAGCCAATAAATCCAATTACCACAGTGGTTTATTTTCATTACTTTCAATGAAGCTGAGATTTACAGCCTAGACAGATATTCAAACCCCTAAACTAGGCCCAATAAAATTGCAACAATTCTTGAAATGTCATGAAATATATACGACAAATGTTTCCAGTGCAAATATTATATAAATCCTTTTTATCAAAACAAAAAATGATCACAGTAAAGTTCCTGAGTTGTGACTAGGACAAGACCGTCATAGCAAATATTCACTTTCATGTCTGAAATGTCAAATAACATCATTCACTCACACGCATGCTCACCATATTAGCGAAGTGAGTCCAAACTCTGAAAAACAATTTGTCCCCTTTGATACTTTGACCAGAAGACTTATCTTCCAGTGTTAATGATTGGTAAGATTCCACAAAATGGTACAAGAATCAGTGCTCTGAAGTCACAACCATAAAGCTTACAACAAAGCTACAATCCAGTCAAACGAAGAGGATTCGTTTCAGTATGCTGGCACGTTTGTTCGTTTCTCTTACTTCACCATCTATATCTTTGTCCAATTCTCTTAATGTAATGCACAAATTGTACTTTTGCTGAGATGTACGTCGCTTTGGACAAAAGCGTCTGCTAAATGAATAAATGTAACTGTAAATGTAATAATAAAAACTAACAACTGTCAGCGTACTCTCAGTCATTTATTTCCCCATTTAACCATGTCATCATCTAGCGCTTCAAATTAGAACGAAAAGAATTACGATCCATATTAGCAGTCATTTTGAAGTTTTTGTTCATGTCGCTATTGCTGATTTTGGAGATGGCTTTGGTTGCCCCAACCAGAGCAGAAATAACATGAACATCTATCCTCATCAGGAAAGAAACGAAGAACCAATGACAGACGAAAAGGCAGACGAGTGAGCAAAAGAAAGGCCTGAAAGGGTAAATGAGCGAGGGGCACAGAACGGATGAATGAGGGCAGTGAGGCACATAAGTGATTGGCACCGTCTTCATTACGAATGGATGGAAGAGTTGTCACTGTCATCGAGGTACAAAGGAAAAAGAATGCCCTTCCCCCTAATTAGGACAAAACCCACCACCCGGCAAGCAGAGGTTCACAGGTCAGACCCTTCTTCCACTACACAAGTGAGCTTGGTCAGAACTTTTTGAAGAATGTTGCAGTCAAACTCTGACCTGAAATGGACCTGTACTTCCACGAGTTCCTTATATGACAGCAGGTGTCACAGTTCTATTTTTACCAAATTCAAGGTTATCCTCCTATAAATATGTCACTTCTGGTAAAGCCAACCCACAGAGTCTGAAAAACTGAAACCAGAACCAGGGCTTCACATAGATAAACACATAAATGAACACTAGCAGGACTAAGAAATTACAGTGTCCCACTCTCAGCACGCAACAGTCAGTCTGTAGGGCCAAGAGACCCAGGGAGGCTAAACCAACGTTTTCTATTTTTACAGGAATGACTTCACTGCACGAAACCAGTCTACCGTACTTAAACTATATGATAAAATAAATCTGCACCGCTGCGTACGCCCACGCAAACACATATGCAGACAGATGAATAAAAGCAGAGGCACTTACGATATACCACATGCTGGTCCACTTGGCATCGTTGAAGTAAATGGATTGAGGAGGGTTGGGTTTGTAATCCCGCTTTACCCTGCGTTTCACCACCTGCTGCTCGATCCATTGCACCTGCCAAGAAAACCAGGAGAGGCCATGTCACCTCCAGAGACACAGTTGTTTTTGGTTTGCGGGAAGCTCAGCTGTTATTGGCCATGCTTATGCATATTTGACACTTTACCTCCGTAGCATCAGAAAGCACAAGAACTAATTGTTTAGCTGGTCAGTAATGAGTTTAAAGCTGATTTCAGCCCTGAAACAAGGTTGCTGAAAATGTTTTATCTTTGTGTCCTGATAAGCGTAGACTTAACAAGCCCCTTCCCAACAACCGAAACACAATGAAGTCTCATCTTTAACTGTAATCCTCTGGATCTTTGCTCAGCAGCAGGTTGTGCAGCGCAGAACTGGTTGTAAGGATGCATAATGTGCACTTGTTGAAAGGTGTTTCAGTTCAGCATACATACTGGAAATAATGTAGAGACCAATGACCACAATGCAATCACATCACTTCCTTTCCTCCCACCTAGTTTTTGACTGACAGCGATAGCCAGTCAGTGAAATTCGCCACCCTTTACAACACACATCCCCCACCGTCATGATGAGCAGTGCCACTTGTAATATGAAAAAGGAGAGTAAACTGTGCCACATCGTCCTGTGGAGTGGAGAAGGCCTTTGGCTGGCAAATTTCCGCACCTGGCTTGTGCCAAGGGAAACGAAGAGACCACGCTGCTCAGCTTGGAGCGGAAAAATGTTGCATTCCCAGCCCGTCTGACAGCTCCAGGGGAAACGGGGAATGCGGGGGCATGCAGAGATGGACTTGGAGACACAAACTGAGAGTGGATGCATTGCTCTCACTTTGGAACATCTTCATTTTAGAGGTCTTGTTTCTAGGTCTGTTCTGCTAAGTAGAAGCACATACCAACTGGTCATCCGAACCACGAGAAAAACCCACCAGTCGCAGACCCAGAACTTCTCCTCAAAATGATAATTGAACTCTGCTTTCAAAGACATGGAGTGGATGTGCTCCATAGTAACAAATGACTACCAGTAACACTAAACTTCCCAGGATCCAGTTTGGGGCAGGCTGTGGAACTGAGTCACCCCCTCCCCCATGCCGCTGTCACACTATGCCCGTTAATATAAATGAGATGTGTTCTTCACCCCATCTCTCTGTCAGTTACATCTGAACGCACACACACACACACACACACACACACACACACACACACACACACACACACACATTCTGGTTTGGAATGACTGAGTCAGAATGTCAAAATATCGCTCAATTCTTGGCAACAGAAACTAACATGGAAGCTGTGCACAGTTTGATCTATGGAACCAGATCTCATTGCTGGATGCTTTTGTTTTGCTTTTGGGCTGAACAAAACAGGAAAAACAAGGGAAAGACTGGAAACATTCCGATGCAAGAGTCAGGACAACAAGACTCATCTACGAAAACATAGTCTGTGCCTAATAATAGTGTTAAAAAAAAAAAGAAATAAGTGCTTGTGCAAGAAATTCAGGAAGGTTCCCAAGGGCTCCTTGAGCATGGGTCACAAAGAGCCTTCCAGCTCCCTCTCAAAGTTCTGAACCATGGTTTGCAGGTGTCACATCACATTAAAACCTTCAAATGCAGAAACTGCATCGCAAAACACCGAATTTCAGACTGTACTTCAAAGCTGTGCGTATATTAAAAAAAAAAAAAAAAAAAAAAAAAAAAAAGTTAACAATATTTAAACAGAGCTCATAAATCATATATTATAACCTCCCCCCCCCGACACACAAAAGCTCTTCTGGATTTCATTTAAAAATGTCAGCAACAAACATTAAAAGTGACCAGACATGACGGAGGAGACACAGCAATATGGGGTTAGTGGAACGGCAGAGGAATATCCCTGGAATTGGGTGCAGCTCAGACTTCTTGGGGGGGGGGGGGGGGGGGGGTCCTTTTGCGTGAATGGCTTTGTAAAGCGAAACGCAACTGCCTCCTCCAAATTACGGGTGCGCTAAACAAAGTGGACTGTGCTAAAGCTAAGACAACAAGCTAGGAAAATCAATACTAATGGTTTTAATTGTCATCGATTTCAAGGGGTGCTGCTCCTTAAATAATGATGCCGACAATTTCTGCGAGCAGGTACGCTGGTTATTTCATTTCAATGCAGTCATTAATTAGAATTTTTAAGTAGCTGGGTAATGTTGCACATTAATCAGCCATGATTCAAGTGTCAGATACCTAAAGCATTAGAATAAGATCCAGAGAATTAAGCATATGCTTTAATCATAAAAAGGCCAAACACAGTATTTGAGGTTTTGAGCTTGTAAAATTAAAATGGATTAACTGTTCTGTGGGAGACATTAAAATATGAAATGCAGCTAGTAGAAATAATTAACGTCATTACAATTTTTTAAGCCTGAATGATGTTATGAGCAATTACTCCACACTCTGTGGCCATATTTTTGCATTTATAAATCCAAAAAGTGCAATATTCTAGGTACAGCTTTAATCCTTTTGTGAAGAATTGTCACATTTTTGCCAATCCACATAAATGTGAAGCCATAGCGTTTCAAAAAGAACTACATGAACGAACAAACAAACTTTAAGCTTATTTTTGCTGCAGAACACAGGGTACAAAAGACCAAAGTTCAGCAGGAAGATGAACGTTGAGCAAGAAATGAGCTCTACACTCTAGCAAAACACTGGCCTTCTCTAGGCAGCAAACACGGGCAGCTGCCCAATAGCATGCCACAATTTCTGGCTGCTACACACACAACTTTGCCAAACACACTGGTTGCTACACCCACCAAGTGCTAGCCAGCTGACACACTCTCAAACACTACTACACTCCATGCCCCACAACAAAGCCAGGCCACGTCTCAAGTCCTACGAGAACGGAGCATTAGAAAGGCAGACGTAGATGGAAAACGGAAGATGGAAGGTACCAACTTGCGATGTCATTGGGTCCCCTGTCTGCTTCTACAAGGGATCAAGGTTTGGATAACACATACCAGGTCATTGTAACAGACTGTAGGATGTCCTAGATGACATTCATAATTTTAGACCCATGTGCTATGGGTATTAATCCTCTGACAGAACAAATGTCTTGTTTGGGGTAATATCTCAACTCAAGACTTGGCAACTACATCCCCAGTGGCTTTCACTTTTTGCGTGTACTGTATACTGGCATTTCCTTTAGTTCAAATAAAGTGAATTAAACAGTATGATAAAGCAAAAAAACAACATAAAGCTAAAATGTATTTGGAAGTAAATTAAATGTTCTTCACAAGAGTCCAAATGTTATACATAACTCCAAATGTTTTTATAGCCATTTTCACAAATGAACATACAGACTCATGGTTTTGTGGCATCAAGTTTCCGCTTGATAGTATTCATAGGGAATCCATATGGGAGGGTGATGGCTTTTGAATTAAGTGTGTTTATTTCATACCAGCAAGGTAAAGCACACTGTCTCTTGTGGCCAAGATAAACTAGAGCAATTATAATGTCTCATTGTTTCAGGTATGTGTTCCATAGGTACTCACAGCAAATGAGGAGAGGAAAAAAACAGCTGGAACACCTTGCCCTCAGGCAACTGCTCAAAGAAATCAAGAAACCACACACAATCGCAAGCACACGCAAGCATTTTAGAACCCTTAATCAACCTACACAAACACACAAGTACATGCACTTGAGTATACACACATTCCAGAACCTTTAAACAGCATATCATTAAGACTTGAAAGAATGCTGATGTCTTGTGAAGAACCTGCATGATCAGAAAAAAGCAAACCTGTATAAAAAGGTCAGTGTTCTGTACCTGGGAAACCTGTGGACCCTCGTGATTACGAGAAGCACAGTCTAAGAGAACCTTAGACTTGTAAACATGACTGAATTTACACTGCATGACTGACAGTTATAGGTTGGGAACTGGTACAAAATCGAAACAAACAATTGCCATCAACATTCATCTTGCCCAAACTCTGACTAAGCCCAACTGCTGCCATTGTAACATCATTTCCGGCAGTAGTCTCTGTGCCCTGGGGCATTCGTGCACATCTTGTCCTGCCCTACACCTTCGTGTGAAGACTGTCAGTGCATTCAGAAGAAATTTCAGTAACAGCCCTAGTGAAATTATGCAATATCCAAGGCAACTTAAAACAAGCAGAATCTTTTCACTTGTTCTGAAATGTACCAATACATCTGGATCAGAATTTTTTCACCTTTCTGAGACCACCAAATTTGATACAAACTAAGGACTCCCTCCTAAAAACATAATTTTTTGAAAATATTATAATGAATTTATGTAACTTAAATGTCATTACCTTCTCACAGAATTATATCAGAGACAGTAGAACTAGACGGAGTTACTTAGTGTTAGTGTTATATTCAAAGCCGGCACTTCATGGCCCCCCCGAAGCTCATCTGTGGATTCCAGATTAAGAGGCACTGATCAAGATGTTCCCACAGGAAAGCAAGGCCTACTATCATGCCCATTATGAGAGAAAATAGTTCTACCTTCCACAGCTCTAGCTCTGAAGAATGGAACCAAAAATTAAAAAAAAATATATATATATAAATAATGTAAAGTTGAAGACAACCAGAAAGGAACTGTGCACTTTCAAATGGTTCTTCTTGGAGAAAAACTCTAGGTTTGCACAGCTTCAGCAGCTTTTTACACCCTTTAAGGTGTGGCAGTCTTGGGTCGGCTGTTGGTTCAGCCTAATCAGCTGTTGCGACGAGAAGAATGATTGTCTTCGGGGGAATTATGTTTTTGTCTTGAGTAGAGATAAGTCCAAAAGCTGTCAGAGCTCACAGTTAGAGTTAAACCAGTAGCTTATTATGAGTCTAGAACTCCACATGCCGTTTTCACCAAGGTACGTACTGGCATGCACAGTAGTAATTAGCATTCACATCTCTATTAGCCTCTCACCACCTTTTCAGAAAATACCCAGCATTACCAGGGAGTGTTAATCAGATCATCAGCACCTTCACTTCACCAGACATATTATTATTTAGCTAAAAGCAACTTAGAATAGCAGGGTTGTATGCCAAGATGCTTGCAATCTTTTATCCATTTACACAGCTGGGTAATATTTACTGGAGGTATTCAGGGGTAAGTACTTTGCTTTAGGGTAGGCTACTATAGTGGGAGTGGGGTTTTGAACCCAAGTCATTCGACCAAAAGGTAACAGCACTAACATTACACTTCCTGATACTCCAAATATTAACTGTGACATTCAGAGGCTCCATTTAAACATGAGCTTGAGGGAAACATTTAACCTAAGTCTAAATGTCAAACCACAAGGTGAAGATGTCTATGGTGCCTACAGCTTTGCCTTTATCGAGGCTGTCCGTAAAAACAAAAAACAAAAAAAAAATGCCGGTGTTATAGCATGCAAAGCTTCTGTAAATGTTTGGGGTGTTAATATCTACAAAATCCAGTTTCATGATAAAGGATCTAGATTCTGTATTTACAGGCCACTATGATAAGACATGGAAAACTTAATTTCATGATCCCCTTATCACCTCACATTGATGTGGTCTGGGCTCAACATAACATTGTTCTGGATCCTATCATACTGTGTTCAAGAAGAGCGCTGAAGGACAAATCAAACCCCCAGTAAAGCGTGAAGTCTTAAGATAAGGAAGGTGTCTCATAACCTGTTTTTTGTTCTTCTTCTGAGCTGTCAGAATCTGTAAATGCAGGCTTCCTTACCCTAACCACCAGTGGGTTTACAATACGGTCTGCAAACTTTCCAAAAAAACACAAGAGCTGGTCCAAGACAAACCACAGTCTCCCACCACAAAGAGCCCAGTCTGCAAACAAGCCGCAGCAGTGGAGAAGAGTTCCTCGCTCCACCTTGGCCTGAGCACACAACTTCACAGGCATGTGAGGAGCACTGGTCTGATGTCACTTCTTGTGGGAATTATATATACTGTGTGTATGTATATTATATATATACACACACACACACACACACACATGCTGTATATATATATATTCACATCCTGCTTGCTGTTTCCAATAATCTTTCTTGATCTACAGCTGCTAACATTGTTTTCAAACTTTACAATCATTAACATACAGAAGTGGAGCCCTTGGGTCACAAGTCCAGGTGCTTTACCACTATGCTACCCATTTACTAGAGCAAATATTTTTTGAATTGGAAATGTATAGTCACCTTTCACTTACACAACTGTTCGCTCAATGTAGCAGGATTTTTGCTTGCAGCGAATTTATTGTAGGAGTAAAAATGCACTGTGCACCAGCTAAACAGTTTTGTAATCCAAAGAAGTAGGCACTGAACATTTATTAGAAATGCTAAAATATGCAGCCGTACCGAAAGGGGGAAATGCCCACCCCCCCCCACCCAAATTCAAGCAACTCTGTGTAACCCCTAGTTGTTCTGCATAACTGAGTACTAGAGTGCAGACCAGTTTAAACATGACCACTGTTACCATAAACTTATTTAAGCTGCACTAGAACCACGTCCCCCATCGCTTCCAGCTCAAGACACAGCGTTCGTTAATGTATGTTATGTAAAACTTCATGACAACACTAAATGGGTGCCCACTGATTTACCCATACATATTTCATGCTTTTAAAATCACATGGAAAAATGCTGTGTTTCACTTGGCCAAACGTAAGAAATTTGTGGTGTTGGAGGTGTATCGCACATTGTACGGATTCTGTTCAATTCCACTCTGAGAAGGCCTGCTTTAAACACGACTTACATAAAATGCATTCCAGAGTGTTTGTCATCTGAGCTTTTTAAAACTCCAATAACTTGACAAGCTGTCACTCTGGGGAAAAACATGCTGGTTTTTTATTATTTACAATATCTTTATTCTGGTGTTTTACTAATTCTTAATTGCAATTGTATGGGTCTCTGAACATTATTTTCCCCCTAAGAAAGAAAACAGCAATCTGACCCTCTATAGCACTCCCTGCCTAACAGAGTAACTACAGAGGATGAATTAGCCACATAAATTCTTGGTTAAAAAATTAAAGTACTACAGATCTTCATATACACCAACCAGTCCAGACTTACACCGAGACTATATAGTAACAAACCGACATAAAGCTGAAGCTCAGTTCAGATCTTGAGTTCGGTGACCGGTTAAGAGTCGACACCCTACAGAAGCCGAGCTGCAACTCAGAACACGACTGCATACTCACGCACTCATCACAACAGCACCTAGACTTCACGACATAATTGTAATAAGTGACACGTCTGAGTTTTCGTAAAGCTGATGACTCTTCTTGTCCTCCAGCGATTCTCATGACACACTTCAAACAAGGCTATAAAAGCAAGTTCAAACATGGATCTTAATTAAAACCCGGTTATGAAGCATGCAAGAAGCATACAGGTGGGTGGTACTTGTGTAATGTTGCAAAGTTCGTAAACCGGTAGTCTCCCGAGCCTCACCTTTGCAGAAATTGTGAAATACGTGAATAAAAATCTTTGACAGCAAAAGTAACATTGAAGGTTTCCTCTTGAAAGCATGTATGAAAAAGAAGTCTTATGAATCATGCCAAAATAAACAGGGGATTCAAACACACACACAAAAAAAAAAAAAAAAAAAAAATCATGGTTCATGAACTAGGCCACAGCTATGAAGTCCTAGGCCTCCTGTGTGTGCTGGTTTTAGTTCAAACTGAACTTATAGCCTGTCTTATCGAGCTGTCCCTTCACTTCATCACACAGTTCAAACCATTTTCAACGGAGCCAAGGAAGAGAGAGATACTGTGACAGTGTAAAGAGAATATGTTCATTTCCCTTTTCCGCATAATGAATATATGATCAATTACACTATTTATATTAATCTTTTATTTAAATTCTGTACTAATGTATTCTGTTTTAAGCTTCACATAAAGAAATACAGAAAACACTTTATCAATACAGACAAACCTGTAACTTTTCATAATAGCTCCATTCCTCAAAAAGTAGCAAGCTAATAAATATAACGTGGTTTAACGAAGAAATATCATGCAACAGTCAAGAAAAGTCAATCTACTGATGAGCTCTTAAAGATGCTGAAGTGTTATTTCGACCGAAAATAACATGGAAACCAATTCACATATTACAAATCATGTTTAAAGCATGACCCCTGCATTACACAAAGTGTTTTATTCTCTGTATTGCCATGCATACCATAGTAGGTGAATTCTGTTTGAATGCTTTTATACCTCTTATTAAAAGATGTGTCACCAAAGTCAAAGGTCAGAGAATTTTATGGGGTTGTCAAGTGAACCTCCAACAATACTTTCAGATCACGCTGATCACACCAAGAGCGATTCTGGCCTTGCCATTAGACCTTTTCACTCATATAGTCTGCGTTTATACTTTTTCCCGACTTGATTTATCCTAATATTCAACAATGGTAGGGTGCAGGCCTCAATTTTGTCGGTCAGAACTGAATTCAGAAGTGCAGATTAGTTTTGGGCTAAATGTGTAGCCCAGCATTCATGAGGTTCAGTCCTTCCTTTTCAAATTGTGCAAGGTATCAAACCTGTACAGCAGCTATCCACTTTAAATGATGAAAATCAATTATAAATACATACGACAATATGTGATAAATGTTGAAGCTGCAGGCAGCACATCATAACAGTGGTTTTAAAAAAAAAAAAACAGAACTGTACTTGAAGTTGGCAGTTCCAGTTCACAGAGGGAATTTTTCAACAAGTTACTTATTTTGAGCTACTCCAACTGTACAAAAGGTAGCCATAAAGAAGCTAATGCTCCAGTCCAGTCAGATCCGGTTGCAGGTTGCTGCACCCTGGCACCTTGCTACCAGGGAATGGGGAAAGAGAGCGCCTTTCTTTGAGCACGATTCAAATCAAAGCTCCATGCTAACGTCCACTACATCTTCGGGTGTGTTTTGCCATCTCACACTTTGGTGAGCCATCCCCACAAAAAGAAGTCTCTTTAAAAAGGGAGGATGGTACCATAGTGTAGATATTCGTATGATGAACATTGGTTCATATGGTGGAAAGAAACAAACTAACTGCACTTAAGAATCACATGTCTGCATCTATGTCTCTCTTTCTGCTAATGTAATGCATACATTGTATTTTCTATGAGATGTGCATCGCTTTGGAGAAAAGCATCTGCTAAACGGATAAATGTAAATGTAGTGGTTAGAATGCTGCCTTTAGGCCCAAAGGTCACAAGTTTGAATCCAACCTGTGGCTATAGTATTGTTGTGAAAGGCACTTACCCTAAATTGTGCCAGTTAGAAAAGAAAAAAAAAAAAAATTAATTGTAAGTAACTTAACATTGTAAGTCGCTTTGGAAAGAAGTGTCAGCTAAATGTAAAAAAGTCAGCTTTTAAGCAGTGTACAAAAACTTGTTTGATTCAAAATAATTAATTGTAGGTAACTTTTTTTTTTTGTTTTATTGCGGTCAGAATCATTGTGTTCTGAAATCCCCAGAACTTTAAGAAAATGTGTGTACGCAGATACTTTTTTCTTTACGGATGAGTTTCGGACAGTAGATGTGCAGGTATACAGGTATGTCTTCCCTAAAATCAAGCGGAGGGTTCTATGAAAAACAGGGAAGGAGAAAGAGAGAATTAAACAGTCTCCAGTGGCTCATCAATAATTGAGCTAAGTCTCAGTGGCCTTGGCAGGCTAGATCTCCTTACCTTGGGTTCCATCGAGATGAAGCTATGGCGGCCGCGACTAGAAAGCGTTGACCTTTTTATTGTCCGGCTGTGGAAAAAGTGGTAGTAGTCTTTCAAATCGCCAATCTGTAAAAAGAGTAAAAGTGTATAAGAAATTGTTATTTGTACTTTCAAGCAGAAGACCTTCGATTGTGCCTTTTCCTGTGATTTTACAGCTTTCCTCATAACTTTGGCTGCTCTCAAATCGCCTCAAGAAGCACAGCAACACTGTGAAAATGTTGGGTGTCAGATGGGATGTATAAATTATGTATCCACAGCTGAATTAAGCCATTGAGTGTGCTATGCTACACCCCTGATAGGTTTTCAGGTGAAAGAAACACGAGATGAGGACAACTCACTAGATAATTAACCAACCCTTCGCAAGATCTCTTACCCAGTACTGCCCAAAAACACAAAACCAAGCCAACAGTATGATGACAGTTAAGTGTTCTTACAGCTATGTTACAAATTAAGTTTAAATACTTAAAGGCAATTTACCAAGCAAAAATATTTCAATGTTAAGAATCATCATATTGAGCAGACTTACATGAAAACAGCTAAAGACAGTTGAAATGCAAAACTGCTTGAAAACATCAGAAAATATTCTTTTTACAATCGTACTTTCAGTTTTTCCTCACTTTTACCATGCTTTAACTATTCCTGAATTACAACCACACCAAGGCAGAGTGATCTATAGTCCTACAAGTACATCAGTGGCAGTTACCAACACAAAAAGGTGTTCCAAGACACTACTGCCAGTTGTTACCGATGACAGTCTGAATAATAATTTCTTTAATATTTGTCACTCAAGCACTCTTTGAAAAGGGCTGGGAAAGCAGCAAAAGTCAAACTGTATGTTAGTTGAGCATTCTGATGGATGCTTAAGCGTATTATAAAAACTGTTTGATACTTTCTTGATGCTAAGGTCAAGGAAAGAAAACTGACAGCATCCCAAAACGCAGAGAAACATTCATTTTTAAACTGCGATTGATTTATCTGCTTTTTCACTATTTAGGCATTTAGAAAGAAAGAAAAAAAAACACACCTGGTTGGTACAGAGCAACAACACTCACTTAGCAAACAGGAGTTTATTATAAATAAATCTGAAGTCAGTTTAAGTCTATATTATTATTTAGCTTAGACAGGTGCATAACACACGTCTTTTCTGCAACTCCGTGACACTAGACTCACACCGGGATCCTTATTTCAGTCCAAGATCCTTTGTACGCATACCTGACAAATTTTTACACCTTTTCAACTCATGTGAATATGTTGTATATGAATTCATGTGTGCACCTTTCAAAGTTCCATTCATATAAAGAACAGTGTCAAACAAGCCTTCATGGATAGAATACCAGTGTTAAAGCAAATTATGAGAGTGCTCAACCCCTGTTCTCCAGATTTAAACAAAACAACAATGCACATTCACTGAAAAAAATGGTGGTCAATGCATCCCAGAACGGTGTCCAACCCGGTGATGGGAGTTCCTCTGAAAAAGCAAAGGATTCAACTCCAAGACCCTCCAACTACATACAGCTGTACAGACCCTCTACAGAAGCTATCCCCAGATGAAAGGGTGCTCCTGAAGTTGATTCCTCTCACCCTATCGGCAAAGATCGGCCCCAGTACACACATTAAAGCGACGCACGCCATCGGCGGAAGAGAATCCCCTGGGTGAGGGCTAATGCGGCCCTTTCATCTGGGGAGCCTGGGGGCCTAGTTTGTCTCTAACTCATTTCTTAACCACATATTGATTGTAGTTCCAGTTCCATAATAAAGAGCTGGTCTAATTTTACACAATAAATAATTAATCAAAAGGCTTGAGAAATTATCTTTTTCCCTTTGCTCAAGGACTAGCTAAGTGAGATGTCAACATTTTATTACTTTCGAGCTCATCTTCGGACAGAAGGTTATCATCAGCTAAACATGCATTTCTAGCCTCTTAATGTGATCTGTACTTACCCTGCTCCACTACCGCAAATAACACTCAGTAGGGGGTCAAAGGTCAAATGAGACGACAGGGAGCCGTCACTCTACAGGAAAACTTTTTTCTCAACAAGTTGACACAAGCAGGAAATGAAGGAATCCCTTTCCTTTAAGAGTCAAAAGTACAAGAAGCATAAACATTCATATGCAAATGACACAGGGGTTAGCACTTAACCCGCTGAAAGGGTTAGGCTTTCTTCAATTAAATTCAATGGAAATCCGCATTTCATTTCTGAATGTGTCACAGAATTGCTCAAATCTTTCTAAACGAATTCCCTTAAAAAGGGGGACAAGACTTCTAGGAATCACTTACTCTGCTTTAAAACATCATAGACCCTTTTACACATCAACAGCCAATCAAGGCAGCTAGCAGCAGATGGTGAAACATTGGAAAAGTTGTATTTGGAGCTATTTAAACTCATTTGGTTGTAAACCGCAACATACTGTATAGCCAAGCAAGCATTTAAGCTGCTGTGCATACAAATACACTTCCTGAGATAATCAGCTGTCCAAGATCTGAGAAGTAAACAGATACCGCAAGTCTTCTCCTACAGACATAAATGGCCAGTGTTTTTTTACAAAGCTTGCAGTTTTACTGCCCATTCTCCTAACACATTTTGTTGCACTTAATGATGTTATAAATGTTTTGCTCAAGGGGGAAACAGAAGTTCTTCAGATGTGATTTGCACCAGTAACCTTCTGGTTACATGTCTGAGCCATTAAACACTATGGTACTTGCTACCACATGACCCCACTGAGTCTAGTTGTGCATGGCGCCATCTGAAAGATTATCCACATTTTCATGCAAGAAGAAAACAGGCCTTTTGTCAATCATTTGAATATAAAGAGAATATAATGCAACTAGGCAATGCACTGAAGTTCACTTTGCATGGAGTTCTAGAGTAGGAGGCTCAGATGAGCAAATTCACTCTGTCCCTCCAAGGACAGGGAGGCTCTGCAGGGGGTCCCACATGACCTCTCTCTTTTGTTGTCCTATTCAATGCAGTGCTGGGCCATCAGGATGCCACCAGCGAGAGGTGGAGGATGCCTAGATCCCACTGTCATGAAGATCACCACTACTGAAAAGGCCCAACCACGAGCAGGGCCACCCTGCAGACAGTGCAATTGGCACCAGGTAAAGCAAAGAAGCGGAGCAAAGGGCTTCGCTCCCTTTGTCTTGGCACAGAAGGCCGGCTGACGTCCGTTAGATGTTATGCCTTCGTGTCATCACTTCAAACGCACCGAGCGGCTGAGAACCAACCAAGAGCTGGGAACAACACTCTGAAAATCTTTTGCTGTCAGGTTGCTGCTGCAGTGTGAGAAATAGCAAGCCTCTGTCACCTTAACATTCTGCCAATAAGAACCCAGAAAACTGAAGCTGTGATGAAAATATGTATATTTTTTAAATATGTTAAATATCAGTCTTAGGGATGCAGCAGTGGAATTTGCTCTGGGAGATGGATCTACTCACTGTCACTCAGTGCTCTGCTCTCCATATGTCAGATGGAAAGCCAAGGTGGGGTTGAACTGAAACTGAAAAAGTACAAGCTCTTCACATACAGAGCCATGGGTACAAATAGATTTAATGTCTATTGGCATTTCTCTCAGGGACAGAACAACCCCCAGCCCCCTTTTTTTTTTTAAAAGAAAAAAAAAACAAATGTGGGGCAGATTACCGGAACACTTTGTCCGCACTTGACTTGTGTGAGAGAAGCGCCAACTGTGTCACTACCCCCCAGGAGCCTAAACACTTTTCCACGACCACGGGGAGGAAAAAAACTGAACCCTATAATTGTCACCCGTGACGTGACTCCCGGTCATTCACCGGGAGTGAAACAAGAAGAAAAGCACAGCAGCCCCTTTTTTATTACATGATGATCTACTGCGAGAAGCGCGTGGAGTAAATCTAACCACACTTTTTTTTCCTTTGTAAACCAACCAGCACCGCTAACTTGTGTTTTCACCAGTTACTGACATTATTAGAACTCAGCGCTAACAGTCCATCCATGATTTTAACCATGTTCGGCGAGTCCAAGCCACACACACTTCCCAGAAAAGGGGGAACTTTTTTACTGAGACTCCGCAACGGGTCCGTTTTTTTTTTTTGCAAGTGTTTACATGATGATGAAAAGCCAGCAAGCGGACAGAACCATGATTTCCTGACACACGGGGCTGCTGTGCGAGGGAACACCTGTTGTACCATCATCACATTCATTCACTGCACCGTAACTCTGCGGGCTCGAAGCCGACTGGCGAACACACACACACACACACACACACACACACACACACACACACACACAGGTGTCCCGCGTATGATGGAAAAAGTGCCCGCAGGACATGAGGACATCGGGCTGGACGGCGAGCGCAGCGAAGCGCGTTCACTTCTATCTAAGTAAACGAAGAGAGGAGCGCGGTAGTGACAATATGAAAGTAAATGTCGACATGATGATGATGATGATGATGATGGGAGAACTTCAACTTGTGCGCTCAAAACGGCGGGCGACGCCGCTCAGATCGCGAACAACACAAGACGACACTCACTTCTTGTACAGGCAGCGGAGAGGAGTTGGGCGGCGGAGAGCCGAGCAGGACGTACCTGTCCCATGTTTTTATAGCCGTATTTCTCTGCTATGTGGGCGGCGATGTGGGGACCCCCGGTGATCCGCACAGCCCAGTGGTTCGTGTAAATCCGAGCCGCGCACGGGGAGGGCAGGAGCGGCGCGCACAGCGCCAGGGCGCACAGGAGCACTTTGGCCAACAGCAGGGCGATGTTCTCGACCATGATCTTCTCCTAGAGGACCTCTCCTTCCCACCTCCGGTCAGGCAAGAAACCAAACTTCTCACGGCGGATCGAGATTATCATAGACGTGCGCTCTCGGTCCTCATATACACACACGCACACGGCACACGCACACGCAAAACGCACGCTGGAGGCGCAGAAGGACACACAGCCTCAGCTCAGCACAGCACAGGAGCCGCTGCGAGCCGCTGGCCGTCAGTCACACGCTTCTCTTTGCTGCGCTTTTTTCCCACTGTCCTGCATGGACCGGCCGCAACAACTTCTTCTCGGCTTTTTTTTTCTTTTCGCTCGCTTGCAGTTCAAGAAGAGTGTCGCTGCGTGCGGATCTCCGGGTGCAGAGCGCTTCTCTCCAGGACTCTGATCTCTGCTCTTTTTTCCCCTTTAAAGTGGCGAAATGGCTACAGCGCCTCCTCCCAAATAACTAGCAACACTCAAGAGAGTAGAGGCAACTAAGAGCCGAGTTCCACTGCGCTCCTCAGGGTCTTAGAGACACACCTGGTTCACACCTGGGCTGCGAGCGGAGCCGAACCCCCCAAGGACACTCCGAGCCGCAGACAGAGCCCAGTTTCACTATTATTTTACCCTATTTAGCTCACGACTTTGCTCGCAGTGCCACACAGTGTTATATATACAACTTTACAATGATGTACCCGTTGTACAGCAGGGTATTCTTACTGTGTCAATTCAGAGTAAGCACCTTATATATGAAGTGCACCGCAGGAGTGGGATTCCAACTAGGAACCTTCTATCCTTAAATCTATCGAGCTGTCTTATTTTCAATTAAAAAGAAAAAAAAAAACAGTAGGTAACATAACCACATTAGTGTCACATTGTATTTGCTTTCTAAGCAAGTTATTTGCACGTGAAGAGTTATGTAATTTATACACTGTGAAATGACGAGGCAAAAGCATTCTATATGTCTATCTATGCATTCATGCGACTACCCATTTGACTGTATAATTATTTTTCGTTGTTGTAAGGTGTGTAACAATTACGTAGAAGATGCCAGATAACGCACATGCGTTTTGAGCAAAGAAGGGTAAAAAATACGAAGTGTGTCCTGTAAAGATATTCCCAACCTGAAGCATGATGATGATTTACTCAACTGCTGCCAACGCTTCAGAATAATTCTCTCTCTTTGGTACTTCATGATGCGCTTTTTTTAAAAATCTAGATTACAGCTGCAACTTCCATCGGCTCTCCCACATCACAAATACAATCATGCTTGTCAAAGTGTAAGTTCACACAGTGTACTGTAAATATTCAGATTAATGAACCTATTTGCCAGCAGATGCGCTATATGAATAGTCCTTCTTTTGCAAACTTCCGCTGAGAGACACGCTTTAAAGGAACGAGGTCAAGAAACACAGCAGCCACAGTTATCTTGATGCATCGGATTATCATTTTTTAATTAACTTTTTTCTTTCTTGTACTTCAGCAGCTGTATTTGCTGAGTAAATACATAACTGCATCGATCAAAAGTAGTTCTACACGAAGGCTTCGCGTGTATTAAAAAATATATATAGCCTATAGTTATTATAAAATAAATATTGTTATAATAACGCTGGTGTCCCTGGTAGGTTGTGTGAGTGGTTGTGTTTTTGCTGTTGCCGGGACGACACACACACACACACACACACACACACACACACACACACACACACACTGTTCCATCTGTAACACAACAAGTGCGAATCAGCATAATTGCTCTAATTGCGGCCAATTCGGCGCTGAATGGACCTGCTGTCAAATCTAACAACAAGTCAGGGACAAGAATATCTCACGGTCCTTTAAAAGGAGATGAAAGGCACGAAAACACCCCGTGACCGGCTCCATTCATCGCAGGGACTCGCTTGTAATTTAAAGCACAGTAGAAAAACAGACGATGATTTGAGAATGAAATCAACTACCCAGCTCACGGAGCGGCCGGGCCTCCTGGAGCCGCGGGGGGGGGGGCTCAGGGCCCGGCAGGAGGACCCCCCCCCCAATGACAGCCCCATTCGCCTATGAACTGAATGAACTTCTTCCTTAGACATCTTTGTCGCCACTATCTGAGACCACTGGCTAGAGACAACATCAATCCATCCTTTGTCGCATCCCTTATTGGTCCATGCACAAACAAATGGTGTTTCCCCCCCCTGCACTTAACCACTTTTTCCTTACAAGATGGACCAGTAAACCCGTGGCCTTTGAGCTAAAATTATTTTAATTGGCGTTTGTAAAAGAAAGATGATACGGAACGTGTCACCGCGCCAAACGGTCGTGGAGTACGGTTCACGGATCCTTGGAGATGAAAGGGATTAAATGTTTTGCGGTCTGCACTTTATCTTCTCAAAGACCAAAGAGAGAGTGGGTATGATTTTGTAAAGCTGTCAAGATAAAAGTCACCTTTGGTGGGTTTACAATATTAGTGTGCTCTTCTACAGGGTAAATAGACTTGTGAGTTTTCTTCACTTTTCTTTGGCAAGACAAATTCCTTTCCTGTTCACGCCGTCGTGTGTACATGTTAGGGTTCTCAAAGTTATCAGCTGATGCTAATTGAAGCACAGAGTCCAATGCTATGGACAGTGGCAGGATGCTGGAACATTTTCCAAAACTGAAGATGCCTAAATAGGAAGGTACAGTATAGCCCCATTTCTAATGCAACCAGTCATCCTTGGTGAAATCAGAAGTGAGAAAAAAGAAAGCACACAATGCCCAGCCTTGATATTGTTGGGTCTTGGCAGTTCTGCTCATGGCCTTGAAGACTGAACAATTTCCAAGTTTACACCCAACACTGAGCAGCACTTCACACTGTAGCATAGTATGAAATCAAGTAAGTAACATAGAAATGTATATATCCAGTGGGTCAAACCAGTTCAAACTGGTTATGTATGCATGTGTAAATGGAGCAAGGAACACAAGGCAACGCGGATCATATTCCATTGCGATAACAGCAGACACTTCAACTATATTTTAAATAAATATTCTTTCATATTAGTTTCTACCTAATTTGGCTTCTATAGCTGAACAGTTCTTTCCAGTAAGTACTTTAGTTAGAAAATAACAGTACCAAAACAAATGATTAATTATGTGAGAATCAATACAGCAAGCGAAAACAAAACAATGTAATTTTCAGAGGCTTAATGGAATCGAAAGGTGACTCTGAAAAACAAACAGAAAGTGTGTGATGTGGACAAGGAATTGCAACAGAACTCAGCAGAAATCTCTCCACATCCTCTGAATTTCAGATTTTTTGGAATGTAGATTGACAGTCTTTTTCTCCTTGAGGGTAGTTTTTTGACATGCAAGGTGGTCCAACATGTTAAGTCCTGTTTGGATATTTTGCCATCGTCAGACTGTAAGCAGAGAAGCGTCAGAGAACAATGGTCAAGGACCCTCGGGCGACAGAGAACACCCTGTAGCTGTATGAATGAGCGGAAAAAACAAATGCTGCACATCGTTTAAAAAATGTTAAAATTACCATACATTACTGAGCTTGAGCGGAAAGTTGTAACGCTCAAGCCGAGCAAAATCAGCAATTATGTGCACTGGCAATGAAGTTCAGTGTTATAACAAGATAGCACTAAAAGACCCTAAAAGCAAGGCAGGCATTTGCAGAGCAGTTCAAAATACTAAACAAGAGGAAATTGGATTTTTCCCATAATTTGCCAGCCAGAGAGATCACATTTTAATTCACTTAATTTAATTTAATTCACAATTTACTTACTGACTTTTCAATTATCTTTTAAATTAATTTAAAAGTGGAAGCAGCTATGATAGTATTGACGAGAAATGTAGGCTCCAAACGTCCTCCTCCATATTTCGCGCAATTAAAAAAAGCTGGCAGACCGCTACAGTGCCATGCACTGTTGTAATGTGGTGTCTGATATCAAAAAAGTCTAAATTATTAAAATAATGAAGAGCAAAATGGGGTTCTCGCGTAACAGATTTTTTTGTTTTAAAATAAGCGCACGTGGTAAAAATAGTCACGTGGTAATAACACAGTAGTAATGCGAGTGTAGAAAATGCACAGGTGACTTTTTTTAGATACTAATATTTACAAATGCTCAGACATAAAGGAATATGTATATAAAGCTGGAAAAATCCCATGAGCCGTATGTGGTGTGTGGTTCTCATTCGTGTTTCAGCCAGGTGGGTGGGCAGAGGGAGGTGAGAGATCAGCCCAAAGGAGTGAAGAGTTCCTGACCTCTGGTCTGACCTCACATCAGCATGAGAGCCTCTGCTGCTGAAGAACGAATCCCTCCTCAACACCCTGCCGACCCCCCCCATGCCCCAGTTGGGATGGCTGCCATGACGGCACAGCTGTTCTTCTTCTCACCATGTGAGGAGCAGGCGATGGCACGACAAAGGGATTTTTATCGCACTGTTGCCTATACAACACTACTCCGTGCCAACAAGAAAAAAAGGAGGATTAAAGTGTGCAGTTGGCTGGAAAATATCCTTGGCATTCCCAGTGTCAGTCAGCGTACAGTGGCATCCTTATCTCTTTGGTTCTCCCGAGTTTCCATTTGTACTGGTTCTCCCGAGTTTCCGGTTGTACTGACGATGAGGCATATTTCACTATCAAATCTTGAAAATCTTTACATTTTGTTTTCATTTTCAAGCTGCGCTGCACAGTGGCTGCTTCTCATAGACAGCATATCTCCCATGGGGGTCTGCAGCTAATACACCGTGTAACAAACAGAACTGACACAAGGCAGTGATTTTGCTTTCATAGACAATATAATATACCATCCTGCTATGATATACTAATATTATACTATAAAACTGTACCTGGAACTTTAAGTGTGAAAGTGCTTTTTATGTTCGGGCAGGTAATAAATAATGGTTCAGGGTACCTTCCAGCTCTTTGCACAATTTTCTGCAGTATATTATTTTGTTCCTTGTACTTGTTAGCACTGTATTGCATCAATGAATAATATATTACAGCAAATAATGAATTGGAAGACGATTTTACCCGGTATTATTAACTTTCAATGGGTTTTTGCACAGATATTTACTGAATCAAGTTTTGCCAAGTCTCTCATTTAAGGGGGCACAGAAAAGCAATGCTTTCCCAAAAATGCTGTAGCACAATATGACATGTAAGAGGTGACCAAATGAGAATATCAAATATTACATGCTGAACTATGTTTTAAATGTGACTTTTATGAAAAGAAATTAGGCATTTTACTGTGAAACTCAAAATATGTTGCATTACAGACGATTCCAAACAAGTTCTGCACTGAGAAGTTCTAAACCTAATTGCAATATATCATTTACGACAGGTCTGGAGTGAGATACAAAGCAGCTGAGTTAAAGAAGATGAAAGCATTTATATTTCTCAAAGACATTCAATGACTTTATTTGCAGTCTCTCTTTTTTCTTTGGCCCTCATCTACATCTGGATGGAAAACCTCGCCTTTGTTATTTATGGTTTCACGTTTCTGCCAGACTAGAAGTTCTGGGTAAGAACAATTAGATTTACATTTTAATCTCTTTCGGAGTTGTGCACTTTGATTTATTTCTGCCTCTCAAGCGAGAGTTTGTTTTAGTTTGCACTTGGTTCCATACAATTTCTTAAAGACTAATGAGCATCACATGAGGCAGATGATGCAAAAAAAGCATATTATTTATTATTGGGGAGTTTCAGTTTTTCACTTTATACTTTGATATGATTTATTGCTGGTCATTAATGTATAAGATGAAATATTTCAAAAGGCTTAATTGAGAATTTCCAAATTCACTCCATACTTGTGGTGACAGTAGTGTTACTAAATGACTACAGATGTGAGGAAATTGCTGATACCTCTGATTTAAGTTGGAAAAAGTGTCCAGATAACCATGCTCTCTTCCCTGGCTTCTTTGCTGGGTTTTTGTCCTTTGTCTCACTGGGTACTAAAGTTCTGCAGTGATTTTAAAATGTACCCTCTGCCGTTTAACCACTTGTTGAGTCAGGATCACAGCAGTGCAGAGCCTGTGCTAGAAGCGTGAGGTACAAAACTAGGGTACGCTCTAGACAGGACATCCGTCCATCATAGGGTATTCACACACAACAAATAATTTAGAGACATTGATTTACCTGCAACACTTATCTTTGGACTTTTGGAGGAAACCCACGCAGGTATTCAGAGAACATGCAGACTCCACACAGACTGAGCTGGATTTGAACCTACACCCAAACAATGCAGGCACTGCGGGGGCAGCAGTGCTACCCGCTGCATCACCATGCCACTGTTACAGTGTAAGAGCAACAGTATAGATAGGCAGAGACAGAACAAAATCACCCAAATAAATATTTATTGGATGACACAGCTAATATTACTGGAACAATTGTGCAGGAAAACATTTTTAATCTGAGTCAGTACTTAATCACCCTTTGAAACTCCCATAGTCAGTTTCGACTGTTTTGAAACCCATGGGGGTGTGGTGGCGCAGTGGGTTGGACCACAGTCCTGCTCTCCGGTGGGTTTGGGGTTCAAGTCCCCCTTGGGGTGCCTTGTGACGGACTGGCGTCCCGTCCTGGGTGTGTCCCCTCCCCCTCCGGCCTTATGCCCTGTGTTACTGGGTAGGCTCCTGTTCCCCGTGACCCTGTTCGGGACAAGCGGTTCTGAAAATGTGTGTGTTTTGAAACCACAGCAGTAAGTCTCTGCTTATTTATTACAAGATAATAAAAGTAAAGAATAAGTAAACAAACAGACAAAATTTGCTTGCTTGTTTATTCTTTGTTCTTGTTTATTCTGCTTGTTTGGTCACTTCACCTATGTATGTATGTACATGTATGTTGCATATGTGTAGGTGTGTGTCCTGCTGCTTCAGCTGACTTGAATTTCCCTCTGGGATTAATAAAATTTGATTGATTCATTCATTCATTCATTCATTCATCCATTCAAAATAGCATACAAAGAAGCACATGGACATGGACCCTGTGGACAGCATAAGAGCTTCTCTGAAATCATGCTTATCCAAACCAGATGAATTCATGGGCTTTTTCTAAAACTCACACACACATATAGTTTGCAAATACCTCTTTTCTGTTTTTGTCCTAGCATTTTCAGTGTTTTCTGCTTCCTGTGTTATATGGATATTCATATTTGTTCATTTAACAGACACTTTTCTTCAAAGCAATGTACAACTCAGTGGAAACAAAAGAGCATTTCACAACAAATGAAGAGACAAAGATGCAGACAAGCGATTGTCGAAGCACAGTTAAGTGTGATGCACCATTTTCGCTGGAAGACATTACTGTAAGTGCCTACAAGAAAGAGTCTGATAGGAAGAACAAAGGTGATTATGACGGGTGTAGTAATGCAACTATGCGGAACTGCAATGAGATCAGGAGGGAAATGAATCCTAAAGAAAAGTGACCCACCTTAAATGTGTCAGAATACATTTCCCGCTCTTTGGGATCATTAACTGCTGTTATATACTTCATTATGATTAATTCATTTAACAGGCACTTTCCTCCAAATTATCTTACAAATATAGGTTTGTATACTGATCTATGTATAATTATTAATTGAATTAAACAGCTGAGTTATTCTTATGGGAATTTTTCAGGGTAAGTACTTTGCACTACACTTTATTCCATAGTGTTCTTAATTCAGTAGTTCATTATTGTGAATTGTACTCTAATCATCATCATCATCAATCAACGCCTTCCATCCCTCCTGGGGCATAGACCACCAGCAAGGGCTCTTTAGATGTCTCTCTCCTTGTACTATAGTAGTAATGGTATATGTTGTCCTCTATGTCACACCGTGGACCAGGAGAAACGCTATTTCACTCCGATGTGCATTCTAAACATATTGCGGAAGGGACAATAAAGCTGACTTTGACTCAAGGAAATCAAACCCAAATCTTTTAAGTGGAAGGCCACAGCTCTAACCATTATGCCATCTGGTGGCTCTGTTGGGTGAAGACTGCTATGCAACTTTTATGTTAAGATTTAAGACAAACACACTTGTCTTTATGGAAACACTTTGAAAAATATGTTGGCCCAAAACTAAGCTGACTCAGATATTTCAGTAAAAGAAACTGCTAACTTCAAAAATATTTAAAATTTTTAGAAGCATTGAGACTTTAAGGAGACATGAAATTCCCTCACTGACATCATAAAATATCTAGATTCTTTGTGGAAAACATTACTAATGTCTTAAATTGTAGCCAAAAGCTATTAATTTTGGGCTCCTCTCCCTGCATGTTTGTGAACAGATAGTATTTTGTAGAGATATTGAAAATATCAATCATTTTCCTTCAAAATAAAGAAACATTTTCCTTCTCCCCTGCCATTCGCTTGTATTCCTTTGGAATTTTTAAAAATTTATACAAGTATCTGAGCGTTAGAAGTCTTTCCAAAAGAACTTATAACTTTAAAAAACCGACTGTCAGTTGTGTCATAGATTACAATGTATGAAAGGTTTGTTTATGTTTGCTGAGAAAATAAGAAACAAGTTAAAAAGTTATGAAAATATATGCTGAAATAAATGTATAGGAGCTATTCAAAAGAGATTCAATGTCATATAAATCAAAATGTTAATATCTGCCTGGCCATTTCAGCTTTTTACTTAGGATAAACTGATAACGCAAATCCTCGAGTTTTAATTTTTACTAGAAGTTCAGATATGAGATTTTTTTCATAAAATAATCAAATAAAAGATATTTCCGCATCTTAAAACTTGACTTTGGCGTGTTTCCCCCATCTGCTGATGGTTAAATGAAAACACTGTAAACAAATTTACTCCAGGGGTTCTTCGCTATGATATAATACAAGAAACAATCCGCTCCTGAAAATGTCACCACAGAGGTCACTGCTGACTACACACAGCCATGGAAGACTGTCTGCAGTCAATGAAACCGGGAGCAGAAAACTGTCCATAACAGAACTGCGAAACAAGACCGTCGGGTGAATTTCGAAACCGCTCTAAAATCTGTCTTCATGTATCCGAGCAGGGCGGCTGGCGGCATCATGGCTGAAGCACCTGCCTTTTAGATACAAGGGTTGCCAGTTTGATCCCTGCCTCTGGCTGTGGTGCCGTTGAGCAACGTACCTGCCCTGCAGTTTCTCCAGTACCCTCGGCCGGCTCTGGCCCTGCGATGGACTGGCGTCCCATCCAGGGTGTGCCTCCTCACTCTCCCAGCCTTGCACCCAATGCTTCCAGGATAGGCTCCAGCTCACTGTGACCCCCTGCTAGGGACAAAGTGGTTATTGAAATTACTTGGATGTATCCAAGTGTCTGAAAGCTGTCAATACAATTTTAAATGATGCAAGAAGCTTAGGAATTAAGATAACGAATTTCATATCACTGTTTTCTGTATTTTTTGCCTCACCTCTCCTTTTATCATCTCTGCTCTCCCACAAGGTCGCTGCAACACCATGACAGGCAGATACAGACCAGGGTCCTTGGCAAGTAAGTCTCCAGCCAACATGAAAATCAGCATCAGACGAGCACTCCTGCGCTGGACGTGGCGCAGAGAAAAGACTCACGGCCACTTCGATAAAGAAAACAAAAACGTACAGAAGCACAGCATGCCACCGCTTTGCAGCTCCCGCTTAATTCCTCAAGGACTGGTGTGGAAATATAATGAAGGAAAAGAGACAGAAAACGTCATTTCAAAGCCAACGTATAAAAGGTACCGTTATTTTATTTTCACGCACAAGATCGAGTTGATGTTTTCATTTAGAAATACAGAGAATGGAGAAATACAGAGAATTTCAGTGTAACAAGAACTGAAGTAACATTAAGTCAAAGGACATTTAGCCCAAAAACAAAGTTTGCACAGTCTAGGGTTATGGACTCCTCAGCTGGTAGCGTAGTGGGTTGAGCTGCTGCCTTTAGACCCAAAGGTTACAGGTTTGAACATCACCTCCCCACTGTAGTACTGTTGAGCAAGGTACTTACACACACACACTTTCAGAACTGCTTCTCCCATACAGGGTCGCAGGGAACCGGAGCCTACCCGGCAACACAGGGCATAACGCCAGAGGGGGAGGGGACACACCCAGGACGGGACGCCAGTCTATCGCAAGGCACCCCAAGTGGGACTCGAACCCCAGACCCACTAGAGAGCAGGACCCGGTCCAACCCACTGCGCCACTGCACCCCCCCAGGTACTTACCCTAAAAAAAAAAAATACTCCAGTAAAATTACCCAGCTGTATAAATGGATAAATAATTGCAAATACCTTAACATTGTAAGTTGCTTTGGAGAATTGTGTGAGATAAATGTAAAATGTTGTGGGAATCCATGCTGATGAAGCTAATATAGTCAGCAGTCATAGAGATCGCTATGATTTCCCAGCTTAGCTAAAACCTTCACCCCAAACATGTCCATATAGAGAGCTTGGAAGTTTACTGGAGCATTTCCATTTTTGTACAGTTCACAGGGGCAGTTGAGCAGGGATCGTACTGGGATTTGAACCAGAAATTGCCAGACTGAAACTTCATATTATGAACCACTGCACCACATGCTGCCTGTGTCTCCTTGGCATGTACATTTACATTAACATGGTGCACTAAAGCGCTGAGGCTGGTCGCCTTGCGGCACTGATGCGGCAGTAAGCCTTTTGGGCATGCGTTACATGTAAAGGCATATCGGCTATGTCATAGCCGCAGCAGAGTGACACTGTGGACACCGTTTTCGATCTCATCATCTGCGTCACCTTCTATTTTTAGAACACGTCTCTGTTTCAGTTCATTTACAGCCAAAGAGCATACAAGCACGGCGGATGCATGGAAAATCTGGACCACTCTCTTATTAGTTTGCTGCTTTGCTGACACTTCTATTCAAAACAATTGACAGTTTTTTTCATGTTTACACAGCTGGGTGTTTTACCTGAGCAATTCAGGGTAAGTGCTCTGGTCAAGGAAGCAGGTGTGAGGGGACTGGTAATGTAATGGTTACAGCTACTGTCTTTGGACCCAAAGATTGCAGGTTCAATTCCCACCTCCTGAGCAAGGTACTTACCCTAAATTGCTCCAGCAAAAATTGCTTTGCTATATAAATGGGTAAATAACTTTAAGTTGCTTTGGAGAAAAGCATCAGCTAAATAAATGAATGCGCGAGGCTTGAACCAACAATCTTCGGGTTACGAGGCCATGCCCTTAATTACTGTTTGCCGTCCGGCTGCACACAGGCAGATCCCTGTATTACTGACCCAGCTGTCCACCTCTGTAATTGCTAGGTCCATTATAGGTTCCACAGCCTTTATAATGAGTTGTCAGGGAGCTTCCCAGGGCCCTCCCTGTGGTCACTCACACTATAAAACATGTAAAAGTACAAACCCCCAGGGAGGTGAGGTCACGGAAGACATGACTGCAGAGAGCAGGGTCTCCAAATATTATCGATGAAATGGAGAAGATTTTATTTGCTCATTAGTTGAGCTGACACAGTATGACGTTATAGATTTTTAGGTTAACATTTCCTATCCTGTTCTTGTTTCTTCCCTGTCCTGAAATTTCTGATAGCTTTCCATGAATCCTCTGTGAACGGTTTAGTTCCACCCTGCACAAAGTATTCTGCGACTGAAAAGGGTGAATTTCTCAGATCTTGTCAGAATCCAAATACGCATAAATACTGGCGCACACATACACAGACAAAGACTGTCATTAAAGTGAATTTAAATGCATTTAAAAGAAGCAAACAAAGGAACAAAGATGACTTTGAATCTAGATCTTCTGATGCAGACAGCTGTAATATCAAACATTTTTTTTCACTCATCAGACTATACAGTACCTCTAAAGAGAAACAGCAATAAACTTCACATCCCCATAACCACATTGAAAGAAGTACTGTGTAACAATAGTTTAAGCAGCAAGGCTACATTTACCAGATCAATCTGTGAGAGTAGAGCTTGTATTCAGTTGGAAATCACAACAACAATAATAATAATAATGGGAGAAATTCAGATATCTTCTAATTTCCATAGTCTAATTTATTTCTTTCAAAATAACTGGAAAAACAAATATCCTTTACCATCATTTATGCCATCAAAAGAAGAGCATCTGTAAAATGATCTCTGATTTCAATTTTGTTGTAGTTCTTTGGCGTTTGATATGATTTCATCTGTTATGTGATGATGGTTCCTTTTGGAATTGTATTTGGTGCTTTTATTGAAAATAGTGATGACAGCTTATTATGTCTTGTGTATAGAAATAAGTTCTTTTAAAAGCGTGGGGAGGCTGTTTGCGAGTGAGTTTTTGTGTGTCAGTTCTGTATTTTGTGCATTTGATTTGTTTTTATGACGACGGTTTCTTGTCGAAGTGTATTTGGTGTTTTTTTTTTTTAAATTACTTTATTAAAATTTTATGAAGTTTGGGGGAAAAAAATCTTTTCACTCAGCCCTCCTTGTGAGTGTTAAATTATAGACTGATATGCTGGCAGCTTCAAGCATCCCACATTCTGGGGCGGTCGTTCCCACATTCAATTTACAGTGTGAAGCAAACAAAAATGAGGTATTTCGTCCTATGTCTCAGTTATACATCTTGTATTCTTTTCCCAATACACGGCGATAACAAAACAGACATTGTGTCAAAGGGAGCAGTAGGCAGTCAGATTGACCTTGTATTATAAGAACCTTTTCAGAGCAAAAATGTGGAAAGAAAAATGTTAACCGAAAATCAAGCGTTGTCGGATCATATTGACAGTGTTTTAATTTTCTATCTTTTGATGGTTTTGAACAAGGCACTCATTCGCCCTTAATATGAACAGTGCTCATGTGTTCTTTGCGGATGTCCTTCACTGCAGCTCTTTAGCGCTACTTTGCTTCAGCAGGATAACTACTTGTTAATTTCGTCTTCTGTTTTTTTCCTCTTTCCGTGTGACCGAGCCTCGTCTGTCGTGCTTCCTGGACTCAGTGCGGTGGCATTACGGAAGCATAATGTTTCAATTTGCCTCACAATTGAAAGCAGGGCCCACACCAAGGCTGAGAATTCGGTCAGCGTTACTGCAGTATAACAGTATTTCCTTGAGAAGGCCGGGAGAGGCTAAGGGTGGGGGTGCAATCCTTCAGGAAGCCTCTTGATTTTGCGGTTTAGAAAAACCCTTCATGCACTTTAAGGCACTTTAAGGTGGCTGGTGGAGAGGAGATCAGCAGACTCTTCGCGCTGGTGGTTTTGAAAGCCTTGACAGCATCGACAATAACCAAAGCCTTTCCGTGACTGGCTTCGGGATCCATGCTGGGGTGAAACCAGCATGCGGAGGCACAATTTCCAGGAAAGGAACCCAACCACAGCTTTCAGGTAAACAGGGTAAGCCAAGACAGACCTCCCTCGGGGAGATCACAGTTAAAAACAGAAGTGGGTTCCGAAGCATATTCTTTGACAATGCTCTTCCTGTCCGTTTCCAACCCTAGGAGTGACAGGAGGCCATTGCTTTGGTTAAGTCCACTTTACGATTCATATCCGGAACCGAATACTAAACGCACACGTCACACAATCGCACCGAGCTAGAGGGAAGCTTCCACGCTGAAGAAGGCTTCAGTCATTTCTCCTGCTTAATGACAGACCGCCCCCAAGCGCACAGAGACACACACGCAAAAAAAAAAAAAAAACCCACATATGCATGGAAAGATTAATACAAGACCTTGATGTGGGATGTGACACTAACAGGGAAACGCAAAATCAAAGTCTTCCCGGAGTGGTGGTAATATATGGGAGCCAGTTGACGCATCTTCTAGTCTCTTCCAGCCCTTCCTGTGACAACCACTAAACAACAGAGGAGCAAGCAGAAAAGAAAGCGTTTTTAATCCATAAACCACAGTAATTCCCAGAGCTCGAAATGCATAAACCACATGCGTTCCAGTAAACAGACAGTCAAACAGAAGGCAGGGAAAGGGGGTGGGGGGAAACACCGGACACACTTTTCATTGATTTTGGTTTTGAAAAGTTATTTACCTAAATGTCTGTTAGGATGATGACTGTTAACTCAGACAGGCAGCTTACCCTTCCTCCCAGATGTTAGCACTCATCTGCCAGATGTTTGGCCCTGCGTGGGGTTGTTTCCCGGCCAGGCGGACTGTCTCTGACTCGGCCCCGGCCACTGGCTCGTGCCATTCGCATTCTCCCAAACCTCAGGCCCCCTCGGGACACCTGCTTTCCTCCTCTGTCTGGCAGAAGACACAAAGACGGACGGCTCCCATCTGGAAGAAAAAGATTATATTAACATTTCTCTGCGGTTTCTACCTAAGACTGTTCCGCTCATTGTTTGCGATAACACACTGGAGTTCAACAGCCTGATCCACAATGTGACTCCAGGAAATTCTGGCTTTATAAACTGTATAAAGTTCAAACATAACTATATATTTCGACACGATTCTTATGATTAGCACTGAATTGCTTGGATTAGAAAAAATATGCCTAAATCTATTGTTTAATCTTATAAATTCTGGGAAATCTATAATGGTAAACACACACAAGTCAAGAAAATCACTTGACTTTATTCTGCATTATTGTATTGTGCTCATTACATTAGTACACTGTGTTATTGCATTAGCGCTGTATTTGGTACTATTGGAATACACTGTGCCGGTCTATTAAAATGTTAATAATGTGCAATTTTTTTTCTCGGAATTTCACTTATGGTTTAATGTTAAAAGTCAAAGACGTTTTTGTCCTTTGGGTTAGTTGTTTAGGCGGAACACCTGGGAAACACCGACTTAATTAAGCTGCGGATCAAATTATTCAAGCAGCATAATATATGTTTCAGAGACACATCTTGCCAGGTGTTCTGTGAATTTATGCAAACAAAAAGCCTTATGGCAAGGACAAGTTGCTTTGTGCAATATAATGGCGTTTTTCCTTCAGATCTGCAAATGAAACACAGCATCCCACTGCGAAGCGGTTGCACATGTTAACTTATCTGTATCGGTACAGTAAGTTTCAAGGTTATAAGCAAAGTGAATATAGGGGAAAACATTTAACATTATTTATTAACCTTTGTAGAGAATACACTTCCTTGTTGCCCCAAGGGCAAAGTTACTGTGTAGGAGATTTTTTTATGGATTCAAACCCATACGATGCTAGCAATCACAACGCACAGCTATGCATATGTAAGATATGGTAATACGCTCTGACTATGGTGGGACTGAATAATGAATTTGACAGCTAGAAGAAAGATGAATGGATTTACTAGCTCTGCTTTTGGAAAATAACTGCTCGCTGTGGGCCAGCGCACAGCATACCTGAAAACAACTGGACGGGGAGTGCTGCGGTGCGTTCCGCCATGGGGAAACATCACAGCATCCGGTAGCTTATACTAGTGGGATAAAACTTCAGAACTTCACCGTCGTTATCATTAACACATTTCCATCGATTATCACTCATTGCTTGTCCAGTTCAAAGCGTCAGCGGTCTGGAAGTGGTGCGAGGCAGAGCACGGCAAGGACAGGGCAGCAGTCCATCGCAGGGCAGTGACACACTCATTCACTCATGAATGCACACATATACACACAAAGGGCAATTTAGGGTCACCGGTTCACCTGTTACACTGTTGGCAATGGGTAACGCTCGTGCCTCGAATCCAGCGGAGCACGTGTGCAATTCGCTCGGTCTCCCCATGTCGACAACCCGAAGACGTTGGTGGAAGAAAGCAACGATAAACCACTCCTATACCCGCTCTTAAAATGAAAATGATGCAAGTGGTCACTAGGAGTCGAACTTGACTCCTCTGACAGTGCAACCTAAGGGAAACCACACGCTCTGCACGAACTGAGCCAGACTAGAAACCACAGCCCAGAAGCACCACCACAGCACCCTCCGTGGAAAATGCGTCCTTTCGTTAACTTAATAAACCATCTCCCAGTTTAGGAAAACAATTGCTGCACAAATGCAAAAGAAAAAAGCTTCGCCTTCTGTTATAAACCTTCTACATGCTTTATGAGCGTGAAACAGATTCAATAGGATGTTAAAAATGACGAGCCCTACTTAAGGATTAAGATTTCTTCCCGGGGGGGAGGTTTGTTGTTCATTCATCACTAGGGATTGTATCTGTGTTCAGCCTGCCTCGCACCCACACACAGTCTGCCATTCCCCACCCTGCAGTGCTTCCCGTCCAAACATGTCATCGAGGCAAGTAAACGCGAAGAAGCAGCACCCTCCTCTGCCTTACAAGAACACACCTGGGGGGCACATGCTCACCTGTAACCCAATGCCTTCAACTGGTGCTCCTCCATGAAGCGTGGAGGACGAGCGGCCAGTTGTTCCAGAACCCTGTTTAGGTTGGGGGGGGGGGATAAGGAGAAACAGGTTTAGGGAAATTGGGGTCCTTGGTGTTTTTTCAGTGCTGACAAGTTCTGTGAAATTCTGGACCCAGAAACAAAAAAGGGTCTCTTTCATCTCGCTGCCATCAGAGTAAAATTCTGGATCTCATAAAGAGAGTTGGAACTTCTATCTTCTCCTGGCTTCCAGCTGTGTCTTAATGGGCCTTTCTCCCCCAAAATGCTCCGCAACCTCCTCTTTACATCGCTAATGACCCGCTGCTCCAAAAGTTGATTTTAAGCTCACGTCAGTATATACAGTAAGCGCATATCTAGATGACAGGATCATTGCTAACGTTTAAGATACGGGGAAATATTTTAACAAGGCGATAGTCGCTTATTAGCTTTAAGCGTGACAAATTGCGCTTGCAGCGAATTGTCTAATGTACCCTGGCAGGGATCGGATCGTTCACGTAAGCGTATCAGTGTAAAGTGATCTCTTTGAGCGACACTATGGATCGCTGTGCCTAGGCAGGACTCTTTGTGAAAAATGTAAATGTATCACATTCCTTCTTCAGTGTTTAGTCTGGTTACATCGCGGAATTCCTTCTGCCCACCGAGCACAACCGGACTGGTCCGACATCTGCTGCTGTTATTAAGAACGCGGTAGCAGCTTTTGTCGCTGTCATCTCAGAAAGCAGCCATTTCGTGGTTTTTTTGGCACGTGACACTTCAGCGTAAAAACATTTTCCCTGCCTTGAGGGAATTCTTCCTGTCTGCCGTGGAGATGATGCAACCGGAGCACAAGGGCTCGGTGTGTTTCTTGTGCTTGAACAAAAAGCCCGTCCATCCCGACAGCCCTTCTTCCCGTTCCTTGCGCGCGAGGCCTCCGTCGGTGCACGCTATACCTGCTGCGGCAATCCACGATGGCGCTCACATGAGTCGGTCATCTCGCCCGGGTTCGAGCCTCAAGGGTTCCCTCCCTGGGAAGCAGCGCTGCTGCCCTCTTTGACTCCCTCTGCAGCTTGCATCCTTCCTGGCCTCTCCAGCGAGCCGGTTTCTCTGCTGTGGAGCGTGGAAGGGGCCCTCCCTGGTTTATGCTTGCCTGCGGTTGACAGGAGCGACCGCAGTGGCGCGTCGGGGGTGCTGTGGGCTAACGGAAGAAGCTGAGCTCCGGTAATTCCCCTTGGCGGTACAGCCCAGGTTGGAGAAGCAGCTGTTTCTGGATGCCATGTGTTCCCCTTTGTGGCAGAAAAGCAGTGCAAACAGGAGGAGCGCTGGGATCAGCTTAAAGCTCTCCGAAGAACCTCAGCTGTTGCCTATTTAAGCAAATTACGGAAACGTTTTTTAGTAGCTTAAAAAGGTGTCAGCAGAATGCAGTTTCTTGAAAGCATAAATGCAGAAGCAACTGGTGGTAAAAAAAAAGTGAAGCCGTGAGCAGGGAGTCCCAGGAACGACCCTCACGTACGGTCAGCTGTGCAAAAACTTTGTGCTGCGGTCCTCTCACGCCGCAGCGGTATAAACGCATTCACGCATCTGCGGTCATACCGTGCGAGCAGCTGAAGTCTTTAGTGTGATGCGAGGTTGGTTTTTGGATAAGCTGAGCCATCGCAATCAAGGCAGATTGTGTTTGCTCATAATCGTGCCACAACATAACACCATCATCTGAGCATAACCCCCAATTCCTGCGACCCTGAAGAGACTGGTCCCCACGACCATCGCGTAGTTCTACGGGCCGCTTAGGTTCTCCAGCAGCTTAGAGTGGGGTCTGAATAGCAGACAGTAGGATTTGAGGAACATGTAGAGGGACACAGCAGCCAGTAGGGGATCCTAAAGGGTTACAATGAGAGGGAAAGCTGTTTACTGTGTGTGCGGGGAGGACGTACTGCTGTGGGCCGCTGTTCCCCCAGAGATCTTCAGAACCCAGTTCTGGATTTGAGTCCAGACATGCTTCTCACAGGCAACGTTAAGCAAGAGAGACAGGAAAAGGGAAAAGACCTTCCACCAAAATGACTTTTACCCTTTCCAAAGTAAAGTCGGATTCTTGCTTAATAAGACCACGGTATAAGAAGAAGCAAATAGCAGCGATAATAGAAAACATGAAGGTGTGAGGAATGTAGTAAGTAAAAATACACAGAGGAAGCGCAGACAAACTGGTGTTAAAAGAAGCTGACGTCAGGAAATTCAGACCTTTTCCTAATGAGAAATAACTCCTCGGAGGACGCGCTGAAGTGAAATGATGAGATGATTTTGAGAAGAGCGGCGAAAGTCAGCTTCCACCTGATCCTTGCGAAACGGAGACTGTGTGCATCCCAGATGTGGCGTAATGCAGTATTCTGAATACATGTGGTATATTACATTCCCAGTGGTGATGAATGTTCCATCTGTATTCTTCAGTGCGGTGCTCTTCGCAGCGTCTCAATTCTTCAGTTTCCAGAAAATCCATATACAATTAAGCACAGATCAAAAGCAGACTCGCATTCATGTTTCTTCTCAGCATCTTACAGTGACCATCTGGCTGACTCCTGAAAGGCACATTTGCCAAATCAAGAACAAACTATCTGTCTAATTATCTGAGGACGGTGTATTTGTAAAGTCATTTGCATAGAATCTGAAGCCATATTTAAAGCAGGAAACACCTCTAGATATCTCACACACACACACAGTTTGAATTCGCGACAAACCAGAGCCTAACCCGGCAACACAGGGCGCAAGGCTGGAGGGGGAGGGGACACACCCAGGATGGGACGCCAGTCCATTGCAAGCGGGACTCGAACCCCAGACCGACCAGAGAGCAGCCACAGGGCAAACCCGCTGCCCCTATGCCCCCCCTCTAGATAACACACACACACACACACACACACACACACACACACTATCTGAACCGCTTGTCCCATACGGGGTCGCGGAGAGCCGGAGCCGAACCCGGCAACACAGGGCGTAAGGCTGGAGGGGGAGGAGACACACCCAGGACGGGATGCCAGTCCATCGCAAGGCACCCCAAGAGGAACTCGAACCCCAGACCCACCGGAGAGCAGGACCCGGTCCAACCCACTGCACCACCGCACCCCCCCTCTAGATATCAGTCATGTCCAATTCATATTTCAGTTCAGTTCAGCAATCACTAGTGGTTATTCCTGGGTTCAGCGTTATAACTAGATGGATATTACAGTGGATAACCGGTAGTTATTAGCTTACATCACAAATCCTGAGTGGGGTCTAACGGAACATGTTCAAGTACATTTTAAAACAGACGTCATCCTTCTAAGAAACTTCTTGCAGCACAGTCATTATCAGCAGACATTCATGAAATGGGGATCCGACGCCCCGTCTCACGTGTGTATTATAAAGGATCGATCTTCCAAAAGATTGAGCGGCCTTAAGTCCGTGTCTCCCACAAGAGTCAGACAATAGGAGGATAATAACTGGCCTGGAGATTTGCTCTATCAATAATAACATGACGCAGCACACCTAAAGACAGGAGGACAATCTCTTGTCTCCTCATCGATTACACATGAGAATGGCTGTTCATCATTAGTGCTGTTCAAAAGGGCCTGATCAATATACAGAGGCATACACAGACAAGAACACACACATAGAGGTTAGGGAGCAATAAATAGACAGAGATTACATGTAGCCAGGCTCTCCTGCTGCCTCAGCACACCTTGAACATACCATCTGAGCTGTGCAAAAAACACACACACACACACACTCATACAGATGCGCTACACTTTTGAGGAAAACGTTGCAGCAGAACAGTACAAGTCTTTCATTGTGCAGCACTAAGATGATGGATTTGTTGTTTTCTCTAAGTAATATTGCATTCAGCTCATTGTGGTTTTTGGCTACCGATTCATAGCAATGTTTAGCACTAGAATGGGGAAAATTGGCAGTGTTCATTCCATATTAACAACATTTTTCATTCATTGTTATGAACGAAAAAGCCTCTCGTTATTTTGTTGAACTATTACACAAACATGTTGGACATAACTGTACATTTCCTTGTTTTATTTTAAAAGAATTATATATATATTGCTTAATGTGGCAGTCAGTCATGCTATAACTGCACATTTTACAAATTGTATATGTACCTGGTTTTTATTATAAGGGATCTTGTTATGTGGGAGATGGGTGTATTTATAGTAGGGTACATGAGCTGTTTAACACTGCTTTCTTCTCCTCATGTCTTTCTACTGAGGGAGGAAACCCACGAGAAGACTGGGAGAACAGGCAAACTCCTCATAGACTGAGCTGGACCGAATCCAGAGATGTACATCTCCCAGAACAATAGAAAAAGTATATTACACCAACAGATGGAGAGATCTAGATACAAACACATGGTCCGTGAGTACAGTCAATTTGTCACATACCGCAGAATAAACCAGTGTACACTACTCGAGTCACTGGATATAGGCTTTTTCTAAATAGATAACAAGCACACATTTATCGAGCACTTAGAAGATCATGGGAGAAGTGAGTCTGAAAGAGGTGAGTTTTGAAACTCTTCTTAAACGTATAGAGAGATTCAGCAGTTCTGAGTGAGAAGGGGAGGTCATTCCACTACATTGGGCCCAGAACCGAAAACCTTTGTGCCTTTGATTTCGGACCTCTTGTGCGTCGAATGAAGTGGGAGGAGGTGGAAGAGCGTAGTAGTCCGGCTGGAGCGTGGCGAGCCGTCAGGCTTTGTAGGTATATAACCCTCTGTAGCACCACGTTGCTTATACACACCTACATAGATACTGCATATACATAAAAACTGAAAATATATACATAATTGTACATATGTATAACTGTCTTCAGAACTGATAACTCTTCCATAGACCATCGTCATATTTTGATATATATATATATAGCCTTGTGTTGATTGACAGCTGTGAAAAAGAATAGAAATCAATAGCAATTCTAATTTTAACTGTATACCTACACATAACTGTACACTTAGCATGTGACAGACTGTTTTCGGGCAACATCAGTTTTTTTGTTGTTTTTTTTTTCTTATTCAGAAAATGCTATTTAATTCATGTAATGCCAGCTCTGCACTATTCATAGACCTCCCACCCAAATCAAATCGATAAACCAGATATCAATGTGACAGTGAAGGGTGTGCCTTCAAATTTGTGACATAAACCCCTTCGATATTTACATTCTAGTTAATCACTAAATATATTTACAATTTCGAAAACGTCCAATAACATATCAGATTCGAGGATAAATGGAATGAAAATGACGCATGCGTAAGAACGGGATTTATTCCCTTACTCCAGTCTTGGTGTAAATGTAGTTAAGTTTGAAATCAGCTTTAAAATTAAATGCGATTATTCATTCGACTATGTCCTTTTGAGCGTAACAAATCGCCTACGAGAAAGAAATGTTTTGAAAATATCCCAGGAAAAAATGAGCTACACTGGATTTTCAGTCAGAACCCTTATCATTGAAATGTTCATTTGCCTTGCTGAGAGTACAGATTATATCTTTTCAGAATAGAAAAAAATGTATTAGTCTGGTAGAATTACCCAGAGCCTTAAAAACATTGATAAATTGCCAGTTCTACATTCCTGCAGAGACTCAAATGGTGGGACGCCTACGGCACTTTTCGCTTTAGAAGATAAACGGGAGGCAGTTGCAGCTCCATTGGACTTTTCCGCCAATCAAACAAACCTGAACACTTGCGTCTGATCGCCATTCAGGTGGTGTTCCGGTATCTGGGGAAAAGGAAGCTGTTACCTGTGGACCACAGAGAACAGAGGGAGCATTGGCTGTATACAATATACAGGCCCGTTACAGTAAACGAAAATTCTCCCAGACTTGCATTATTATTATTATTAAATCATTGCTTAGCTCCAAAGTGACTTACTGTCTTTTACCCACTTATAGTGCTGGGAATTTTTTTACTTGTGCGGTTCAGGATACGTACTCCATCAATGGTACTACAGCAGTTGGGGGAAGCGGAGTTTAGACCAACAACCTTCAGGTTACAGCACCATGTCCCTAATCATAACACTACATAATACAAAGCAGGTTACTTAGGGTTCTTTTGAACTTTATTCATGTGAGACAAGCGGACACTTTCCCCCAAAGCAACTTACAGCGTTGAGCTTCCTACAGTTACTTACCCATTTATACATCAGGGGTTTCAGGGTAAATATCTTGCTCCAGGGTGTTACAGCTGGAGGTGGGATTTGAACCTACAACCTTCAGGTCCAAAGGCAGCAGGGCTAACCACTACAGTAGCAGATGCACCAAGGTTATTAAGAACTTTCGCTATAGTCTTCTTTACAACATTCCGCAGTTGGCTTGCAGACCCAGAACTTCATAGGCAGAGAATGCAGACGTGCTGATGGAATCATTCTCTCCTTATTTCGCTGATTATGAACAGATGAGCGAGACCTTGTTACAGCCATAACCCATTGGAAGGGACAAGGTCGCCCTCTGGCGGCCAAACGTTTTTGTGCTCGTACATTTTTCAGTGCTGAGCCTGAAGCCCGTTTCCTTATTAACCCTTATTTGGCCGATTCTTTTGTCCCAGTTCATCTCCAACGCTAAATAACTTTAAAATAGTGCCCCTTCTGTATCACTTTAGCACAAATACACCGATCAAATGTAATGGGGTAGAAGTGGGATTCAAACCTAGAATCCACATTCTTTTACTTAGAATATTAAAACTTTTTTGGTGCATCGCCCTGAGTGTGTTGAGAAATCTGACACAGCTGTTCTTTTGGATGTCCACATATTCATAAGAAATCACAGGAAATTGATCTCAGGAGACATACAGCCTGCGTATTCCCACTGACTTAAAAATAAGACAAAAATCACATCTACTTCACCCACAAATTACACTCACGGCCATAACTATAAAATATCTTTATTATGCACTTTTATATGGTATGGACTGTATCACTTAAAAAGACAAGTGACCTTTTTATATATTCTGCGTTAAAAACAAATGAAAACAAAAAAAAAAAAAGACTTTTTAAAGAAATACAAAAAAATGTATTGGTTCATTTTATATACAAAGGCAGCAAGCCAGTGATAAAACAACAATTAACTGAAAGATAAATAACCTTACAGTATGTACAGATTTTCTGGAGCTTACTCAGCACTCAGCTCTATTCATCCCTTCTTACTGCTCCACAGTTCTGTCAACCTGCTCTTGTTTCACCTTCCTCCACTGATCCATCTTTCTTCATGCTGCTAAACTCATTGCCGGTCATGTCCGACTACAGGCACGGGTGCCAGAAGTGCAACAAAATCAAAAAGGTATTTAACATTAAACATGATGTTTTGCCTGGAAAGATGTCACAATAGGACAGAACCAGAGGCAGAAGCAGAAAGGCACACGAGCTGGAATGAAATTGGGCAGGATCTGGAACGCGGCGACTGGAATAGTGACGATGGAATGAAATATCGTGGGCTGGGGGACTGGTGGATCGGACACGACTGTCGGTGACATTCCAGCAGTCGGCAGCAGAGCACATCTCCATGGTGTCACATAACATCGCACGAAATGAGAAAAGAACGGTTTAAACAAACAGTCAAATACCAGTACTGAATCAAGATGGACCATCACATCCAGGTCACCCCCTTACAGTCCACTCTGTACTCTTGTAAACATGGTAAAGTAGAATTATAAAAAGGCTGTAAAAGTGTGTTGCTGAAGGGTGGTACTGTACTCTATTCTGAGTAGTTTACAACTTCAGTGTGCTTGAACCGCGCCCGACTGAGTGGGTGTGACGCCCAGGAGCGGCATCGCAGACGATCACACCTTTCATCCCGCAGGACCCAGCATGTACCCACACACAGCTCAAAGCAGGAAACCGAAACAGCCTTTAAGACCATCAGGAAGTTACATCGAATTTATACAAAAAAAAATAAAGACGTCAATGTCAAACAAAAGACATTCAAATCTATTAATTTATATATATTTAAAAAAAAAAAAAAAAAAAAAAAAAAAACCTTCCATAGGAATGCCAAACTATTTAAAATTATAAAAAACTGCAGTCTCCTTGCTTGTATTGCTACAGCTTCCCCTACATGGAAACAAAACACTTCACGAAAAGATCACACTGTTCCCTGTCCACTACTCAAACCCATTTCCACCTCAGATCACCCATAACTGTCTGTGACCCCCACGCCAGTCCTTTCCTCTCCATCAGTGCACGTTCTATCTCTCTCAGCACTATACCCTGGTTACCATAGTAAACACAAATGCAGAGAAAGCTACAGCTGCAGTACTGGTCCACCGGTACCCGCAAAGGTCACAGCAGCGCATTTGGTCTGAACTTCCAGTGAGCAAAGCACCACAGCAGCACTAATGAAGTACACACTGTCTTGCACAATGACTATGGTCTGTAGTCTCTAGTCAACTCTGTTTCGTTGCCATCTCCAAATGGTGTGACACACATCGACCCGAAAACAAAGTATCTACATGGAACAGTCTGCCATCTCCTTCCACAAAGCAAGTCTTCAAACCCAACCAGCCATAATACACACTCCTGGGAGCCAACAAGCCAACAGACAACCATTTGCCTATACTAAGTCTGTCACTACAGATGGTGAATGTTATTGTTACTATTATTTGTTGCTTAGCTGACAATTATTCAACCAGTTTACAGGTTTTTAACCTTTTTATGCAGCTGGATAAACGTACTGTAACAATTCAGGGTAAGTACCTTGCTCAAGGGTACAAAAGCAGTTGCAGGGAGTGAATATTGAACTGACAACCTTGAGGTTACAATTCCAGGTCATTATCCACTACACTTAAATGCAGCAACACAATTATGCTGTACATCTAAATGGTCAGTCCAAGTCCTCACCCAGAGCCCTGGGAGGATATTCTGGCCACTTGACAGGGTGGATCAAGAAATCAGTGAATATAAACAAACCCCTTAAAGGAACAAGATGCTTCATTTGGTCTTATTTTGGCACATTTATGCACTCTCCCTCACAGTCAACACACATACACACATTACATATCTCAAATACAACAAAAAAAAAAAAATTGGTGCCTGAATCTGCAGAACTGCAGTCTTACAGAATAAACAGGCATTATAAACAAAAGCAAAAGCAGCTTATGTACAGCAAGAGAGGTGAGGAGGGGCTAGAGGACCCAGTGAAGTGTTCGAAGGCATTGCTGAATTCACACTCCACACCAGCGGCTCCCGCTTCCACCCTGCGTTCTAGACACGAGCTCCTCCTCCTCTTCCGTCGTAACAGGGCAGTCCATCAGCGTGTTCATCCATCAGTGTGTCCTGCTCCTTACTTGAAGTTGGCGTAGTCAGAGAAGGCATCAATGTACTCCTGGACCACTTTGTAGCAGAACTCATACTGCTCCTGCAGGCAATTACAGGGCGAGTGCAACAGTAAGTGTTTAGGTGTGTGAGAGAGAGACACACCAGGGGACAGTCGGCCACCTGATTGTGCAGAATGATTCGGTGTTACACATTCCACACCTCTCTTTTGCTCCATAACAGGCTAATGTTTAAGCACAGCGTAGTCTTGCCGCCTTAGAAACAAGAGATGCATTTTCCTGCTACAGACAAATGTTTGTTTTTTTTTTTTTTTTTAAAAAATGCTGTTCTTGGTCTCCCAGACTCTCCATCACTTAGATCACATACAATCAGCCCAGGCTCACCAGTGTTTGAACCATGTGCGGTCTTTGCAGCCTCAGGCTCTTGACTGTCTGAAAGACATCCAGGATGCCCTCTGCCTTCACCCTCTCTAGGACTGTGCTCAGAGCACAGAAGGTCCCAGTCCGTCCTGCTCCAGCACTGGAGGAAAAAGTAAAGTTGAACATTCAGAAAAGCAGCATGTATTGGTGCCAAGTTAGTGGTACCACAATATGTAACAGCTGCATGACAGCAAAATTAGCATTAAATCAATAAAAGGTCATTGCAACATCAGCTATAATTCACTGCAACAATTTAACAGAATAGTGCAGCACTCATTAAACCAGTGAGGTTCCCAGAGAGAGAGACACTGCTGTAGACAATAATACGCAGGCCTGAATGTGTAACACGACCTTAACGTCACTGCAAGGTGACTGTGACACCTCTTACCTGCAGTGCACTGTGATCGGGTGGTTGCCCGACTGCTGCTGCTGCCTCTGCACGGCAGCGATGATGTTGATCATGCCCTTGCCATCAGCCGGGATTCCTACCTCAGGCCACCCGTGGAAATGGAACTGCCGCACTGCTCGAGATCGGTTCTCCTGGGGTGGGATAACATCAGAATCAGGATGTCAACTAGTTGACTGTTGATGAGCACAGCTGTCGAACTGTTGGATAGCTAGTCTTCAAGAAATCACCAATAAGCTACAGCACTATCAGGCCCGTGTGCACTTTTATACAATAATTAATTTCAAACAACATTTGTTCCACCAGTCGACAAGAGGGTTCCAGTGTTCAAAGAGCCAGTAAGTATTAGAGGAAAGAACAGTGTGTGGCATAAGATCTTCCCGTCTCCATCTCTGTTCACAGTTGTAAACAGAAGTGCCAATTTCCAGCATTAATCTGAAAATTTTATGGACACAGAGCAGTAGCAGACTCAAAAAAGATACAAGCAACCTTTAACAGCATGATTTTACTATTGACACACTTATGATTGACAATTAGTTAACTGACTATATCCCTAACCCAGAACAACTAAATGCCATCCCAAGTACACACACACACACACACACATTTTCAGATCCGCTTGTCCCATACGGGGTCACGGGGAACCGGAGCCTACCCGGCAACACAGGGCGCAAGGCCAGAGGGGGAAGGGGACACACCCAGGACGGGACGCCAGTCCGCCGCAAGGCACCCCAAGCGGGACTCGAACCCCAGACCCACCGGACAGCCCAAGTAGAGTAAGTTCAAACACCATACAGCAGCATCAGCACTGCATTCGTGTCCATTAAACAATTAATCTCCCTCATAAGCATCCTGTGAGCGCAGGACTGTGCTGTAATGTATGCGAAAGGAACGTCCAGCAATCTGGACTAGACATTTTACTGAGTTCAAGTGTTTGTACAGCATTGCGCAGCTCTACACACCCTGTTGTTGGTGACCAGCAGGTCCCTGACGGTGTAGCTTTCGTTCTCTTCCTCCCGCTTCAGCTCGATGGCCATGTCCCCACAAACCAGGGTGCCTTCGCTGGGCCAGTACTGAGTACACTTTTCCTGTAAGGCAAGGGAATCGGGATGTGGCAGAAATCATAATAGTTTTTACTGATTCCATGGAATACTCCAGGCTCCAAAAAAAAGCACAGATTTACCCTCCAACTAGCATTATTTCTACAAAATCTTTTGACTTTTCTTGCTTTCTCTTATCAGACCTCTTTACTCTTTTCTTCCTGCCCCTGCCCTTATCTTATTCTTCTCTATTCCTACCTTGCTTATTCTTCTGTGTTTTTTTTTTCCCCTCCTCTCATCTTCTCCACCTCAGCCCTCCCCTCGCTATTCTTCCTACCTTTTTTCCCCCCCTCTCTACTCCCCTCACTCTGGCCCTCACTCCCTTTTCACACTGATTATGTGTGAACTCGAACGAACATCAGTGCATATGGTGAAGGAAACTGTACTTAAGAGTCACATCTGTAGCTCTCTACCCCCTAATGTAATGCACAAATTGTATTTTCTATGAGATGTACATGGCTTTGGAGAAAAGCATCTGCTAAATGAATAAATGTAATGATTCATCTCTCCTCCTACCTGTCCTCTTTCCTCCAGTTCAGTGAGCATAACAATGGAGCAGCTCCTCCACTCCCAGATCATTCTCCAGAAATCTTCCAGGGTGTGCGGCAGAGGGCCCTGACTGGCTATATATGCATCCTTCTGTCTGTATCCCTGAGGTGGACAAACACACCCAGTTACATTCCAGAAACTTTGACCAACACTTACTACTAAACTGGTTGCCTATCTTGCATGTGGACCGTTCATGACTTTTACGATAGAGTAAAATCTGAGTTTATTTAAACAAAATGTTCACTGTGCTCATGAGATGCTGAAAGCTGTAATGTCTGCTTTACAAAAGAGAGGTTGGGTGTGGTGCTGGGATGCGACTGGCCTGGCAAACAACGTGACAGGTTTTACACACATCAATGAAGGAAGCATTGACGTAGTCTGTGTTCTCGTCTCCTCTCTTCACCGGGATGATTACTCGGTTGAACTCATCTGCATGGAAAGCAGGAATTGGGTAGGGGGGGCACAAGTGTTAAATGTAGTTGTCCCTTTGGACATGGATCCATACTCCTAGCCTTTAAACTGCTACAGCACAACAATCCATTCCTGTAATCGCAGCTATTGCCATCCCTGAATTTTCTTTAGTTTGCTCAACCCCCCTAAAACCCTCCATCTCTCTGACTCACATGGGATGATCTGCAGAACCCGGTTCTTTTTCATGTTGGCTGGAAGATTCCCAGTTCTCATCTTGTCATTCTGGATCTTAACTGAGGTGAGCTTCTGTGAGGTGAAAAAGTTGCTAATGCATCAACTGTAATTGTCCTCTGGCAGAGCCTTACTGCTAAAGGACACAAATATAATGCTTTCAGAAAAGAGGGAGGCACTGGTCAGGGTGAGGAATGTAAAGAGGTTCAAGAAGAATATTCTGAGCTTTGAAGAAAGAAGTGCACTTATGGTGCTTTGTGTTTCAGCTCCCTGAGAAGAGATTAAAAAACATATCTAATACATCAACGTATGGCACTTCAAACAGAGATCACTGGCAAGATGAGGAATACATGAGTATTAACTATACGTTGCACAAATTGGACTTTCCACTGCTGTGATCTGCACTACTCGAGGAGTAGTAAGATGGACAGAGATGTGGTTGGAAAAAAGGGATAAGACGACAGTGGAGTGGACAGACCTTAAACTCTGCCTCCATGCCCCCACAGCTGGACCCTGGGCAAGGAGCATAAAGCTTGGCCAGGTGGGACTCCAGAGATGTCACCTCCAACTCTGTGTCTCCATACAAGTAATGTTCAAGCAAGGCTTGGAAAATGAACACATACTGCATCTATGGAGTGGAAGGGGAGAGTGACACAAAGGAGACAGTAGAGGACGAGCGCAAGAATCAATTCATTTGTGCTCCATAAGTATGAAATTACAAATATCGGGAAAAGGAACAAGATGGTAAAATTAACATAAAGCTGAATTTTGGTTTGAGTAGGAAATTTGAGTGTGCATCCAGATGTTCAAGCTTGCATTTGGTATAATAATGTTGTCATTATTACCATTTCAAATCAAGTGGCTTTGTCATTTCAACCATATACAGTTGGTTGAGAGTATACAGTGAAACAAAACAATGTTCCTCCAGGAGCATAGTGCTACATAAAACACAAAGCTATTTATTTGGTTAACACCTTTCTCCAAAGCATTTAACATCTTTAGGATAAGTACACTAGGTAAGAACACAACTGAGTCTTTTAAAGTGTAAATATAATCCTTGTCAGTGTAACATTTATGCCAGCTACAATATTAAATACAAAAACACATCAGAGAGAGGGAAGATGGGAGAAGTATAATTTCTCCAACTTCATGTGTACAATAGAGGGACTGGTGCCTTTGAGATTTTGCCGAGTCTGGGTGACAATCAATACTCACGTCCGTTTGGACCATCTGACAACGCTGCGCTCGGATACGAGTTACGAATCCAAAAACGTCAACCTTCTTTTCAGCTGCCATCATATCCAGCATGGCATCAATCACAATGAAAGTTCCCGTTCGACCAACTCCCGCACTGAGAAGGCAATCGACACATGCACATGTTGGGTGGGCACCACCACGGAGAGAAACTTCATGTCACCTGCCGATAAGACGTCAAAGGCAACAATGCCCACCTGCAGTGGACCACGATAGGTCCAGCATACTGGGGATTGCAGGCCTTCACCTTCTTTAAGAATTTCAACATGCCAATAGGGGTGAAGGGGACCCCAAAATCTGGCCAGCTGGTGAAGTGGAACTGGGTGACCAGACGCTGGGGCTTCTTTCCTGACACATCACCCACCTACAACAGATAGGATGAAATGTAAGTACAAAGAAAGGTAAAGGTGGGGGGGGAAACACACATTAAGTGCTACAGGTAGGGAACATATCAAAAGAACGTATTGTTGACAGAAATGTTATTTAAGGGACTGGACTTGACTGGACCATTTATAGAAAACTGGACTGTATGGGAGGACTGCTTGAGGCAGTGAAGCAGAAGCAGTTGGAATACAGAGTAAGGTGAGACAGGCCAAAGGTAGTGAGCTAGGTATGGCAGTTACAGCACCTGCTGGATGCAGAACTTGCGAATAGTGTAATCAACCAGCACCATGACATCTTCCACAGAGACTCTGATGCTTCCATATGTCCAGCAACCCTGGTCAGGCCAGTACTGGGCACATTTACACTGAGAGAGAGGAAAAAGCATTGTAGGGAAACCAATATTGCAACTGAAATGTAAAGAAATATCAAATGTCAGTCCTGTTATCAAATATTCTCCAAAATTGTTAACATTCAATTCACACAAGCTTGAGGATATAGATTTATAATTAAAAAAAAAAAAAAAAAAAAAGATTCCAGCTTATTTACTAATTTCTCAAAAGCAACAAAAGTAAGTTAAAACTTAGGACTAAGTGATACACAAGGAAAATGAGTAACATCCTCCAGAGTTACCCAATTTTGCATATTTTCCAAATTAATTTACTAAATTGAGAGGGAGAATTTTTTTTTTTTTTTTTTTTTTTTTATATACACGACTTACTTCTTTTCTCTCCTTCAGGTTGGTCACCATGACAATGGTGGCCGTGTTCTGCTCCCAAATCATCCTCCAGAAGTCATTCACCGTCTCCTCTTTGGGCCCTGCTCCCGAGAGATTTCATTATTACTGGTCAAATGCTGCATCCACACAGAGCAATGAGTCAGAAGTCCTTTGGCTGGTACTTCCTTACTCTGCTTACCCTGAGCTGCGATGAACTTATTCTTCTCCTGGTATCCCTATAACCGTATGGCAAGAAGTGTAGACCACAAAGTGAGCAGAGCCAAGGCAAGAAAGAGTGAAAATATTATTCAGTACTGAAATATCCAGTATATTCAGCATCAAAATATTAAAATCAGGTTTACTTCTCACAGTAAGGCAATGTAAAGTCATGACTGTGCAAAGGAGTTTTAGATGCATGGAGCTCAGATGAAAAAGACAACAGTAAATAGAGCTCAGAATTAAGTACAAGAGCGCAGATGAAATAAGAGTAAAAAGTCCGTATTTTTGACCTGGGCCAAATAAAGCACATTTTTGCCATTGTACAGGGGCTGACAAGACAGACCTCAAAACCCTGAACTAAAAAAGAAAATTAGTCAGTTAATGAAATGCAGAGAACTGTGCTTAATTTAGCTCGTTACTATCTTCAGGTTTCTTCCCTGACAACTGGGAGCAGGAACTTTTGTCTAGTCAAAAAAATCTGGGATATTTTAGACAACACTGCTGTAGTCTTACACACAGACACACTCAACATTTTAAAAAAAAGTCCCAAGTAAATTCCAAAAATTCCTGTGATTTATAATTCAATACATCTAAAAATATAAAACTAAATAATAGAAAGGACAAAAGAGAGGTATTTTTAAAGGAGGAAGAGCAAATTTTCACAAAAGAAAAATTTTATGGTATGGCAGGGTGTAAATTAATCAGAGAGCAGTACGAGACAGGACTTCATGCTGGCTGTGGTACTGGTCTTCATTTACTGTGCAAAGGCAGTCTGTAAAAACAGTCTGTAGCCCCAGACCCAAAGACAACACACAAGCAGAACTCCAGCCTAGTGGAGACGGCAATGTTCCCACTGTCACTTTCAAGAACAGCAATAGACCCCGATGGGCATGCTGCAGATCTGCCATCAGACCTTGACCCCTGTGGGTCCCCTGTTTGAGATGACAGGACCACAAATCACCTGTGGTCCATCTGGATGTCTCCCCACCACCACAGTTGGAAGGCTGGACCGTATCCACGGAATACCGGTCCCCTCCCTCACAAACCACTCAATTCCCAGGGACTCACATTGATGTAGGAGGCATTGATGAAGTCAGAGTCTGGGACCCCCTCCAGCAGAGACAGGTGTACTCGCGAGTGATCATCTGGGAAGAGTGAAAGGTGAAGAGAGGACTGTACATCACTCACAGAGCACCAAATAAAGCCCAAGTCTGCTGACATAATGATTTAATTCATTAATACTTTGCCGAACCTTATCTGTATAGTCTGAACTCAAACACATTTGGGCTTTGTAGAAGCAGTCTGGAAATATCATCACAATCTTTGATAAATTAGGATTCGACTGTTTCTCTTGGCTACTGCTCCGACACAGCTAACAGATGTTTTATGCCAGTGGCACGGCACACAATCTAAATATATCCAAACTAAACATCTGAAAGGAGTAGGACAGCATTTAAAGGGATTTCATAAAATCTTGGTGAAGTTTAAGAACTTGGCATACCTTTCCCACCTTAAGGATTTTAAATAGTAGGTTTGACCACCCATACCAAATGTCTCACAGAAACACACCACAGTATTAAATTATTAGGAGCATCACCAGCAGGTAAGGAGGCAAGACAGCTGTTCCAGCCACAGTGTTACAGCAACAAAGTGGCTCACAGGCATAAAAAAAGGGGAGCATGAGAGGATATGCCACCAATGCTCGAGAGCCTTAATTTGCAACTCCCCCAATATTTGGGTATAACTCCACAGATTACTTCTCATAATATTTTTAAGTCCCAAAATACCTGAAAAGTTGCTACACCACTGAAGTAAATGTCAAAAAATTTCATGACATATTTTTCAAGATCCCACATCTTCAACGTCATCGTGTGCTCTTTATTTTAGTACAGTCTTGTTCCACCAGCATAAAGAGGACAAGAAGAGCTATATTAAAACTGTATTTGGAAATTATGCAACAGCTGCGGGTGGCTTTTAAAACTTTTCAGACTGAAATTTTTTTTGGATACATGCATACAAATTTCAATGTGAAATATGTGCATGCCACCCAGTAACTGTCCAGTATCTTATTGTATACATAAATTACTGCTGCAAACATGTATCGTTCCAAGAACCGAGAAGGAAACAGGAACAAAGAGTTCAGATGGACAGAGAACAAAAAGAATAATTCTTAACTCACAAGGCAGGATATTAACGTATCGGTTCTTCTCCTTGTTCTCCTCCTTGGATGCTGCATCACACGTCGCCTGGATGGGACACACCGGCAAAGCCTAAAACAGAGAGACAGGTGGGGAAACAAGTGTTATGTGAGCACATAGGGACACATGCATCAATCACAGAACAGGGACATCAATGCTTGTCCTAAGAGTTTCCTGCTATTTTTATTTGTTTGATTCAAAACTAAGTGACCTTATCACATGAAAGGCAGTGACTATCATCATTTTAATGGTAGCACACCTGCTATATGTGTAGAATCACTAACATAAAATAATGGATAGAGGCACATCCTGATCCCTTCAGAAATGCTTTTTAAATTCTGAGTCAGTGCTAGTGCTTTGTATTATTTAAGGCTTTTATCACAGCAGTGTTCTAAATCTGGTTCTCTGGACTTGGTGGTGACATAATGCTACCATTATGTGTCCAGTGCAGAACTCCACATCCATGTCTCACATTGAACTCTTCCCGGAAGAGTTTGTTGTCATCAGCCATGCGACGGTTCATCTCTTCTTCCAGCTTATCAACAGGAAGGGGTGGGTACTTCCTGTTGGTGCTGGGGGAACGGGCCAGTAGCGGCATGGTCTGCATCTCTGGGAGGGAGGATGTCCAAGGGAAACGGAAAAATAAGAAAGAAGGGGAATATGGTTAAAGAGGTGCTGCCCTGAAACATGTTTAGAATTTCTAGCATCATGCATGAAGAACTTTATCACAGACTCCAGACATTTGAACTAGAAAATGTTTAAATGCTGAGTGACCACTAGAGGGAAATAAAACACAGGAGCATGGATATGAAAAACTCAAAAATATTACTATCTTCCCCAAGCTCATTGAAATCATATTTCATGAAGCTGAACTAAATAAGGGCAGCTTGATGGTGCAGCTCTACACTGCCTCATACCTTGTGCTTCCAGATCAGGACCACCATGATAAATAGTATACATCATACTGCATATGGCTGAACTAAAAGTACCTTGAAAATTGCTCAGAGGTTTACTTTTTTTTTTTTTATATTCTTTTTTTCCACAAAACGTTGAAAGTGGCAAATGAACGTTTTCAGATATCAACAGAAAACAAAGCCAAAACAAACCACAGAGGCCAGAAGGTGGAAGGAGATATGCACAGTCAGTGGTACCTGTGTCATCTGCTCTACCGTTGGACAGCCTGAATGAGTTGGAATGGTTTCCTGCTTGCTTGTACTTCTTAAACCTGAGAGAGAGAGAGAGAGAGAGAGAGAGAGAGAGAGAGAGAGAGAGAGAGAGAGAGAGAGAGAGACTGAGTTGTAAACAGAATGTGCCTGATGAGCTCAATGAAGAGCACAACAACCACACAGTCATTCTATGACTGAGTGGTGTGACACTGAACTAGGTGTGTACTTCAGCGATACACCTAAATTGCAATATTGATAGTGTGAATGCATGTTTGAAGTGGGCATGCATGCAACACAATCTAATCCACTACCAATACCACAGAAGCTTTACCACCACCATGCCTACTGCGGATGTATATCAGCAAGAGAGCACCAGGGGCTCCAGTCTCAGTTCACCTCAGCATGTAGAGCACAATGATGATGAAGACGATAACCAGCAAGGAGGACAAGGCCACCATTGCGGCTATGATCGCTGTGTCATCTGCTGGAAAGAAGTCAACAGTAAAGAATAGCAGCATTGGTAAATTCCAGTGTACAGATAGAAAATAAACTATAGACACACCCACCACAGCACAACATATAGTAAGCCATCAGACCACATATTATTCACACATTTGCATAAGTATGAATTTCTAGGTATCATACAGAAAAAGAGAAACAACCATAAACCCCCACACAAAGATCAGTGAATCCAAGAGATCACATAAACAATGTATAAACAGTTAACCTCAAAGACTGGGTGCAGCAATACTGACGTTCACATGGAATGAGAGTGTTTATGTCAGTGCATAAGAATGAATGAATGTGTGAAAGCAAACTTGAGCAACTGGTATATGTGAAACAGACAGGCAGGTGGAACCAGAGAGTTCATACTAAAGGGAGCAGCCAGACATCCAAGACACGTAACTTTGACACGGACTACAAATGACTCACTGGCCGTGACTCACTGACACATGCACATAGTGGTGAAGTTCTGAACATCTCCCAACAGAGGAAAGACAAAATAAAGGAAATCTTTTCAGCCAGTCTTACCTGCCCCCTCACCATCACCTAAAGAACAAACAAAACCACTGTTTGAGATTTGTTCAGCAAAAAATAAAATTTAAAAACACAGCAACACAAAAGCAAGGTTGATTGAAAAGACACAAATCAAAGCTGGGTGAAGAGTATACCTGAAGGGTTGCTGCTGTGTTCCGTGGTATATCCAGAGGTGAACACCGTGGTAGGCTCAAGAGCACTCTCAGTTACATTGGAGGCAGTAGAGGAGGGGGTTAAGGAAGGGGTGCCCGAAGTCACATTCTCCGTCCCTGTTATGGCATCATCAGCTTTGGCGGGGGTCTGGGGCGTTGATGCCAGGACAACAGGAAAGGTGGATGGTGCAGGGGCTGGCACCGGGATTGAAACTGTCACAGTGGCAAGGGTCTCATTTGGAACACTTGCCCGGCCTTGGACATTAAACCCCGTAGGAGTAATAATGGGTTCTGCTGCGGTGACGGTAGCAGCTCTTGTCAAAGTGTTGCCAGGGAGAGGTCCAGAAGTTTTGTTGGTCATGTCAGGAGCATCTTCAAGATAAAAGCGGTTATATATTAATACGTTGGTAAACCTCCTTAGTGTCAAGTATGACCTTAGAATGTTATAATGGCTCTGGCAAATTGCAGGTTAAAATATTTGATACATTTTTCTTATTTAGTAGACAAAAGTAACCTGGACAAAACTGAGTGCAAGGCAGAAAGCAGCAATGGATGGAACTGCATGGTATCTAAAACAGATTCACACCATGGACAACATTGCATGACTAACCAGATTAACCCGTAAAAATTAACTGTCCATGAACTTTAAACAGAAGGCATCCAAGCCCAAAATGAAAACCTCGAAACAAATGGTGTGGGGCCACAAAAATGCTCACTGCTGAACTGAGTAACCCACTACAACAACAAAGCTAAAATTATTAAAATGACAGAAGTGGGACAACACGTGTGTCAAATATATGGTACAGTCAATTAGTTCTCAGACCACCATGTGATGCTGCGGCATCATGTACACCGATGGCTTGGAACAACAGCTCCACACTGCAGCCACTCTTAGAATTCACTGACTACCCTATATACATAAAAACTATGATATTCATTCTCTCACCTTAGCAGCAGTTACTATAACTACTTTTTCAAGGGCATTTGGGTAGCAGGCAACGTGGCTACGGCAGCAGGTTTTTCAACAGATGGGTGCTGGTTCTCACCTCAGTTAAATGATTTTGTGCAATATGCACCTAATCATTTGAGGTGATGCAAATTTAAACCCAGTATGAAGTGTTGAAGTATAAAGCAAAGGCCTTCAAATATTTTGCACATTTATATACTTCACTGAAAATGAGATTTCAAAGCTTGTTCTCTTGTTCACTCGTCATAGATATAAGGGGTGATGGGAATGTCTCACCTGAGATGGGGGCAGGTCCCTGGGCTGCACTGAGGGCCACCAGGGCAATACCTAGCAGCAGCAGCATACTGCCCTGGGGAAAAGATCAGTAGGAACACCACTGTCATTCCACACAAACACACACACTTACCTGTCTGTGTGTTAATCCAGCATTAGGTGGACTCTACCAATCCAGAACATCTTATTATATCACCTTTGCCCAGGTGAGTCAGGAGTGATGGAAAATGACAGAATGCTAGCAATCTTCACTTTGAGCATCACATTGAACTTATATGGAGACAGCGGAAATACAAACAGATGCAATGCCTCATTCTCCAGACACACAATAATTAAACCAAAAATGGTAAAAATGTCCCAGAGAGAATGGCGAGAGCCAGTCAGTTAGGTAAGGGAGGCTGAGTGTCCAGCATATTGTACATACCTCGAGAAGCCACACTGACATCAGTCACTCATCCGTGCCTCAGTCACCTATTCTACCCTACAGAAAAACAGGCAAAAAGACAGTACCACACAGTCAGGAGCTGTTCTTCATTACTCTTATCCATTACTAAGTTCCGCTGCATGATATTATTCATTTAACGGATGTCTTTGTCCCAAGTGACTTACTGTTTGATATGTTATTTTTTTCCCCATAAATTCATTCACTTAGCTGAGGTCATCATCTAAAGGATCTTACAATAACTTACCAAATTTATCCATCCAGTTCCAAAACAGCTTGTCCTGAACTGGGTCATGGTGAACCGGAGCCTATCCCAGCGTACCAATTTATAAAGTCATTTTATTGGAGCAATTCAGGGACCCTATTCTGAGTCTTTTGAGTTCAAGGCAATGGCTTTAAAACACAGTACCTGCTGAGTATTTGTGCAGGTGTGTGCACTACGCTACTTACAATTATTTACCCATTGATGCAGCAGGGTAATTTTCTGGAGCAAGTCAGTGTAAATACTTGGTTCTTAGGACTTTCTGACTAGGTGATAGCCATCACTATGCTACTGCATTTCAAATATAAAATAGTGCACACCACATCGAAGTGTCCACAGTGCAGGTAAATAACCTGCATTAAGCACAGGTCTCAGCACAGTGGATGTGTGAGAAAGAAAAATATCAGTATGCAAAAAAACTCTGAAAAGGTACTGTACGTATAGCTAGGTGTCCCTTATGACAACCAGATTTCACTGCATTCACCACTATACGGGGAGACATTCTAACACAAACCCCTCCTGCATTGAGCTTCGGATAGAGAGCGCAGTCCACCCACTGCTGGAAGCCTCTGAAGTTTAGACACAGTTGCCTGATTTCCCTCCGTCTCCCTGTCAGATGTAGGACCGTTCTTTTTAAGGGCCCAGAACTTGGCGACACATCTCAACCTCAATTCAAAACGGTTCCATGCTGAAGGACTGATGCTCTAGAATTTCAACTGGCATATCCACATTAATGAGTGTAACCACTATAATTCACACTAATTGCGATGGAAGTGTAAATTGGATCTGAAGGTATACATTTATACCAAGGGCAGAGGGTAAGATGAGATGGGGGCCTTAGGGTGATAATAAATCTAAAAAGTAATCCTGCAAGACCTCTAAATGCTGACTCAATCCACACTGACGTGTCATAATCTCATAATCCTCTGATCCGGAACTTGACGAAAAATAAATCCTGTCATCCGGGTCGCACTTCAGACTATCTGCATGTTCCTTTGTGCAGGCAGCGTACAGGCAGCACAGAGGCAGACTGGAGGGTGTTAAAACATTTAACAGCAAACATGCGCAAACATGCCCCGCATTCAGAAAGCCTGCCTCATCTCATAGTTCTTAAACTCCGCCTGACTTGTAAGTTCAGCTCCACTGTCGATGAGAGAATGCTGAAGATGGCTTTTTCATTTTCCCCATCCTTAGGAGACGTATCTGGGCGGTAAAGTCTCCGAGTGAAAGTGATGTCAGTGTCAATCCAGGAGAGATTCTCAACGTACTTTTCACAACGTGGCGTCTCGGTCACAGTCGTAATCTTACGCTAAAAGCTCTGAGCTAAAGGGCTGTTTCTTTACAGATCATCTCTGTGCTTCAGTGGCGCAGCATCTGAGTCGTCTCTCAGAGAGCCAATCTTCTGCACATCCTTACAGTATTTTAACCATATGGTCTCTCCGTCATCTGTGGTCTGTCAAAGTACTGAAATCCCTACACCTCCACACAGGTGATCACACACTGAATTCTCTACATATTCGTAGTATACTTCAGGCATGTAATCTCTCACGGTGGGAACCCTTCCCATATCCTCCAAGTGCTTAAACGATGTGGTCTCTCCATGCCAGCCCTCCACACGCACTCTTTATTTCATACAGGTCCCCCACCCTTGTGGGTTCTTTGACAGTGCTAATCCTCCACACACCTTGAGTGTGCTTCATGTGGTCTCAGTCTTCCTAGACTTGCTCAGAATTTTGGATCTCCCTTCAAAAAGCAATCCAAATGTTCTTCCTATTTTAACCTGAAAGCAAAAAAGTCTATTTATATAAAAGTGTTAATGAAGTGTGAGAAAGAAGCTTTACCAAAACACATGCTTATGCATTGTGGGCCCTTCTGGTGAAATCCAAGGATTTGTGAGGAAGATGGTTTATTACGGTCACCTCTAGAGGACTACGCAGCCTCCCTGCCCTGAAGACAACACATGGCACCTGGGTCAGAGCGCAGGCAATGGGTGAATACATAGGATGTACTACGGAGCCTGTGAGAATGGAAACCTTACACAGAAATACACCAAACACAAACATGCGGCACAAATGCGACAGAAGGGTAAGAGGCTATAAAAGTGGAATACCATGCTTTATGGACATTTTACTGGGTCAGTACTCTAGCCTCTGTATGCTGTCACAGTAATCACACAGGTTCTCTATGAGTTAAGCCCAGGGTGTGAATCAGTTTGCAAAAGTACTGGTTATGGTGCAATTGGGTCACTCAGCACAGTACCACAGCTTTTGAATTAGTAATGAGCAAATAAGTTAAGAATTTCTTAATGCCACTGTAGATATGAGAATGCACTGAATCACATCTGTATTTAAAAGAAAATTCTAAACTGCTCCACAAAAATATCAGTTTTTGTGTTTTCACTGGAAACGACATAACTCAAGCAAGAGTTAAATAGCTGTGTTTCATGTTGAACACTGGTTCTCTAATTACACATCATTAATGAAACCTAACAAGACTTTTCTGGTTGTTTCCCTGTATCTCATGGTCTCCTTTTTCTCAACAAAAGATATAATTTAATATTTTTTCACATGTTCATATCTATTTAACATGACAAATGCAAAATTGATCTGAATTTGATATGATTGTTCAGTGGGTTGCGACATGGGATGCGGTGACTAAGTGATACAAAGTGGGTTATTCTTCAGTTGGGGGTCAAGGTGGTTGGGTGAAAAAAGACTGGCTAAATGGTTGACCAGCAAGAAGAAACCCAGGGCAAAAGCTAAAAATCAAAGAGCTACATCACATAACTGATGCCCATGCAGCATCCCAGGTGTGTCACAATGTCCTAACTTCAGTCACACTGGATGAGGAGTAGCAGACTCACAACGAAAGGAAGTTGCATGATGTCTTTGCATCATCCACACATTTCTGGGAAACGTCTTCATGTTTGGAAATCTAGCACTGCTTGCAAAACTGAAAATATATTTAAAAAAAAAAAAGCATCTTTTTATACAGAGGATTGGGTACACTTATATAGGTAATAACATTGTCCTAATGGACCTTTCTCTAAAAAGAAAAAAGCCACTGGAAGGATAGTGTCCTTCCTTTATGTGGCTGTAGTTCCCCCACCATGTCTCAGACACATTCAATTCTTCATTTTCTTATGGGAAAAGAAGGGAGGAAATATTATCTCTCTCTCTCAGGCCTTTTTGTTTCCAAAGTTTTTTTTTTTTTTTTTTGGAGGCTGCCTCTTCCAGCTGCTAAGTGCTGTGTCCTTATTCTGCTCCCTGGGAGATGTGTTCTTTAATTTCACCTTTGATTCTCACCAGGTATTCTGTGCAGTACAGTCACTCTTCAGAGCCCCCAAATGTGTTTGATCAAGATTCTGCTTGCCAATTAGATGTCCAGACAGCTTATGAGTTTGTTATTTAGGTCAGTTATTTTTAATGCAAAAAGTCTATATTTTCTTCACTACCAATTTAATGTCAAGTCTCCGCTAGGTAAATTCAGTTGATTTTTTAGAGCTTGGCATTGCCTGCTTTTACCTCTTTATTGTATCTCCATTCCAAGATCTGTCCATGTCCATATCCTGCAAGTATACATACTAGTGTCTTAGGAATACATACTACTGCTACTAATAAAGGCAGCAAACCTTGTAGACCTGACTGATTCAGACCTTTTACATTAATCCAGGCATGTTCATGAAAAGAAAAAAAAAAAAAAAAAAAAAAAAGATACTTGCTTATTCCCCTCATAAAAACAAATTATAATGCAGGACTGTAGTAAGAGACGGGGGAAACCTGTACTAGTATTTTGGTGTCAGACAGCAAGACCGCAACCAGGATCGTTGTGTCCAAAACCATGACCACTGTCTGGGACATACAGCCGCACAAAGACCACAAGACCAAGCCCAGTGCAAACTGAAGACTGAAGCATAGGCCAAGACTAAATCCATCACAATCACAAAAACCACCAGTACCAACAGCTGCTTGACTAAGATCAACGCAGACACCATTAAATCTAAAGCAAGACCAAGACTACTGCACTGAGGATTAAAGTTTAGTCCAAGGCCAAGAATAACAGAAACACTGTACTGCATTTGTGCATCTAACATGATGAGCCCGTAAATGAACGAACCTAGAACACCAAATCCACGGCCCTACTGTATAATTCATGGAAAGCCTTTCTCCTCTGCTTCCTGTCCATTATCTGTGACTAAACGCTGACAACACAAAGGCCCCTCTGTAGCGATGCATCCAATTAATTACACCAATTTAGAGAAAGATTCAGAAAGATTTGCTAAATTAGCACAAACAACACAAGGAACACTGTACTTCTCCAAGACGGCCACCATTCCGCACACGATCCAGTCAAGGTTTTTAATTTCACACCTCCACCCCAAAAACACAACCCTTCTCTTGGCAGCTCGTCTAAAATGACCGTACATGAAAACGTACAGCGAAACAAAACACAGACTGTACACAAACAGGAACAAATTTTGTGTATGAAAACTTGTATGAGCAGATAATGATCAAGCAACAAAGATCATTTTAAAAATATATCCTTGTACTTATCAGATGCTCCCATCCATTGCCAAGGTGCTTCCCCCATCTTGTTAGAAGACCACCTGGATTAATGTTAAAGGTCTGAATGCTGTAGTGGGACTCACAGCTAGGGAACAGGACATTGCGCAACACCTCCAACACATCTCCACTATGAATATGTTTAGGAAAATATGCACCAGTACAGACAGTTTAGAGACCTAAGGAACATTTACCCTGATGTTGTGCTTTACCATTCTCAGGAAACACGCAGAGTGTGTGTCCGCCCTGTGTGGATTTCAAGTTCCACAGGTACCTGCTCCTCTTCCTCTCTCTTTCTCTTTCAAAGCACCCACCCTTTATCAACACCGTTTCTCTGGGTTTCCTCCCTGTTCTGTATGTGTCAGTACAGTGTCCTCTTCACCACGCCTGTCAATACTCGCACGGTAAAACAGTGGCCTGTGGCTTCTTCCCCTTCTCTGAGTCACAAGATGAACTGCAACACTGCAGCCATGGAGCACAGAGACACCTCCCCATGTTCCACATTGGATGACTGAAGAACTGGGACCTTTAGGACCTTCCCCACACCCAGGACAGCCATGTGCCTTTCCAAGCAACACAACTCTGCTGTGTGTGTGTATCGATTTCTGGGTAATAATCATCCAGAGCCCTTCACTGTTTGTAACCGAGACTTTGTCACTCCTCTGTGGGATGTAAAGACGCACGACAGCGTACGCTCCCCCTTAATTGAGCTGCCTTTCGGCCCAGAGGGATCCATGTGGTATTTTGTTCCCTCCCAGATACTGTGGATTTACATAGAGGAGAGCAGCATGTAAGTGTGGCACATATAAGTGACAGGCTCTGCCGTGCGCACGCCACCAACTCACGGGTGGCATCATCATACGACTACGCCGGACAGCCACATGCGTACATTCCCAAAGCATTGCGGTCAACAGGTCACAAAGGATTCAACCCACAGCACAGCCTGGGGTTAAAACACAATTCTCTCTCTCTCCCTCCCTCTCTCGCTCGCTCACACACAGGCCTACATCAGCCCCCAGCTTTCCCATGAGCACGCGGACTAACGACCGCATTTCCACAGACATTGTTCATTTCTGCACGGGATCTTTACGCAGATGTCCTCGGCACCGGGGACGGTTTGCAAAAAGCAAACGCGCACGCTTTTAAGTTTTAACAGCGTCGCGCAAACGCAGCTTATTGGTGTGCATCTGCATTAAGTGTCCTGTTTCAGGGAGCCCTCGGAAGGACTGGAAACGACAGAAGAAAAAGTAACCAAACGCATCCGCTCGCACACGCTCTGAGTCTCTCACACGGAGATGGTCCGCTTCCACACACTCTGCAGTCAGACTTCACTTCCAAATCCAGAGGCATTTCATTCCCCAGTCTCACAAACCCTAGTGAGAGGTGTACGAGGACAACAATGTTTCCTCCTAAGAAAAGAAAGAACGTGTCAAGAGAGAACTTGGCCGCTCGGATGCAACTCCCAGGAGTCTGAGGAGAAATCTCACACACACTTCCTGGGTGACGGGGGCATGTTGCTGTGCTGGCTGTACACACACGTTGAGCAGCAGTGTGCGAAGAAGTGTTGAGCAGAGGACTGCGTGTCGTGTGTGAGTGGGACACGACACGAGCCGAGCCCATTCCCGGGCTGTCACACAGCTCCACTCCGCTCGCACCTCCGGTCCTCCCTCGTCGTCCCGGGCGGGACGGAGCCTCGCCTCGGCTCGGCATTCATTGTTCCCACTGCCGCTTGCACCATTCCTTCCCACTTTACTCGGGAAAACACTCTTTTTCTTGCACCTAGTTCTGCCGTCTTTTAGCGCACCCCCTCCCCACACACACAGCGCTCGCGCCTTTCGGACACTCCTGTGAGACTCCTCTGCTCTTCACTCCTCCTGTTCATTAAAACTCTGACCTCCCCCCTCACACACACACGTCCAGCTATTGATTGTGAATCGATACAATGATAGCGCGGCCAAAAATGTGGCGGTGGGGGGAACGTGGTAAAAAGAAGAAAAAAAAGGAGAAGGAAAAAAAAAAAAAAAACATGCCGTCGACCGTACTACCGTGGTCCGTGCGGAACTCACCGCGGGTTCGGCTGGGTGAGGCGCGCGCGCTGGAATTCCTTTCCGATGCGGTCGTGGGGCTATTATCTCCTCTCAGTGGCGGCCCCGGTCCATGGCTCCACTCTCTTCTTGGGTGGGGGTACTCGGTGGCTGGGGAGATCCGGGGAACGGGAAGAGAGAGCGAGGGGCGCAACCACGCGCACTTTTTCACCCAGCTGGACGCCCGATAGGCCAGCACGCGCTCCGCGCCGCAGGCTGCGCCCGGCCCGCCCAGGCTCTCGATGTGTCCGCGGTGTTATGGAGGCTCAGCGTGCACGAGAGGAGCGCGCTGTGTCGGCCGTGTCCGCGCGCCGCTATGGCTGCTCCTCCTCCGCCATGTTGGCTCTCCTCGCCTGGGAATGGGAAGCTGCGAATCCCGGCGTCGGGCCCCTCCTCCGCAGCGCCGCCACCACGACCCCTGGCGGCCTGCGACTGCAACTGGAGCTGGAACTCGGGAGTGGAGAGCGAGGAGGAGGAGGGCGGCCGTGAGTGTGCGGAAAAACGGGGTCCTGCGCTCCACAGTCTCCATTTCTACTTTCAAGTGGCTGAGAGTTACGGTTGTCGGACAGTATCACAGTTTAGATCTAGGTCGTGCCCCCCAGTCGGGTCCATTACAAATAATTAATAAAAATACGCGCAGCATCACCCTATCGATGATGAGTCGAAAAAAAAATTAACCTGAGCCATCATGATGATCATGACGTGTGAGTCACCGTTTTCCTAATGAATCCCAGTTGTGGTGTTTTTTTTTTTTTTAAAGTTTTATTTCAGTTTGTTCTCGGCACGACGCGTCCGAAGCATATTTTTTTCTAAACAGAGTTTGCACAAGCTACAGTTTCGGTACTTATTCATTTATTTAGCCGACCCCTTTCTCCAGAGCGACCTACTCACTGAGTGAAGTCGGTACCGCTGGTCTGTACGAGCTCCGCTACCAGTTCTGCTGAGGTTCAGCGACGTCTGAGTCCACTTAACGTGTCCTGTCTGTTGCTTTTTGGGGCCTCAGTTCATTCTCACCGCGCTATTCGTGGAAACTATAACGAAACGCAAAATGCGTAACTAACAACTAGCTTGCTTACACTTCTGTATCATACAGTGTATGTCTTACGACTAGATAAAAAAGCTGATATATTTACTGTATATTTAATGTCGACTGTTCATAGCGGCGCTGAATTATCTTTTATTTTTAAAAATTAAAATCACGGAATACCCCTTACCGGTTAAAAGCAGCAAATATGGACCAAACTTCCATGGCACAAAATATGGATTCAGCTTAACATCTGTGACCCCAGACAATACAACTGCAACAGTTTAAACAATTAAAGAGTGTTAAAACTGAAAGAAAAGTGTGGGCAGTACTCTTGTTTTTCCAGTAAAGCAACCTAATATATTGTATGTTACTCTTTTTAAATTAGTTCTCTGCACAGGTGTAAGTTAAACCTCAGCTAAAACGCAACTTCAGTGCCCTCTAGTGGAGGAGAAAAGATTTGACGCACGAGGTTAGTAAATCTCTTTGGACACGGGTTAAAGTTCGACCTGTTTCGAAGCCGCCATCGTGACGTAATATCGAAAATAATGCTACATTTTGTGTGAAAAATTACTTTTTACTGCAACCAGCTGCCGTGTGTCCAAGTTCGGTAAGACGTTCCGGCGCTTACTCACCTTAAGGCTTTCCCTGATATCACACGTGGTGGGGTATAGTATAGATATAACTTATTTATTGGACTTCAGAACCAAAATAATGTTACTGGGTTTTGGAAAGTTAAGGCTCTTAAGCTACCGGCCCCATTAGGTGACGTAGTGTCAGTGCTTTCGACCCGCGTTCGCTTGAAACCACGCCCACGTCGAATAAAGCGCTTTCCCGCGTGCGCGTTCAGTGCCCTTTATTGTTCCGCTCTTAAAACGAACCGAACCGAACGCTTTCTTCTTAGCCACACACCGTTCCCAAGTTAACAGGCAGATGCACTTTCCCAGTGCGAGCCTCTCGAAAGCAAAAAAGAAAAAGCTGATCTCGAGCAGAGACAATTTCAGTACTCCACGTCCTGATATCCACGACCACGTGGTTTCGAATTGCCTTTTACGCCACATCATCATGTCCATGTATAATATTCCACTTGTTTATAACCAGTTTTTTTCCACGTGTATTCCACATGATGTTGTGCCCACTGAATAGACTGCTGAGTATTTTTTCGACTATAATGGAAATGCCACCTGCTTCATTTGCAACCAAAGAATAGCAGTTGTGACAGAATGAAACGTTAGGCGTCATTATATAACAAAGAATATTCTCAGAAATGCAAAAATACCAAGGCGAGCAGAGATGTGCCATGTGTGGATGCTAATTGTACATGGATATACAGTGTATTACTAAACGATACTATGTAATGTGCAAATGTTACTACTGTATTATATGAAAGAAGAGGGTTTAAAATTAAGTTCTCTTTCTCTGGTGCAATGCATTACTGGTGACTAGAAGTGCTGTTTATAAGTAAGGATTTAAAACCACCCTTTTCAACTATAAACACTTTTTTTCAGTGTTTTGGACTTGGAAACAGTACATAAACCAGCCTTATGATGATGGCAAGTAATTTTAGAAGATTTAAAGTTTTTTTTGTTGTTTTAAAAATGGTCTTACCATTACCAAAAAATCTGTTTTTTCTTCTTTCCTCAGGTAGCCTCTGCAAATACAAAAGACTTTGTGTGTATCGGGTTTTAGATTTCATTGGCAATTTCGCACAATTTCAATATGTAATGTAGTTTCTTTCTGCTGCTCACCATGGGACCTATTTGTAAAAGAGAATCCTTATTTTTTTGTTTCTAAATTTATGCGTAGGCTGGTACGTTAATGACAAGAGTGTTGGATTCTGATCATATTACATTTTTTTGCAGTTATTCAGTTTTGTTTGCCAATTTATTTTACTGTGTATACTTAAACCATTATTAATTGAAATATTACATTGCATTTACATTACTTCATTTAGCAGACATTTTTCTCCAAAGCACTCCAGTGAACACTATGTAGCATTAGCCCATACCTTATTTACCAAGGTGACTTACACTGCTAGATACACTACTTACACTGGGTCACTCATCCATACATCAGTGAAACACACTATGGGGGAACCTGAACGGAGGAAACCCACACAGACATGGGGAGAACATGCAAACTCCACACAGACTGAACTCACGTCCCCTCGCACCACCGAGGCACTGTGATTGCTACTACGCAGCCCATGCCAATAAAAAAAAATGTTGAATTAGTGTTATGGTGTAGCAAAAAAAAAAAAGCTATAAATTTAAAGTCGTCAGACCCGAGTCCAGGAGACTTCGAGCAGGAGGGGGCAGCAGCTACATGTGGAACCAAATAAGTCAAAAGATATGAGACAGTTAAGAAATTAATACATGTAAATAGGACACAATATGCAGGTTTATGAAAGTTTTTATTGAATACATTTACATACATGTAAATCATGCCACAATTTTGCTAGTGGTCCTCTCTTCACTGTGTGGTGTGTGTGTGTGTGTGTGTGTGTTCATTGGCAGACAAGAGAAAGGTTTCAAGGTTCAATGTGTTATCCAGTTTTTACATTCATTAAAGGAGTGCTGTTTTACATCAGCACTACACTGAAGCTGAGCATCCCACTGTCCCAGAGGAAGCAGTTTAGCAGCCAAGCAGTTTTTCCATGCCAAAAAAGACCCCACTGACAAAATGTACTTAACTGTAGTTCAGGACAGCAATTCAATAGTAAGACTCAAAAGGTCAGAAGCGTGGACTAGAAGACACCCTGTCAAGGTGTAACCTATATCCAACACTTTGAATGGTGGTTTCAGATTTGAAGTACAACATCAACTGACCACTCATATGGATGCCATGGGTGGTGAATTCCAGGAGGATGTGCCAGCTTCCCTCTTGTTGTTCCTTATTTGCCCATTGAGAAGGTCTAACACACAATAGATGACTACATGTAGGTAAAGCCTGCAGCAAAGCCACAAAACTATAGAGCAGTTGACAAGGAGAGGGCTTCTTAATACACAGATTGGTGACCCAAGTTGTTGACAACAGCTCTTACAAAATCTTCCGTGGTGCAATAACCCCCGAGGTCCTTTGTCCGCACCTGATACAGATACATATGTGGGTTGGGGAGGGCACATGGTAGAGGCGAAGGGGGGGTGAGGACAGACCAGCAATTTACATGTTTTACAAGGAATGGGAACAAGGATTCTTGTTTAAGGTGAAAACATACCAATACTTGGACACAGACTTTAGGTACTGATTACAAACATTTAAAAATGCATACTGCACAGGAAAAAAAGTTTACCTTGCCCTGTTTGATGACTCTCTTGACAGCCTCAGAAACCATGTTGGAGTGGTAGTCCAAGCTGAAGTAAACAGGTATCAGTTGGAATTCATGAACGCTAACAGTGTGTTCCTACACTGTATACACACTTATGATATATGAAAGCATGAAAAAGTACAAACGTGTATGTACAACTGCCATAGCACTTACTTGAGATGCCTCAGCATGTTTGCAGCGCTCAGCAGCATGGCGGTGGGGTTAGCAATATTCCGACCCACAGCCTGTGCAAAGGGGTGTCGTGCCCCCTGTAACAAACACCCCCACCCACACGTTACATCTACACAACAAACAGAGGTCAAAATTTCACCGACTTGGCTCCTGCCTCGTCATTTTCTCTCTCTCTCTCTCTCTCTCTCTCACACACACACACACACACACACACACACACAGAATAGAGAACAAAAAGCTTCAAGCAGTCTCACCGTCTCAAAGACAGCATACTCATCACTGTAGCTCTCCCCTGGCACCACACCAGCGCCGCCCACCAGCCCAGCTGCCAGGTTGTCAATGATATTGCCATAGAGGTTGGGCATCACCAGTACATCAAACTGGTATGGGTTCCGTACCAGCTGGGAGAGAGCAGAGAACCTCTTTAAACCAATGTTTGTAAACTGGCTTCCAGGAAACGGATTTGACTTATAAACTGTAATTATATTACTAACACTTGTACATTTCTAGACTGTGGTGTGTTTTATAAAGCCATGCTCCTATACTACACATTCAAACAAATTTACTTATGCAGCATCAGTCTTGCTTCAGGCAAGAAGGTACACAATCCCAAAAGACTGGCACTTCCCCCACAAATAGAAAGAAGTGAGGAAACTGTTCCTCAGCAGAGGCATTCTGACAACTGATCTATATGCTTAGTACGCAAAGCGAGTCGTAGTTCTGGTGGATCTTTTAAGGAACTTCACATTGGTCTGTACCTGCATGCAGCAGTTGTCAATAATGATGTTCTCAAACTTGATTTTGGGGTAGAGCTTCGCCACCTCAGCACAGCTCTGTAGAAAGAGACCGTCCCCCAACTTCCTGTTGAAGACATAATATTAGAATATATTGTTTTCAAATACTATTTATGTACTGAACATTAATGTGCCACACTAATACACACAAAGTGATGCTTACATGATGTTGGCCTTGTGCACAGCTGTGACTTTGCTGCGGCCCTTCTTAGTTGCGTAGTCAAACGCAAACTTGGCTATTCTGTGAGATTTCTCCCTTGTGATGATCTTAAGAGACTCGATAACACCCTTCACACTCTGATACATAGACAAGCGGGGAAAAAAAAGGTGTTTAGGTTTAAGGGAGTTATCTGATATTCATAGAGAGAGACGCACCAAATTAATCCTGCATATATATATATATATATATATATATATATATATATATATATATATATATATATACACACACACACACACACACACACACACACATTTTCAGAACCGCTTGTCCCATACGGGGTCACGGGGGAACCGGAGCCTACCCGGTAACACAGGGCGTAAGGCCGGAGGAGGAGGGGACGCCAGTCCGTCGCAGCATCCACAACATTCTGTGCCTTTCCACATACCCTGAGCTCCCAGAAGGGGTGGTGAGAAGCGGACACTGTTCGTTTGGAAGTGTTGGATGCTCAGTACAAGTGTTTTTTTTTTTTTTAACGCTAACTTCCAGTGCTTACAGGCTTTGAGTCTCTAACAGCAGAGAGGTGCACTTGATCTTTTCCTTATCTTTTCTCTCTGCAGCAGCCCAGAGGCCGAGGATCACAGCACGCCTGGGAGGCTTGTCCGCTGTCCATGCCCACGGCCGCAGAGACCTTAAGCGGGTTTTTAAAATTCTTTTTTAGCTTTTAACAAGGTAAATAAGACCCCCGTCTTTTTCTGCTCTGACAATGATCTTCACTTAAAGGATGGTTTACCTCATGCTCCAGGGAACTGTATTCACCCTCAGTTTGCTCACGGATGATGACAAGGTCCAAACTGTTGTGGCGAGTGCTATATCCAGGCAGGCTGGTCACATGGACCACATTGGCAAAGAGATCCAGTTTTCGCCTGCGTACAGAACCATCCAGTACAGAACATTAGTTCTCACTGCCTGCACCTGACACTGACTGGGAAGTTTTATCTAAAGTATGTCCTACAATTGCAGCTTGCACGTCAGTCTCTTATGTAGACGAGAAACTATCAGGAAAATGTCTGAATCTTCAGAAATAGGCTTGAATATCCTTAATATGAAGAGCCAGTGTATTTGAATTCGCTTTCATTCTCCACCACGAGGAAAACACTGACCTCAGTTTCATCTCATAAGAGGCTAGATCTCCCTTGTATGCCATTGGGTTGTTGATTTTCCCTGTTCAAAGAGGACAGTGTTGTCAATATTACCAAGAATAGTTTGCTCATTATGAATTGAGGTCTTCCTAATATGAAACTGATGCAATTATTATTACTGTATGTACACTTTTATAACAACTGTGCCTATGACACACTGTGGGAATACAGCCATATATGAAAGGAATGTCCCCCCCCCCACTTGTATAGTGATAACATGTTTTACCAGAAAGTTTGTATTTTTATGTACCGAACAAAAAAAGTACTCAAAAGTACATGAAGTATGCTGGCAACTGTTATGGGCTCAGCAAGACACTGCATATGTTAACAGTTTTCAAAGATAAATGTTCCAGGTTATGTTTTTACGTGTACTCCCAGCGCTCGTACAACGGTCCTGCACAAAAAACTCCACTAAACCTGCTTACAAATGTGTATATACCCTTTTTCATACAACAGGCTTATTATTCAGTACAATAGGACTTTTGCCGACAATCTTATTCACATTTCATTCATTTCATTCACATCATTCTATAACAAAACCAACTACAGAAATTACTTCCTATTACTCTGACAATCTCAGCCAATCAAAACCCTTGCTTATGGTAAATATAAATGGGAAGTTTAAAATGACTTATTAAATCATTTAGCAGATTTTTTTTTCTACCAAACATCTTACAATATTAAACTACTTACAGTGATTTACCAATTCATTCAACAGCAAAATTTCTCTTGTATGGTTTCAGGGTGGGGGGGTGTAGTGGCGCAGTGGGCTTGGCTGGGTCCCACTCTCTGGCGGGTCTGGGGTTCGAGTCCCACTTGGGGTGCCCTGTGACGGACTGGCATCCCGCCCTGGGTGTCCCCCCCCACAGTCCCATGCCGCCAGGCCAGCCCCGACCCCCCCCGCAACAAGCAGCTTCAGCCAGTGTGTGTGTGGTTTCAGGGTAAGTAGTACCTTGTTCAAAATGGGTTACAAACAGACTTTTGGTCTCAGTTGTGTTTATATGCTGAGGAGCCAGTGTACTCAAGTGATGTAATGAAGTCACTTGGAGACGCATGGCTTTTTGCTGAGCCCCTACTGTACCTTTGATAGCCACTCCATTATTCCTCACTGATGTAAATAGCTGGTCCAGCTTCTCCTCACTAGCCATATTGTGAACCTCGCTGATGTGGATTTCCTCAAACTCCACAGGTACATCTGCTGCCTAGGACAGGAAGAGGGCAAGAAAGACAAATACACCAAGACAGTTCTACATCAAGTGGAAAGCATGAAATACAAGAGATTCCACTGAAGACAGCTAGGTACCAAATAGAAAAATATATACAGTATACCACATAGGAACTCATAATATCTAGCATGGTTAACCTAGAAAAAAAAAGAATTTGAGGACTAACTACCAAAAGCACAGGTTAGCATGGAATTCAGTGGTGTGTGCAACAACACACCTTGAAGACCTCCCTGACAGCTCTCATGAGCTCAGGACCCACTCCATCCCCTGGCACCATTGTGACCTTGAAGGTGTTGCGGGCATGAACAGAGGATCTCTCGGGGGTTCTCTGGCAGGCTGATACACATACAGGCCTTAAGTCTGGGGCTTGGCACCAAGAGCCTCTTAGAGTCTGAAGATGACAGAGAATGAGAAGAACATAAGAAGATAATAAGCAGGCAAAATAATAAAAATATCAAATATCCATATATGGCATAAACAGGATGTCTTCACCTGACACTGATGCCCATTGTTAAACGTGGAAGTTATCTGCTATGATGAGCTCCTTTAGCCACTGGGTTATTCAATGACAACATACAAAAGAAGCAATTTTGCAGGTCCTTCTTAAAAACAGTCATCTGGCTCCATAATGCCACTGAAGGGCCTGTTATCTCTTAACTGTACATAGGCCAGGGGGGTGCGATGGTGCAGTGGGTTGGACCAGGTCCTGCTCTCTAGTGGGTCTGGGGTTCGAGTCCCGCTTGGGGTGCCTTGAGACGGACTGGCGTCCCGTCCTGGGTGTGTCCCTTCACCCCGTGTTGCCGGGTTAGGCTCTAGCTCCCCGCAACTCCGTATGGAACAAGCAGTTTCAGATGGTGTGTGTGTACGTACATTGGCCGTCAAGTGACTTTTCAGGTGTCACTCTTGTTTAACTGTGCAACTTTAATTTGTGACAGTCTATTTTTACAATTTATTTTGTTTGGGTATAACCATGCCCTTCGCTAAGTGTCATGTGTTAAGATCCTATGCGTGTGTGTAAGAGAGTGTGACAATGTCCCTGCAGGCATTAATAAAGTACCATTCTATCCTATCCATACCAAACAATATGACACCTTTATCATTGATTGAAGATGACTGATTGATGAAGATTGAATCATAGGACTTCTCTGAAATTTGTTTTGCACCATCTGTGGTGTGTGCTGCATTTTTTAAGAGTGGCGTTCTCTGTGTGGTCTTAGTAATTTTAGGAGAATGTTCACAGCTGGCAATATCTCCCTTCACATCACTAGATTCAAGAGATGTTCCATAGATGCCAAGACGGGGTGAAATGTCTTCTGAGGCTTCGCAAAAGATGAGCTCTAAAACACCACTGAACCTTCAGGGAAAACGGAGACGAAGTTTCCGATTCATTCATCCCTCAAGGACCCGGGGCCTCTCCTGCATGGACTAATGTAGCCCAGCACACGAGTACTGGAACATTCCAAGATGAGGTAAGCCGCACGAAGGGCACGGGGTGGCCCCATTCCCCTGTGTGTCACTTCATATAATATTTCTACATTGATTGATTCGTGTTACCAATACTTTTGTGCACCATCTGCATGTGAAAAGTAGCGACAGTACAGACAGTGAGACGTGTGTGTTCAGAACAGCTGTGAGAACTCCAAATTCAGGAGTCACTGCAGACAACTGGAGAAAAGAAAGAAAGAAAAAAAAAAAAAAGAGCAGCTATCAGCCTGACGTAAAAGAATTCATTCAGGGGGACAGGTTAGTCTAGACTTAGTGGTTAGAGCTACTGCCTGAATCAAGTCTAAGGACGCAGGTTCGAGTCCCACCATCAGTTGTAGTACTTGAGCAACGTACTTACCGTAGAATTGCTCCAGTAAAAATTTATCTAGCTGTGTAAATAATTGTAAGTTACAAGTCACTTGGAGAAAAGCGTCAGCTAAGTGAAGCATTAGACTTAGTAACCACGTGTGTGAACGCGACGCAACAGTCTGAGTCTGTGAACACGCGTTCCAATTCGTGTCAGCTGAGCCCAACTACTTGAAATAAGAGCATTTCGCACACGACAGACATGGTCCCTCAAGCCGACGCGTTGTCCTTTCCGCTCACCCTGTTCAAAGACAAAACGCTTCTTCTAAGCGAAGCCACGGCCATGTTTCTCCTTCCGCTTCGCGTCACTCCGTTTCAGCGACTGAATGAATGAATGAATGAAGGAAGGAACTACTGAATGGCCGCGTCACCGGAAAAACATCCCGCTGAATCACTCCGCCTCGTCAGGGCGTGCGCACGCGCTGTTAGCCCTGGAGCTCAAGCCCTGTGGTTAACCTGTAGTAATACCCTTAAGATTGTATTCAAATTATACTACAACGTTTTTAATACTGACAAGATGCTACAATGCGTTACACCTAACTCTGTTTACGATAATCATTGATTAATGATGACTAATGATTAGTTCAACTATTTGCTGACTTTCGTTGTTTAAAGTATGAAATGAAGGTACAACTGTAAGATAAACGTTCGATGTAATCTATTTCAAACTGGGTTTAAACTGGGGGTTTAAGTGATGTTTTAAAGGTATTTGTGGGTCTCTATGTACGCGGTTTCATCTCGTTAAGGCTTGACGGAACATTGATTTGCGTGTTTTCAGTGTATTTTGACAGCAGAGAATTCGTGTATCAACTCGGCGCCGTATTTCAACTCCGAAAGTCGGGAATAATAAGGATTTAACAACACGTCTCACTTGTTCTGAATCTCGTAATTAAATCTGAATGACGAAAGATTTCGTTGTTGGAATTACCTAGCGGTGGCGTTTTGACGTTTACAAGTTCCTCATTTTTAATAAATGTGTTTAGAAATCCAAGTGCATAAAATTAAGCAATTAACGCGGCACAGGACCACACTTTATAGTTTGCGCGTGTACTGCACTGTATTGCATTTCCTGAGAGGGGACGTGAAATGACGGGAGAGAACTGTGTGACGTGCTCCACTAGGTGGCAGTGTTCAGCAGGAGTGTTACGTAAGGCACATGTACACGGTGACGCGGAATGACACAGCCCGCGAGCACCTCCTCCCCCGAGTCCCCCTCCGTGCAAAACCACAATGGACAACAACAACAGATTACAGATCTATTTCAAGAGGGCTGCGTGAGGTTAGAGGAAGTCCGAGTGCCAGGCTATTACCTGTTACAGAGGCAAATCCCTCATGACAAACAAACAACGCAGATCCCCGTTGTCGGTCACCGAGCTGAATAGATCTCGCCCTTCTTTTTTTATATTTCATATTTTATTGACCGAGGGGGCATTCCATTTAGTCAGTTTATGTTACTTAATCGTTTCATTAACAGCGGCAATCCGGCTCTGTGTCTCCGTTACGTAAATCCACTGCACGCGCTAAGTGTCCTGACCTCTAAGAGAGTGATTGCAGTAATGAGCTATTTCTCATTAGTTATACAAATCCATCAGCGATCAGGCGGTTTGCACTGGGAAATAAACACCATAACGAGATGTGCTTTGACACAAGAAGGAAAAACCTCGTGTCCTATTCTTACGACTGAAATTAACCTTAATCCGCCAACCTCTTTCAGTGCTTTATGTATTTGGTTCACACATTCACATTTTCGGAACGGCGGGTCCCACGAAACCGGAGCCTAACCCGGCAACTCAGGGCGCAAGGCTGGAGGGGGAGGGGACACACCCAGGACGGGACGCCAGTCCGTCGCAAGGCACCCCAAGCGGGACTCGAACCCCAGACCCACCAGAGAGCAGGACCGTGGTCCAACCCACTGCGCCACCGCACCCCCCGTTCACACACTCGTTTATTCCATCTGTGGGGTAATGAAGACCCCTGAGTCGCACGCGTTGCTGTACTTCAGTAGTGTCATTGACACTTGTAATATATAGTGCAGTTCGTGCGATTCCGAGACGCGGTTCTGCTGATGAAGGGAGGCTGGGGTTGCAAATGGTTAAAGAGCAGCTCTGTTTACCTCTACACGTGGGGCAGGGGGAGGGGGACGGATTAGCGGTGTGAGGTCACAGTGCTGACGTGCGCCGTTAACAACACACACACACACACCGCCTGCCAAAGGGAGTCCACAAACAAAGTGGACTTCATCTGGGCGCAACTCTCCGTCCGCCTCCATCTCTCCGACAGTGCGGGTGCTCGGCAGCGATGTCCCTGAGCGGCTCTCAGTCCAGAGAGGACGGCCTGCATGGTGAGTGCGGTCATCTGCACCGCGCAGGGATGACAGATTCGCTCCGCGAAGTCTAGTTTCGTGGCTTTGTTGCGTAGGTGATGCGGGCAGCGGGGTGCACGGAAAATCGATGATGCTGGCCGACGACGACTGATTGCTTCAGGTTATTCGTGACAAAGTGCGTGAGACACACCGGTGACGACACTCTGAGTTAGCTGGGAATCACGAGGCAAGTGGTCACAGCAGAAGCTCGGTTAAAATGCGAGTCTGCTGCATTGCGAGGTCCGACGGAATACGATTTCCAGCGAGTTCTCCGAGCCGACAGCGCACGGGCTCCCGCTCCGCGACGCACATGCGCAGTGCGCTCGTCCGCGATCGTGCCGGGCTGCATGTCCTCGTGACGCCCCTCCCTGGCCGCGCGGCGTTCCTGCGTGAACGAGGGCACGTCCGTACCCCTCCTTCTGACCGAAATATCTCCTTCTCGTGCTTAAATTCTGCGTGTTCTTATCGTGTGCTTATTTTTAACCACCGTGGCGTGGTCTTCTTGATATTTTCATTAATATGTCAGGTTACGCTACATTTCAGGCACCCATACACTAAAGATTCCCATCAGTGTAGGCTATGCTATTTATTTATCATGCGTCTTGCATCATGACTGAAGCAATTCACTGACACTCTGACTTCCCCGCGCTTTCACACGCATATTCCAAGGCAGACACACTGGCGGATTCACTGTTTATTTTCAGATGGTTTGGCCTCAAAACGCATAACACTGTTTTAACACTTAACAGGAAACACTTGTGTGTGGCACGCAAGGAAGGGGGTGCCAGCAGCTGCACCTGGTTACCATGCCTCCCTAAAATGAGAGGAGAACACATGGCAGATGCACTTGTGAGATATGTTGACAGGACTGGGCTATAGAACAAAAGGAGTGGCAAGCAATGAACTGAAGGAAGTGATAGGAGTGGATTAAGACATTGATTTTTTTTTTTGTGCAATTAAATGGCAGGCAGGAACCTTTCCTGCCGCAGAGATGGTGCGGTGGCCTCGTGCGCACGGAGTGTGGGGCTGCTCTCGGCGGTTACGTAACTGCTGTCTCTCGCGGAGGAATCTGGGGCAATGGCACACTGGCCTGCTCGCCATCCCTGCCCCTTTTCCCCCCGCAGCTGCCCCGCTCGCTCCCGGCCTCAGTGTACCGGATATGAGTAAGAGCGATTACAGAGTGAACACTTATTTTAGTTATTTTCTCTTGTATAAAGCGATCCCTGTAAGTCACCTTGGACAAAGGCATCAGCTAAACAAAGAACAATAATAACTTTACCCACTTAACTGTCTTGTATTATTACTGTTCTTGAACTGCCCCTTGAATTCAATGTAGCTGGTATACTATCCATGCACACGTCATATTCTATGCATAATGAGCTTATATTACGTAGTATATCGCGTATGTATATTACATTTCTTTCTGAATTTTATGTAAGAATCTCAGAAAGAAAAAACTAGAGAAACAGAAAAAAAAAATTGTGAAAGGACACGTACAGTGTAAACCAGTTAGAAGAACTGTAAGGCATGGAGAGCACTGCATATTGAGTAACTATCACTTAATTATGAACGGCAAAATTCAGTGCGTGGAAACAATGCATAAACAAAGATAATGGAAGAAATTTAAGATAATTAGAAATCCTTTGTGGAGTCACTGAGAAAATTATTGCAAGAGCATTTTGCAAGCAGTCACTGGTATTTCATCATGAGCTACTTACTGATGGCTGATAAAAATAAGTCTTTTTACACGGTTGCGTAGTGTTGGTGACATCACTGGAGAAGTTAATTCAGGAAAGGCTTCTCTTCACTGTTGTGTTTCTACGCAGAAACTGACATCATACTTTCCCAGCTTACAGCCCGAATAAAAGCCTGAAGTAACAGTCTGAAATGGAACACAGAAGGAAGGATGAGCTAATCCTCAGCAAAAATAGATCTTATGCAACTGTCAGTTGCGGCAAAGATCAGTCCTGGGGATGGGTCATGCTGAACAGGCGTGAGGTTATTGTTTCTGTACGCATTTGTCTGTTACCGTTTATTAAAGTGGAAGTCAAATATGTCCCTTAGAACTGCTACACATCCTCTCGACTTCTTGAAGATTGGTTTGTTGCGTAATAAATATTCTTAACTGAACGGCACGTCCGTGCGAGTCAGGAAAGGTGATGCCATCTTAACCGGTACCTTACTGATCTGTGCAGTCCGATCATGGCTCGTTACCCCTCGTGTCTTCTCAGGCTCCTGGGTTGAACTGGAGGGATTTACTGCTGCTGTGTCCAGCCGTAGGGACAGTGTGATAGGCCCACAGAGCACCACCTCGTCTCTCCTGCAGGGAGAGCTGGAGAAAATCCTGCTGGAGGCACAACTGGAGTGTGAGAGGAGCATCCACACAGACAGGTGAGAAAGTGTGTGTAAATGTTTCTTTTCACAAGATTTTATGGAAGTAAAGGGGGAAAAAACATTTGAAAGCTTAAGTTTTTTAAACGCCATAATGTTTGAACATAAAGTGTAGTTAAGGTTCTGACTTCATGACATGAGTGCAAAAAGGTAAAATAAACATATAGTGTCAGGAGAATAGTCTTATTTGTTCACAGACTTGCAATTAATTATATGCAGATTCATGAATTTAGCTGGATAAAGTACATGTTCCAAAGAACACTACACAAAAAGTTTAGTTTGTGTGTTAAACTGTTTTTGCTGTATAACTGCAGCTTTGTTAACGTTTTGTGCTCAACAGCCCCTTTGAGCTGACCCCCCAGGCAGCTGGCTCCCCACAAGCGGGCAGCGAGGGAAGCAGCGGCACAGATTCCATCATACAGGTAGAGCAACGGGTGGTGTACTGCTTAGAGTCATTGCCTTTGGACTGGAATGGCCCACATTTGAATCCCACCTCCTGACATAGTACCCTTGAGCAAGATACTTACCCTAAACTGCTGTAGTAAAGAAAAATTACCCAGATCAGAAAATCTTTTTTCTCATCTCTCCGGAGAAATGCGTGAGCGAAATGTCATGTAGACATTTAAATAATGGAAGTAGACTCATACACACAAGAGCATTGTTATGGAAAATTTTCCCTTAATATTTTTTTTTTTTTTCTGACTTCCTCCACTCACTTTTTCCATCCACCTCCATTCTTTTGCTTTTTAAGTTGGATGATGGTCAGCGTGGTCTCCACAGTGGGAGACAAGTCAGCGCAGAGTGGGTGTGGGACTGGTCCAGTCGACCAGAAAACCAGCCCCCCAAGTAAGTACTGTACTTGTGCCCGTGTCTTACATTAACGACTGGACAAAGCATGCAATCGCTAGTAACAACTGTATCTTCAAGGCATGAATCAAGGCAAATGTTTGCAGAACAAAGAGTGAAGCAACAGAGGTATATTACTGATAGTGCCCCCTTGGAATTTGAACCTGCAATCCCTGAGTCATACACAGGACTAGTGACCACCACACCATTCACTTCGCTAATAAATAATATATTCTAATGAATTCATTTTGTATAATTAATTTTTTCTCATGTTTCTGCATTGGTCTTTGCCAGGGAGTTCATGTTTCAGCGATCAAAGCAGTCCAGCTCTCTCAGTGTGAGGAAGAGTGAGGTGATGAAAAGGGGGTTTTTCTCCTCTGAGGTTCTCCTGCTGTTCATCCCATCCCTGCTGACCACACACCTACTCACACTGGGACTGGGGTGAGACACCACTCTCTGGTACAGTAAACGCTTATAGTACAGCAAGCTCACTCATGGTGGAGCTGACCCAACACGGACACATTGTGTGTATGACAAGACAAGCACCGATGCTGTGTGTTCAATCACTTAATAACTACTTAGAAGAAGTGACAGGATGGACATTGCATAATAATAAAGCTTCGGTTTGCAAACTAACTTCCTGTTCTCCTTTTGCATTTCAGAATCTACCTAGGAAAACGACTGGCTGCCTCATCCACAAGCACACTGTGACATGCACCCCAGGGCTGAGCTTCCTTTGGCTGAAAGCCCAGCCTAGAGGATCACAGCCCCCTCTGTCGTTATGAACACCTCCCTTCTGCTGTACTCGCGGAGGTGTTAGGGGACCAACCTGTTGTTACTTATGTCTCTTTCTCTCTGTCTGTCACTTTGTTAGTGATTAGCACACCCTCCCCCGTCACCCACTGGGAGTGCGGCGGTAGTCAGACCACCATCAGGGATCAGTGACAACAAAGTGGGGACACTCAAACATACAAGTCTGAGAGTGCTATAAGTGGAAGAACAAGTGTGTTATGACTGCGTCATATATAGGAAAGGGTGGGAAATGTAGAGGATGCAAATAGTAAAAAAAAAAAAAAAAGGCATAAAGCGCACACTAAATAGGGCTAGATGACATTTAGAAAATAAAGTCAACCAATCAATCAGTGTAACTTAGTTTACTGCAGCTGAAGTAGAGAGCAGAACTATAAGAGTATCATTGGTATGTTTTTCTATCATTCTGGACTGTCCCATATCCGTGTGAGTGTGTTTGTTCATCTTTAGCCACCAGTGCAACACAGAATGAGACGGCATAAATGTTTATTGTCACTGCAGACTGTCTCCTGTGTCTTCCTGTCCTGGGTTATTGGTTTTTTTCTTGAAATGTCATTGTGTGTAAAGAGAATGAATGTAACATATCTTAGAAGCATGAGAAGTAGTCTGAATGGCTGTAATTGTAATGGCACAAAACTGTGAATGACACGCTACCTGGATGGTGAACAACATTTCAAAGAAATTCTGTCTTTAGGAACAACAATTTCAAAGTTTCACTCTTACAAGACTAAAGCAGTTCCACTTCAGGTAAATATTGCATTTGAAATGAAAACACAAGGTGAAAGAACACCAAAGGATGTAGGAAGATTCTTTGTAAAGGCATTAATGCTTAATTATTACTCTCTTGAAAACAGCACTGGACATTGTACTGTTAATTAAAATACCAGATGTGTGCGCACATAAGTATTTTCTTGAAATTGTGTAGTAAAAGCATTCTGTAGCAACCATACAAAACTTCCATAACTAGGCCCCACCCTTCTTCTCTAGCTTGGTAAGTCTACAGCTGCTTGAGTTTTACTGGTCTTCAACGCTTGCTACCATATGCATGTATGGAGAAATGACAAATTGTAAAAGGAATAGCTTGTTTAAAAGGAAAACGTTTACAGATTATATACATGAAAGGCAAAATTTCTAAAACAGTAAAATAAACCCTACAATTTTATTATTGTAGTGCAGATATCTTAAAATAGTACTATATCACCTCACTCTTCCTGCTGCTCAACAGTGATAAAACAAGCACGAGGATCTTGGGCACAGAAACATCACTAGGTTCTGAGGTGCTGACTACTTCATTAATGTCTTATTTATTCCAGAAGGCTGGTGTTTTCTTCCAGAGTCCCCACACACCCAACTCAACCATTGCTATGTATTCTTATTCCCATATTGCACACTGCAAAAGCAGCATCACCAACACACCAAAAAAATAAATAAAAGCAAGCTTTTAAAATTAATGTTTTCTATACAATGTCACAGTAACAAAACTGCACAACTGATAGGAACACAACCTTTCTGCAACACCAGACATAATGAAAGTGACCATCTGATGGTAACAAATTTATTATGACTATTTACAAATCATGTTCAAGTTATTCTAAGAAATTTAAAAGAATAAATTATAAAAGGTAACAACTGCTTGTGTGGCACAGTACTGTGTACACATTTCAGATTTCAATTTCTGTTCCGTTTACTACTGAGAGAATACAACAGAAGACACAGAACTGCTTGGCAAGAAAGGTGCTGTATCATTTGCTTGTCTGAACAGGTGCTGATCGGCCGCCTGTCAGCACTCTGCATTGTGAAAGAGTGCATCCAAAGTAGGGTCAAAGGTCTGCAGTCTCCCTGGTAGCGCTGAAGGCAGAGACACAGCATGCACGCAGCATTTCCTCTGAATGTTTCCTACCATGGTGGTAAACAGCAACAGACAAACTGTGTTTAACACTAAGCACTACAGTTAGGGGTAGGGCTGCCAAGGGTTGAATATAAGTAAGCAATATTGCAGTCTCCATTGATATATTGTGGTCAGATTTGCTACTTTCACCTTTAAGATTAACTTTAAGTAACAAATTTAACAGAGACTTTGACAGGAGGTGCAGCAAAAAGTCAACCTCTTTGGAAAAATCACTGGGAAGCAATGTTTGGGGAAACACTGACATGTTCAGCACAGAGGTTAAAGGACAGGATACATGGTTTAGCTGGACCATTGTCCAGCACATGTTCTAAGTTTTCCCTAGACCATTAAAAGCTGGAAAAGGGTTTTTTTTTTTTGTAAAAGGTTCAGTTTAAGTTGAAACAGGTGGCTTGTTGCCTAGTTAGAACAGAAAAAAACCTTCTGGAGTAGCCACAATCTTAAGCAAAATAGTAAGGGAATAGATAGAATTGTCATATCTGTAATAGTCTGCAACATTCAGAGAGTTCAGATGCATCTCTACTCTCAAGTCCTCAACAAGAGAGGACAGCTCCCTTTTAGGGCTGGGTTGGTCATATTTTCATGTGCTTACATGCATAAATCAGCAAGTTTGTGCAGGACAGCCTGTCTCAGAGTCTCTACCACAGCGTCCAGGGTGGCTGCTGCAGGGGGAAGGAAGCCAGACTGGACACATTCACAGGTATAGAGATGACTGCCCATGGAAGAGAATGTCTTTGCAAGGAGCGACGAATCATCATTCTGTAGAAAAAATAAGAAAGATGAAGTGGAATGCAAACCATTTGTTTAAAAATGGTAACAGGAAATAAATTTCCTCTGATGAAGACTGTCATTAAAACATAATACATTTATCATATATAACACACTTGTAAAGGGAGGAAAGTCCTCTAGCCTCATTTTACTTATTTTCATTCACCATCTATTAAAAAAACAAGTTAGTAAGTGTGTGCTTGTGATTGGGGAAATGAAAGTGCCAAGGCACTGCCTAGGGCTTGCTTTAGGGTAGTAAAAAGATGTCCAACCGTGTGTTTCTCTCTCTCAATTCCGCAAAATACAGAGATGGTTATTCTGAAATGTTTGGGTACTGCCACAAGGCAAGCTACAACATAGTGCCTTACCCATCCCTTCCCAAAAGGAAAAGAGCTGGTATGCTTGGACGATCGGCTGTGCCATCCGTGATCATGTCCAAGTACTGACTGTCATTGTCAGAAGCGTTATCTGCTATTAACACAGCCTTTCCTCCAGCTTCCTCGACAATCCGTGTCTTCTGTACGAACGAGCAGCCCCTGCAGGATGAGAGGAGAAAATTCATGAACGCACAACTGTCTATGTACAATAGTGACCCCTGCCATTCTCACTAGGTTCCAAGATCTATTTTGAGGTCAGCAAATATAGTTTGTGAACAGATCGGGATACTCAAAGCAAAAAAGGAAGGAAGTTTTTCCTGTTGTTTTTATGAATCTGTTTTATTCAAAGCAATGTACGCGGGTTACAACTGTTGTGTAGTTAGGTACTCAATGAAAGCAATGCAAGAAATATTAAGGCAAGATCGCTCCCAGACTTAACACACATAAATGTTTCATTCACCTCAGACAAACTTTTTAGTTATGCACTCAGAAAATCACCTCTAAAGTTTAACAGCTCATGAGAAGATACAGTAGAACCCTTAATTGTTCCTACTATCTCTTCACTGCTCCACATCCATTTCAGTGAGGACAGAAACTTTACCCTCTCTCCACAAGTACAACTTGGTCCTCTATCAACTCTTTGTTCTTTAGCTCTGAACAGCCATTAGGCGGCTCAGCTGGCACCAGGAAGATCTCATCATAGGAGCAGGTCTGGCAAAGAGAGAATGATGAGAAAAGACCACATGCAGTTCAGATGTACAAAGTCCATGTTTCAAAGAATTTTCAAGAACTGCTTGTCTAATTACAGTCAAAGTGATTTAGAGCCAATCACATGAAGCACAGAATACAGGGCAACAGCTACGCTGAGTACAACGGCAATCCGTTACAGGCTACTCATGTCGACTAATTGGCAGGCATGCTACACCCAGTAAAGGTTTAACAAGAATAATAAAACCCCACCCCATTACAAATACTTACGAAATCCCCACCAAAGTCCCGAGCAGGTGCTGCACTGAATATGTAGCCAATATCTTCAGGGCTCAGGATTCGGAAATAGAGCAGTTCATTCACTCCGAGACCTGGACAAAAGAAAGAAGGAGAGCCTCGCACATTAATAATGCAACTTCAGGCACTACCATATACCATGTATCACAATACAGCACACACATTACAGTAAAAATTTGCACCAATTTATGATGGGGGGGACAGCTACAAAGCAGTTGGTTCACAAACAATTTTCATGTTGGATCAAAAACAATACAGTAACATTGCGAGTAGTGCTGCAGCTCCACCGCACCTGGGTGGTGCGAGACAATGTGCGTTCGACCCCCACTCTGTGTGGAGTTTGCATGTTTTCCTTGTATCTGTGCAGATTTCCTCTGGGTACTCTGGTTTCCTCCCACAATCCAAAGACATGCAGTTAAGGTTGATTGGTGATGCAAAACTGTCCATAGTGTGTAAATGGGTGGGTGAGTGTGTGTGTGTGTGTGTCTGGATACCCTGTGATGGACTAGTGTCCCGTCCAGGGTGTACCCCCCCGAGCCTTGCGGCCAATGCTGCCAGGATAGGCTCTGGTTCACAGTGACCCTGCTCAGGACAAGCAGTTATTGAAAATGGTTGAATGGATTTAAAATGAAAAGGACGACAAATTCATCGGGAAGGTTCGAGCAGAAAGCTCTAGTTAATATTTATAAGAGAGGTGTTCACAGTGCCAATGGGGGGTGCGGTGGCGCAGTGGGTTGGACTGCAGTCCTGCTCTCCGGTGGGTCTGGGGTTCAAGTCCCGCTTGGGGTGCCTTGCGGCGGACTGGCGTCCCGTCCTGGGTGTGTCCCCTTCCCCCTCCGGCCTTACGCCCTGTGTTGCCGGTTAGGCTCCGGTTCCCCGTGACCCCGTAAGGGACAAGCGGTTCTGAAAATGTGTGTGTGTGTGTGTTCACAGTGCCTTGAAATTCAAAGTACAGCCAAACTTTCAGCAAACCAAAAAGTTTTATAAGTTACGGAGAAAGACCCAGAGCATCCATTCATGTTTATTAAGGGTTCATCTAAAACCCTCAAACTTCAGTCCAGGCAACTCCATAAACCTCAGGCTGCGTTCAGTTCAAACATTCCCCAGTTACAACTTTTAAACACTACGCTTTGTTTCAACTGACTAGCATAAGGCTTCATGTCACCCTTCACACTAGACATTGGAACACATAAATGTACAATCAACAATTTCAATGAATTTTCGATGAGTTTTATTCAGATTTTGAACATGATTTGTGGTCTGCCTGGTCAGATCTGGCTGCCCATATTAGCTAGGAAATGAATGGGTGAGAACATAATAGAGCAAAGAGAATCAAACAGGAAATGAATGGGTGAGACCAGCAGAGTGTCTACTAGGAAATGAATGGTTGAGAGCTAATATTAGAACAAAGAATATCAAATAGGAAATTGATGGGTGAGACCATATCACATGCCAGTGAGTGTCGACGAATGCCTCATGGAGAACATAAGACTTAGACGCCGGGTTAGGAACGAAGATGATGGTTAATATTACAAGGTGTAACACAATATGTGGTGACGAATCGTCGAATGAATGTCTTGCTTTCTGAAGTATAATACCGCCCTGCTCCAGTTTTGAAGGGAAACAACGAGAAGAAAGAAGTCGCTAAGGCTGAAGCAAGACAGACGAAGACGGACGCTCGAGTCTCTCCACCACGCACGTGACGGGGGAGAAGCGCCGCGCACGAGCGCTACGTACGACTACGACGACGAGTCTGAGTCCTACTCAGTCTCTACTACTACCTGCCGCGTAGAGCAGCTCCGCCAGCAGCAGCAGTCCCAGGAAGCAGAGCTGCGAAGCGTCGCGCTGACAACGCATCATTTACACCATTAACTCCACTCGGTTATGCGCACGTCCCCTGAAAGTAACGCTACAATCTTCCCGAGAGCGGGGCGACGACACTGCAGCGCGCCATGTGTCACGCGTTCTTCTACTACAGTCTAATATTAACGTTACTGAGAAAGCAGCTTCTTCTTCTTCTTCTTCTTACTCCTAGAGCTCGACGTGCGACGCATTTCGGTTTGTCGCCATCTAGTGTTCAGGAGGACCATTGGAAAAAGGACATTAACAGCAGAAACTATGTGCGCCCCAGGTACTGGACTGAGTGACAGTACTTGAGAATGAATGAATGAATGAATGAATGAAGAGAAACTTTACTAATCCCCTAGGGAAATTCGCTTCCCTTACAGCAGCATACAACATACATACCCACACGACAAATATGTACATATGCGTAGGTTAACCAGGCTTATTGAGGTGTTCAGCAGTTGTTCAACAGACGATTCGAAACATTCTCGCTCACCGAAAAGAAAGCACTGAAAACCCTCAAGCAGGATAGTAATATTGTGATTTTACCAGCGGACAAAGGACGGATGACCGTGGTCATGGACAAGAGTGACTACATCAACAAGGCTCAAGAGTTGCTCAACGATATTACTACATACCGACCAATCAATACGGATCCAACCTCCAAGCTAACGAATAAAATCAATACTATCCTGAAGAAACTTCAAGATGCAAATGAAATAAGTCAACAAGAACGCTGGAAGATGAGAGCCAATGATTCAAATATCGCACAATTCTACGGATTACCAAAAGTACACAAAGAAGGAGCTCCACTAAGACCAATAGTCTCATTAGGAGGAACACCAACCTACAATCTCGCCAAAGACCCCTGGAAAAGACTAAAACCCCTCATTGCTGGATCAGAACATTCAATCAATAATGTCCAACAATTTCTGAACAAACTGAAAAACGTCACAATGGAAGAAGAGATTATGGTTTCCTTTGATGTGACAGCACTTTTCACATCCGTCAACTTGGATCTAGCCAAAGAAACGTTGAAAGACTTCCTGGAACAAGCAGGATCAATTCAAAACCTACGACACACGAGCGTTTACGAACTTATATGTTTATGCCTGCATACAAACTTCAAATCCAATGGACATGAACAACTGAAAGGAACCCCGATGGGATCACCTATATCTGGATTCATTGCAGAAGCCGTTATGCAAAAATTGGAGAAAATTGCCATACCGCGGATCAAACCAAAGCTTTGGGTACGATATGTTGACGACACCTTTGTAGTTTTGAAACAATCTGCAATAGAAGAAGCCTACAACACAATCAATAACATCTTCGAAGACATAAAATTCACCATGGAAAAGGAAAACAACAATAGCCTGGCTTTTCTCGATGTAATGGTCAAACGGACAATCGAAGGAACATTGGAAACATCAGTCTACTGCAAACAAACACACATCGACCAAGTGCTTAACTTCCATAGCAACCATCCAAGTTCTCACAAGAAGAGTTGCGTCCGAACTCTGTTTCAAAGAGCAAGAACACACTGCAGCACCGACGCTCTCAGAATCAAAGAAGAAAATTACCTGTTCAGGCTGTTCACTCGCAGTGGATATCCACGAAACTTTATCAGAAGATGCTTATTGCAACGAGAACAACAAAGGAGCTCTAACGAACAATCAAACAAAAGAATAATCCTTCCTTGCATAAGAAACATATCGAAATTGACAGCCAGGTTACTCCGGCCGCATGGAATCACAGTAGCACACAAGCCAACGGCCACATTATGAAGGATTATTTCAAGACCAAAAGAAAAACTTGAGAACGAAGATAGAATGAAGGTTATTTACAAAATCAATTGCACAAACTGCGACAAGTACTATGTCGGCCAAACCAGCAGAAAATTATCAACTCGACTTCATGAGCACAAGCTGGCCATCAAGAGACATGATCAATTGTCGCAGATATCCATGCACCGAGATCAAGAAGGGCACGTGTTTGATGTTGAAAATATAGAAATCCTATCCCAGGCAGATACAAGACACTCAAGAGAGTTCCTTGAGGCCTGGTACTCTTCAAGCAAGTCTGTAAACAAACACGTCGATCTGGATCCCATCTATGAACCGATGCGATGCAAGGACCAATTAGGATCAAGCTAGTATCAAACCAGTTCCTAACCGGTTTTAAACCGGTTTTTTAAACCGGTTTAGGTCAAGACAACCAACCAATCAGAGACCAAAACAATTGCCAAGGCCGAAGGTCACCACAAACCGACCAATCACGTCAAACCTCCAGACAACTCCCACGCTCAAACTATATATATAAAGAAAGAAGTCCAACACACTCCACACAATTTCTGCACTGATGATGTCACCTTGACTGGTGATGAAATGTTTGCAATCTAAATGCCAAGCTCGGCGAACTGCTGAACACCTCAATCAACAACCCGAGCTACGAAGACCACCAATCTTCTCGACAATTTCTAACCAGGCTTATAAATATGTAGAACAATCAATGTTAGAAAGTGAATAAGGCAAACATATTTAAATGCAAGAGAGGGACAGGCTCTGCACTGGCGCGACCTTGACCAGGCCAAGCACTTATGGAGAGCGAGCGAGCAGGTGGAGTGGTTCAGTTTGCAGTACTCAACAAAGTCCTTCCCCAGTTTTCTGTACCCGTCCTCTTGCATGTTCCTCATACAATTTCTGCGTCATCGGTGAACTTCTGTTCTGTTCTGAACTGATGTTCTTAAAGTCACAAGTGTACAGGGCGAACAGGAGGGAAGTCATCGCTGCCCCTTGAGAAACCCCGTGCTGCACACCACCACGTCTGTCAACACAACCAGGCAACCTAATGAACTATGAATTGCATGTCTTTATTTTATGTCTGTCTTCATTTGTGGCTGAAATGGAAATTTGTTTGCTGTGAGTTGTACACTGCTTCTGAGAAAAGCACATGGTACATGAATAAATATAACATAAATGTCAATGACACAAACAGCTCAGCAGGGTGGGAAGAAACAGTGGGGCTTTTTGGCTGGGAGAAGAGGAGTGGGCTGTTTCTCTCTCTCTCTCTCTCTCTCTCTCTCTCATTGAGTAGATCACACACAGTGAGGAGGCAGGCAGCCCCTTCCTCTGGTGAGGTGGGATGCCTTGTGTACGTGCCTGGGTGTTTTGAGTCCCATATTGGGAGTGTTGATGAGACGGTGCAAATAAAAAGCCCAAAAAAAAAAACCCTGGCCAAAGCAAGACAGGAGTGTTGATGCTCATTTGCGGTTATGAGGTCTTTTCTTTTACCCCACGCTTTATAGAAAATTCACAAATACATAATTATAAACATAATAACAAGAAATAAACAAATAATTATAAGTAATTAAAAAAAACTGTCAGGGCACCAGGTGAAGCTTTGGTGTATGATTTGAATTGGTGCAAATGCCAATATACTACTAAAAAAAAGTTTGTATCAGTGAACAGTTTATCACTTAAAAAGTGTGTAAGTCAAGAACCAACCTTACAGGTAAATAGATGCTAATCAATAAATATTCAGTGCTTTTTGTAAAACATAGCACTTTTGTGACACTAAGTTGTTTCTGATTCACTTTCTGCACGGAAGTGCAGTGGTATTATCATTTCAAGTGAAGATACACCATGCAAGTTGCTTTCCTGTCTTTGTAGTTCCATATTAGTCCTATACAACATGACTGCCCTTATTATGGTACCCATAATTATGGTACCCACTGCCTGTGAATGACATAAGAAGGAAAATAAATTAAATATCCATTTAAATAAAACTAGTCTGAAAACTAGGTGAAAAGGTTCTATAAAAATATATTTAATGTTTCAAACAGTTACAGCTTTCCTCCTAACTTAATATTTGTGGTGTTTGCTTGTTTTGTGTTCTGGATTTCTCTTCCTCTCCTGTTTCTTCTTCTTGCAGAAGATGGTGTCATTCTCCCCGGAGAACCTTCTCCTTGAATTTTCTTTTTCTTTTCCCTTTCCCTTCTTCACCTGAATATGGATTGAAAGAGAGGAGGAAAAAGTTGATTTAATTTATATATATGCACTTATATAATGCACTGCATGCATTTTTTGGTTTTCATTCCCTCTGAGATTAATAATTTTACTTTACGGCCATATGTGGTGGACTGTTCACGATCTTGAACAGCTTTAACACAACAGAATTAATAAATAAATATATATACATACACACACCCACACACACATAACATGCAGGTTTCGCTCTTTCTTCCCTCTGAGATTCATGTAGTTTGTGTATTCTCCTGTCATAGGTGTTATACTAAGCTTTTAACTTCAGCTGCAAGGAAGCACCCTCATTGTAGTTATAATTTTTACAGCCAGATGTAGTAGACTAAAAGCTTGACCTTAAAACGTGCACCTATAACAGAAAATAAGTATTTTCTCTATATGTATAATAGGCTGCTGACACATTATAGTCCATACAGAAAAACAGCAAACTTTCTCAAACCCAGCTTTAGTGAGGAGCTAAGACAGCACTTTTTCACTTTCTTTGACAAATGCATACAGTCCAATTGAGATCCAAATTAATTATTCAGGCATAAAGATTTCTACTTCATTTTGTGACAAATATATCTATCCATCTGTCATAAATAACCACTTGTCCACTGCAGGTTTGCAGTGGTCTGGAGCCTATCTTAAAAAATATGGTGTAAGGTAGGGTGCACTCTGGACTGAATGTTAGGCCATTGCAGGCTAACCACACACACATACAACAATGGTCAGTTTGGAGTAATCATCCACCTAAATCATATATCTGTGGAAGGAAACTAGAGCACTCATAGGAAACTTATGTGAACACAGGAAGAACATGCAAACTCAACAGACAGAGATGGATTCAGACCCACATCCCTCAGTCCATAAGTTATAATGCAACTGCCCTACTTGCAGCGACACTATGCTGCTCACATAAAATGTTCCCCTGCTAAATTCTTGGTAATACACACACACGCACACACACACTTTCTGAACTGCTTGTCCCATACAGGGTTGCGGGGAACCGGAGACTACCCGCTAACACAGGGCGTATGGCCAGAGGGGGAGGGGACACACCCAGGACGGGACACCAGTCCACCGCAAGGCACCCCAAGTGGGACTCGAACCCCAGGCCCACCAGAGAGCAGGACCCGGTCCAACCCACTGCGCCACCGCACCCCCCACTTTTTGGTAATACGAATATGGTAATTCTATTGTGTGCATTTATTTTCATGGTAAATCTCATTTGAAAGTCTTTTGAAAAATATTACAATTTGGTGACTTGTTAAGCAATTGCTAATCTCAGAAAACAGATATTGATTTTATTATACAATGAAATGAAATGTACGGTAAGTTTTTTTGCAAAGCAAAAAACAAAAAGGAAAAGAAGCCAAAGTCTAACACAGAAAATATAAATCCCCTTTAATAGCATGCAGTGGACAAATATCACGAACAGCCACGAAAGTAGAGCCACAAGGGCACAAAGGCAGACAGTTTAACAGTTCCTCATGCAAGTTGTCATGTGGACAACTAAAAATAGAGTTGCGACAGAAATACATTAACAAAACCACACAAAAAACAGACAACAAAACAGCTGCCTTACATCATGCCTTTGGTATATAATGTAGAAAAATCAGAAAAGTTGGTTGTTAAATTCCTATGATCAATGTATTATATAAATTTTTGTAAAACCGTATACACCACTATTTAACTGGCGGTGTGTGTGTGTGTGTGTGTGTTTTTATAAAAATGGACTGTGCATATTCTATAATTAGTCCAAAGGCCTTGTTTTAGCAAAAACAGCAAGTTCATTCATTTTAAAATATAGCCCGCAGCCTAGAATTAGTAGGTTTTTCTTCCGCAATACAATACATTATATCATTTGCATTCTGCAGATAATGCAAGGGCTGAAGTATAATCTGTTATTTTACAGATGGTTAAGGCTCTGTAAAGCCGTTTACCGCCAACAGTAACCTTTTTTGCGATATAAATAAATTTATAAATAACATTAAATAAATAAATTAGTTTTTATGTTGTTAATAAATAGTTCTCTAATAAACGTCTTTACAAGTTTATTATGTTACTAATGAGTACAAAGAAGAACTGAAAAACTGCTTATCGGTAGTGATCAGTGCGAAAAAGTTTTGAAAATTTGGTCTGTGTTGTGAAGTGTAGACAGAGCAACCCCAATCTGAGGAAAAAGTTAATGGTAAAAGAATCAGAGTGAAAGAGTCAGAGGTTAGGTCCTTGGAACCCTGCAGAGCATTTAGTGACAAAGGACAGTGTTTCAGGACAGGAGGGTCAGATGGTTACATTTTTCCAGGGGCTCCACTGACTCCAGGGTGAGGGCACCAAGGGGTCCCGGGACCGAACCCGTAGCTTGCTGATCTCCCGTGGAATCTCGCTGCAGTTTGACTGCCCTATCTGTAAGACAAGAGGGGAGCACCGCAGGTCAGTCCTGCAACTTGTTGTACTTTTATTTCTTGGATAAAAAAGCATTCTGAATTTTAAATGGAGTCAAGTTTTAGGTATTACGAAATCGTCCTTTCAGCATCGCCACCGGTGTGCTACTGCCATAATATTGCTTTCGGTGTCAGTTCACCAATGTCTGTAACTCTGTGGTGGTGTTTTTGTGATGTTGCCAGTGCATTACCAGCATGGATACCAGTGTGTCAGTGATAACTTCAATGTGAGTTGTCATGAAGCTGGTGTAAACAAGTGGGTGTGTCTATGTCAGCACCAGTGCCTGCTGGAGAAAGTTCCTCACCATGCCGTTGTTCTTGTACTCGAACTCGATCTGGTGCATCAGAGGGAAATAACTGAGAGGTTTGGCCCAGCTGCTGGCAGGCTGCACAGTCACACTAAGGCTGTTTCCCATTTTCTTGCACTGCACTGACTGGGGTGGCTCTGGCTGAACTGTAGTTAGGGATAAGGGATTACATTTTAGGGTCCTCATTCTTCATTCCAACAGTACATGACAAAATACATTGAGAATGATGACTGTGAGAGAAACTTTAGGCCAAATACGACCAGACTGAAAGAGACAAAGATCCATAGACCTATTGTCAAATGGAAAAGTATTTCACTTACTAAAGAGCTACATCTGAAAGTGGCTTTATGGTTTAGAACACCTTGTATTAATCTCATCATAGTAAATCTTGGACTCTTTGGCACTTATTAGGCTTTCACATAATCAGCCCCCCTAGTGATAGGGTGGAAAACCTGTAGGCTCCTCACCAATGTCACGGAGGTAAAATTTCTGGACACGCCGCAGGTAACGCGAGGAGCTCACTGCTTCACCAGTCAGCACTAGTGGGGCACTTTCCTCAGCAAAAGGGGAGCTGGACAAATTCAGGGTGAATTCAAAGATTGCCTGTCCTGAGCTGGACTTCATGGAGTGTGGATAAACCCATGAGGTAGAGTTCTGGCCATCACTATGGAAAACAAAGAGATTAAACAGTCAAAATGTAATTCTACCTGAAATAATGTTGTTTTCATGTAATGTTTTTTATTATGTCGTCACCCTGCTGCCTTATGATGATTGAATTTAATCGAATAGTTTTATGTCAATGCTCTCTTATACCTTTCTATTGGTATGAAATAACAGGCTAATGTGTATTTTAGAACCCTGCCTTATTTAGCATAATTCTCATGAAAGAGGAATGCAGTTCTGTGTACCATGCATTGACCGGATAGTAAAGGTATATTTTGTGTTGCACTGAAGAATAATTATTTCCAAGATGTCATTACAGAATAAGGCAAGAAAACATTACACCATGTATAAAAAAAAGACCGGCTACTTCCTGTAAGAAAATACACCACTATTTTAGTCTGTCTTGAGCAGTGTGACGTGTGTAGGAGCAGTCACAGTGCACATCAGTGGTGCTTACCAATCCTCTAAAACAATTACAATCTGTAAGTAACATACAAACATCCCCAAAGTTTTATTCTTGGCATACTGCTAGTGTGTGTGTGTGTGTGTGTGTGTGTGTGTGTGTGTGTGTGTGTGTGTGTGTGTGTGTGTGTCTATGCCTGTGTTACCGGTGGTAGCTCAGCCGGGCTTCAGTGAACCCCATGAGAGACCAGCTACACCTGAAGGAGCAGCTGTATGTCAGAGCTGTACATGACAGGTGTCCTGCAGGGAGAGAGAAGTAGATTAAGATATTAAAGGGAAGAAATCGAAACATGAGAAGAGCATCTGTACTGATCCATTGTAACTTTTGTGGTCATTGTTTCCCCTCCTAAATTTTCTCTGCTCACCTTCAACTTCGTTCTCATTTTCCTCCATCAGCAGCTGCATTTGGTCGAGCTTCTGTCCTTCCCCCCAACAGCTGTATATCCCCGTAGATGGTATGTCCACTTCTTTTAGAATCAGCTCCTTGCCCTGTATCACTGCGAAGGATGACTCTTCCAAAAAAGGCTCGTCACTGGAGGGGCTGTGTCTCCAGCTCAGAGGGCCCTGGTAGTCTGTGTGGCAACTGAGGTTCACGGTGTCAAATACGTTGGCTAGCACCACTAAAGAAAGACACATAACCACAGACTCATGTCAGGACTGTGCTGATGACACATTGAAATAATATGCCTAATGAACTGTATATAATCATATTCATGTAATAGACAGTGTTATTAGGAGAACATATTGCCTAGACGGACAAAACTGAAACTGGGGTTTGTAAATTTGCCCTGCTGTTTTGCATCTGAAACCTAACTGTATACTCAATAAATGTCTCACATGTAGCTTTCCTCCCATGGTGTACAAAAACATCTTCTCCTCTGCTCATAAATACATGAAGAAGGTTTTATTGCAAGCGAAAATTTGCAATTTTTACTGATTAAAAGTCTAATTCCTCTTTCATTCAATGGAAGCCATTGACACTCTCAAATAATTCACTTAGTTAATGATTATTAGGAAATACTGAAATGGCCTGTACTAAATTTCCTGTATGTTTAAGGACTTCCCCAAATGTTAAGGTCAGTTACACACACACACACACACACGCTGGCCTAGGCTGCTTCTCCCAAGCAGGGTCACGGAGAGCCAGGGCCTAGCCTGGCAGCGCAGGGCATAGGGCCAGAAGGGAAGGGGACATGCCCAGAACGAGACGCCAGTCTGTCACAAGGCACCCCAAGCAGGACTCAAACCCCAGACCCAACAGAGAGCGCCACCGCGTTCCCCCGAATTACAAACATGTCAACAATACTAAAGGCTTTCTCCTGGGAGTTGACCCCACAACCTTCATGTTTCAAGCCTGTGTTATTGACCGTTAAACTTCCAGTGGCCCACATATAGTCCAATTTTTTTAAAGTTATGATTACACCAGATTTGGAGTTGGATACAGATTCAGAATTGTGAGATTCATTTCTCAGTCAGTCATATTGTCCTTTATGCAAAAACTGATTAAATACTTTTATATCAAGAACGTAATTTATTAATTTACAATTTATTTATTAATTTATCTAAATGTGTATCTTCTCAAGGGGGCGCAGTGGGTTGGACCAGGTCCTGCTCTCTAGTGGGTCTGGGGTTCGAGTCCTGCTTGGGGTGCCTTGTGACGGACTGGCGTCCCGTCCTCGGTGTGTCCCCTCCCTCTCCAGCCTTATGTCCTGTGTTGCTGAGTTAGGCTCTGTGACCCTGTATAGGACAAGCAGTTTGGAAAGTGTGTGTGTGTGTGTGTGTGTGTGTGTGTGTGTGTGTGTGTGTGTGTGTGTGTGTGTGTGTGTGTGTGTGTGTCCCTTCTAAATCAGGAGAGTGGGTTGCCTAGCACCTAAACAGGGGATACAATAGCACAATGAGTAGTGCTGCTGTCTCACAGTGCCTGTGTGATGTGTAAAGACATGGGTTTGATCTCTACTCGGTCTGTGTGAAGTTTACACCTTCTCCCTGTGTCTGTGTAGCTTTCCTCTGCATGCCCTGGTTCTTTCCCACAGTCCAAAGACATGCTGTTCAGGTTCCCCCACAGTGTGGAGTAACAGTGAGAGTATGTTCTACTGATGTATGGATAAGTGACCTATTGTAAGTAGTCTATCTAGCAGTGTAAGTCACTGCTGTGAATAAGGTGTGTGGGCTGATAAAACTACATAGTATCCACTGTAAGTTACTTTGGAGGAAAAGCATCTGCTAAATCAATACATGTAAACACATTTCAAGGGGCTTGGGATCAAATCCCCACTCAAGCTGCAGTACCCCCAAGCAAGGTACCAGCGAAAAAAGTTATGCTGAATTACTATACCAAAAATAAATAATTTCCCAGCTGTATAAATGGGAAAAAAACATTTTAAGTAAACAAAACCTAAATCTGTAACTTGCTTTGGAGAAAAACATGCACTAAATGAACTGACTGAAATAGCGAAGCAAGTATAAACTTTCAGCCTGAAAGTTGCTTCAAAGGGCTTCTGTATTAGCTGTGAGTGGGTAATTTAACTTTTATTGAGCCAATAACGATAATTAGCTGTGTAGATGAGTACAGTTATTGTTGTCTTTCGCCAAAACAATTAAACAGCAAAGTGACAGTAATACTAAGAGCAACTGATCAATGGTGATAAACTACTGTGAATTCTACACAGGTAAGATGAGCACAACTAGCTGTAGCCTTTGCGTGGAAGGGAAGCCCCAGTGGAAGCGCTTACTGCGTTGAGAGAAGGAGATTTGCCCACATGCCAGGGGCAGGCACACAGACAGTAGGAGGAAGTGCCAGGGTCCAGATGGCATCTGAGGGACACAACACAGGACAGGCAGTTACTATCAGACTCACACCCAGTGTATTGTAAACCCCACGTGTGGCTTACGCATACATGAGTGAATCATGCAATACAAAAGATCAGTGCATTCTCATTCTTCCACTATATGTTATTCCAGCACCTTATTTTAGTTCACAGTCAGAGACTCAATTCCACAGCCAGTGACTGGTAAGCACTGGTGACTACAATGCTTTAAATAACACGTCTCTGCGAAAACAGGAACTGAAGAAAGGGGATAATTATCTGAAAGATCAAGATTTGCATAGCGTATGAAACATCCTGGCTATATTAACACCGAAGAAAAAAAATGAAACAATAACTATTGCAGTTTATTTTCGAAACACAGAATAAACCGGTTGCTCTGAAAACAATATGCATATTCACATTCATATTCAAATGAAACCAAATTCATAAGAAAGACAGGACTGGAAAGTTGTGCTGTTCCCACAACACAGTGCACAAGCAATGCCTCCTGCTTCGCTGCAGACCTTCAAGGTTTCCATACACACATGCCGGGCCCTCTCCTTCCTCCAGGCAGTCACTATTAATCATAGTAATATGCAGCTGCTCTCTGACATCATTTTAACACTGTTCTGCCTTTTATGGTATCATTTTTTTTTTTTCTTTTGACAGCTGCATACTGAATTTTTGTGTGTATCGCTATGAAATTTGACAGCATGATAAACCGGGGCATACCGACTTGTCAGGTACTGGCAGGTCGAAAAATATTGTCACGTCACGCCCCCCAGCAGGGCGCACCTGTCAGGAATAGGGGCAGGTATAACGGGGGCAACACCACCTCTCTCGAGTTGCGGGGTCTCATAGAGAGAAAGTGCCTTACTGCTAGCGCCCGCTCCCGCATCCTGTTCCCGCATCCCAGAAGCCTGCCTCCTCCGGTTAGACCCCGCGACTCATGTATTGTATGTAAAAAAATGTAGGAAGATGATCAGGATTAGTCTGTCCTGAGTTTTGTGCACCTACTCGTGCGTGAACGTGGTGCGTGGAAAGAAACAAATCAGGGTTACTTAAGAATCACATCATGTCTGCAACTATTTCTTTTTTTTTTTTTTTTTTTTACTATTTTCTCTCAGATGTACATCGCTTTGTTTGTTGAAAAGCGTCTGCTGAATGAATAAATGTAAATGCAGACCTCCGCCTGAGCCTTCGGCTTCGACACACTCGTGGATTCGACCCACGGACGACATCCGCTCCTCGGCTGTGGACCAACGCCCGGCTCTTCGATCGCGAACAAAGTTTCGCCCCGAACCCCAATCCACTTCCGGAAATAAAAACCGCACGTGCGTCCTACCTCTCGTCTCCGCGCGGACCTTGTGCGTGACATGACATGGCAAGCGAGTTCAGTGGAGTTATTGCACAAATATTCTATTGGGGGATGCGAGACGTGCTTGAGCCATGCCATGGGGACACACGCTCCTCTGGTTGTAAATGCATTAACTAGAAAAATGAATAAATGTATAAATAGCACTTTTTGCTTTTACTCTGGTCCAGTGTACCTCTAACAACATTTCCACCACTCCATATTTTAAAAATGCAGCCGGTCAGCACCGGGAGATCCATGCTGAATGAATGAATGGTGCTCTAATCATTAATTGAAAGACTGACTTAAAGTAAATAGTACTTATTTAAATTACCTGCATGGACCCATTTGCCTGTAAAAACGAACCATCGGATCACAAATCTAATAACGACGTCGTTGAAGAGTAACTAACTGTAAATACTGGGGACACGATGACTTATTTGAAACAGCCTCGAAAAATATAAATGATGCTATCAGCCATGTATTAGTACATAACTATTATATATCTGCATTACAGTCACAATGAATATGGTCAAATGACAGCAAAATTGCCAATACCGCTGAATACACAGAAGTTAGTTTACATAATAAAATGGAAAACAGATAGCCAAGCACACTCGGCTTTCTAAGAAAAGAAGTGAAGTAACGAGCTATGAGAAGCATCCGGAACAGACCTGTCCAGGGAGGGAGCGGCTCACCTACCTTGCTTGGTGCGGCGAGGCTCTTCGACTAAGACTGGAGCTCAAGTTCGGGTTCCGTTCCAGTTGTCCCGCTCCAGCAGTGCAGGCTGTCCTGTAGTTCTGCTGCTGGGATCTCGTCATGTGTGCCGTTTCCCGGGGCCCTTTATACTCGCGCCGGAGTTTCGATCCCGCGCCACTGCTTCCGAGTTGGATTCTAAGAAGCGGGAGCAACGAAGCCCAGCGCGCCGCTCTGAGCGCGGGGGCACCGCGAGCGCCTTGCGGCTCGAGCTAACCGCAAGGCGCCACTTCTACGAAGACTTCATATTGGTGTGAACGGCGAGTTTCCCCAGAAGCTTTAGTTTTGCCTGAGTGTTTTTTTTTTTTTTTTTTGTCATTGAACGAACAGGGGATTCTGAATGGCACAGTCTAGTCTTTCTTTCTCTCAATTTGTCTCGTATGAGCAATAATTATGCCACAATTTTACATATGTATACCTAAATAATTTATGCCGCTAAGTTGAAACACTTCGTGTATTGTTTCCAGACAGCAGGTAATGGAGTGTATTTTGACCAGTACGTCAGGATTTCAAGATAATTTCCCCACATATGTCGTAGCTATGTGTCACTTTGTCACGGACAAAGCTACTTCATGTGTTAGAGATGGACGAAAAACATTCTCAGCAAACCCTCCTTTCACTTCTGTTTCTCGGCGTTTGTTTTCCTTATTTCTCTTATTTTATAAACATGTAACTGACTTGACATGTACTCCACTGATGACACAAGATAGCATGTCAATCAAGAACATGGTTAACTGCTTAGTTTTCAAGTACATCTCTCAGCAATTAGTGACACGACAGCCAGTGGCTCATTTAAGTGATTTAAAATAATTTTTCTCAACATTTTCTTCTGTCAGAATGATCCCAGACAATTTTCCTCCCACTGGACCCAAGGCTCAGCAAAAAAAAAACTGACACTCAAATTGTGTAACTATTCACACACACTGTATGAAACCACTTGTCCTGAGTGGGGTTGCAGCAAACCAGAGCCTAACTCAGCTCTACAGGGCCCAATGCTGGAAGGGGACCAATCTGCCAGAAGGCACCTCAAGCAGGACTCGAACCCCAGACCGATCGGAGAACAGGACCCAGCCAAGCCCACCACGTCACCACGCCCTATTCTGTAACCCTTCACCCAAATACTACTCTGACCCCATTTTAACCCCATGCTGCCCAAACCCTAAAGAATTCCTCACTTTCATCTGCCAACTGAAATTAAACATGATTCAAACTGAGTGCCTTCATTGACTAAATCTCTTAAATTGGTCGTGAAAAACTGTCCCATGACAATTCCTAGAATGGTTGCTAATCAAGTTCATAACTGAAGTAGCTGAAAAACCAGGACAATGACTGGCTGGAAAAGCTCTGGGAATCCTCCACATTTTACTGCTTGCGCTGCTTGTACCTTGAGGACCAAACTCTGGTGTGGTTTCTCCCTTTTACAGACTGTGCTCACTGTTTTACTGTTTCCCTTTCTGCCCTCTCAGCGCCTGCTTCTTCCTCAATGACTGGATTGACCTTCAAGCTAATTTGAATGGCTTCAACATCCAAGAGTTTCTTCATTCATGGGAAGTTTTTATTTCCCCCACTAAGGAATTTTTTTTTTTTATTGTATCATGCATGTATGCATAAACATGTACTGATGATACTCTTCAATTTCACAGTTTTATTCAGGAAGATGTCATATGTATGTTAAGCTTTTTCGCGTAATAAAGAATTCTGTTTGTCACGGTTATAACTGTCTAGCTTTTTCAGAAGTCTAAGATTCAGTCGTAGTTTTGTTACAATCTGAACGGTTGCCCTTTGTATCAAAACAAGGTTTAGATTCAAGATTCAAGAGTTTATTGTCATGTGTACAGTAAACAATTTGTTACACCATACAATGAAATTCTTACTCTGTGAATCCTCTCAGCAGCCTGTGACATAAACTGTAAAGACATGAGGAAAGAAAAACACAAGGAAAGAAAAACAGAAGACATAAATCACAAGTTTACAAAGGCTAATAGAATTTTATTGTATTTAGTCCCATTAACACCCTGAATTTATAGGGGGGTGCGGTGGCGCAGTGGTGCAGTGGGTTGGACTGGGTCCTGGTCTCCAGTGGGTCTGGGGTTTGAGTCCCGCTGGGGGTGCCTTGTGACGGACTGGCGTCCCGTCCTGGGTGTGTCCCCTCCCTCTACGGCCTTACACCCTGTGTTGCCAGGTAGGCTCCGTGACCCCGCATAGGACAAGCGGTTCAGGAAGTGTGTGTGTCTGTGTGTGTGTAACACCCTGAGTTTTATGGACGACTCGCTGCCATTCAGCTCTGTTCCTCTTCAGAGCATAAAACAGACGTTTAGCCCTATATGTACTCTGCCAAAGGGGGGTGTGGTGGCACAGTGGGCTTTGCCAGCTCTGCTCTCTGGTGGGTCCAGGGTTCGAGTCCCACTTGGGGTGCCCTGTGATGGACTCACTGCAGCCCTGCTCGGGACAAGTGGCTTCAGCCAGTGTGTGTGTGCGTGTGTGTGTGTGTATGCCCCTGCTTTATTCTACTCTTCACCAGACATTGTGCAGTAAAGCTGGATATTTATCTGACATTTTTCTCCAGAGCAACTTACAGTTGTTTACCAATTTAAACAGCTAGGTAATTTTTACTAGAGCAGTTTAGGGTAATTACACTGCTCAAGCATACAACAGCCAGAGGTGAAAAGAAACCTGCAACCTTGAGTCCAAAGACAGTAGCACTAAACATTATGCTACCAGTTTTCCCATATTTATTGCTCTGGTGTTGCTTATTATTGAAATCACAGATAGAATTTTCAATGTACAAGCAACACTGATTCATTAGAGCACTGTTAGTCTTTGCTCTGCAGGAGCAGTACTGAAAAACCTTAGCTATTCCTTGATGGTTGATGACAATAATTACTGGAGTTATATTTGTTTGACCCCTCATATTGCAACTGGAATTCGATATAAAATATTCAGTGCAATCAAGGCAGGTTAACTGTACTCATTTTAACATTGCTTAGGTAAAACTTCAGTCTAAAACAAATTTAAATTTCTCCATTTATACATATGGAAATTTGAGCTGAAGTATGTTTCTCAAAGACACTGCAGCAGGACATCTGCATTGATTTTAACTGACAAGCATTACAGTGTAAGTCAATGCTAAAGAATTTGCTGTCCTAATCCATTTGGTACAGACGTGCACTCTCCTGTACTAAACATTTTTAACATGTTCATAAACTGCAGGGTTATTACGATTTCATTTTGTCAGTAAAATTCCTTCTCCCTTATGGTATTTCATCAGATATTCTTGTAAAGAATGCAATGTTGGTCTTAATGTTGACAATGGAAAAAATGTAATCAACAGCAGGCCCGACAACAGGCCTCTTTAATACTTCTACACATGGGAGTTTTGCAAAATTTCATCCTGAATCCCAAGAAAGACACGGTAACTGTATTCAGAAAACAGCAATAGGAAATGAAACCAGCATAGTACTATTATACTTGGAAAAAACTACCAAGACAGCGGGACAGTTATGTGAGACCAGACATGGAGACAACATGGCATAAAGAGTAAGACTGGGTTATGGTGAAGAAATAAGGTGAAGGCTTTGGAGCAAATGCATTTCAGTGCATTTTAATAAGAGGAAGTGACAGGCCAGTTTAAACACAAATTGGAGGGGGAGATGGTCTCAGATGATTTGTGGCAAAGGAGAAAAGACCTGAGAGCACAATCTGGATCTTGTGGGGGAGATTTGCAAAGAGGGACAGGACCAATGTGGAAAGCAGAGGTATACGTTATTTGGCCTACAGGGTGGGAGCAGTGCCACAATGTGAGCTGAGGGGACAGACCAACATGTATCAAATTATGAGGAAGGTACAGTACGCTGTGGGTATTTGTTAAGAGGAAAAAGTTTTTTGTCATATCTGGTGATATCAGGACAGCCTTTGGACTTACACACATTTGAATGGCATTTGCCTCTTTGTGGGTGGCAACTGGAGGAGGAAGTGTGAGCGAGAGAAAAGAAAAAAATACTAAAGGCTTAGTGTCTGTGCGAAATCTGAGTTCAAGGTAACTAGCGAATGGGCCAGCAATATCTTTTCAAGCTGCATGTTCTGTAGAAGAAAAAGAACAATTTAAACAGCACATCCTGCTGCACTAAGTGGAAAGAACATGTTACCAAGTGTTGCTTTCATATATAATATGCTTTACATTAAATTATGGGTTAAGACCCTGAAGTTGCGAGGGGGTGTGGTGGTGCAGCGGGTCTGGCCAGGTCCTGCTCTCTGGTAGGTCTGCGGTTTGAGCTCACTTGGGCTGCCTTGTGATGGACTGGCGTCCCGTCCTGAGTGTGTCCCCTACCCCTCCAGCCTTGCGCCCTGTGTTGCCGGGTTAGGCTCCATCTTACCACAACCCTGTACGGGACAAGAGGCTTCTGCTTGTTTGTGTGACCTTGAAGATGCACTCAGTTATAGTATTTCAAAGAATTGCTACAGGGTTTTTCCACATTCATTAAATAGTTGCCTACTAGAGCAAGAAGCCCATGATTCTGAAGACTGTGAATAGTGACTTGATGATGGGATAGACCCCAAGGTGGACTGAAATGAAACAAGAGAATGCACTGACCTTAAGAGAAGCTATCTGTGAATAGTCAGAGGTCATAATGCATTTTTCACAAGAAGCAGTTCCATGTAATGGGAAACTCACATCCAAAATGTACAAAATGAATACACTGAAAGGACAGAAAAATTCAATAAGCGGTCTGGTCTTTATTTCCTCTACTTCTCCTGGACACATAGGATCTAACACCAAAACGAGAAATGAACGCATTTCTTGAACTTGTCATATTTCACTCCTGAGAAACAACTGCTTTTAATCAAAAAATCATCTGACCTCTCCGATGAAGATATAAATTCTCTCTGATGTCTAATTATCCTGTCAAGAAATGTCTCATTTAATCTCATATGCATCTCTCACATGCTGTCTTAGCGCAAACAAAAGATTGTTTAGAGCACATCTTTCAGTGTTCTAAAAGTATCTTCCACAACTCTGTGGTAGACGCCGTTCAGTTTCATTTGACTGTCAGAGTTTTACAGCCCTTTCTTCCTATATATATTAAAACCCACCTCTTCTGGACTCACTACACATATCATCTGTTAAGTTCATGTAATGTGTAAGTGTTCATGCACTATAAATTTGAGATCATACCTGTTAAACAATGGATAAACCTTCACGCAGTTACTCCTGTAATGTGATGTAAATGTTTATATACAAAAATACATCTATATATATATATATATATATATATAAATAGGAATGTGATTAGGAATTGTTGATATTCAGATAAAGTTTGATGCAGCTACTCATGTGATGTACATTGGTTCATATGGTGGAAAGAAACAAACTAACTGCACTTAAGAATCACGTGTTTGCATCTAAGTCTGTCTTTCTACTAATGTAATGTACACATTTTATTTTTTATGAGATGTACGTAGCTTTGGAGAAAAGTGTCTGCTAAATATATAAATGCAAATATAAATGTGAAATATATTTCTTTTCATTCCTCCCAAAGGGCGTTTAGGAGACCAAGTGCATACTGAGGGCTATGGGTACTTCAGTGGTTAGGGTTGTGGCCCAACAAGCTTAAGGTTCTTGTTCAAATCTCCACTCTTCATGTGGTAACCATAATACTAACAATAAATGGCTCAAAAGATTCAGGAGACACCCGTACAAGCAAAATCAACAATCTAAGAATTCTGATTCTTGTTTTATATAGCTCATCAATTATAGACCCACAATCTATCTATCTTCTGGCAGTTCTTCCATGTCTTAAGAATGCTGATGAGAACATTATACAATTACTGTAATGTAGTATTTCAAATTTTGTTGTTTCTTCCAAGAACAAGAGTCTTATGCCTTTATTCTTTGGTAGTCCAAAAATAATTTGCAACAATTTCATACCATATGTTTTTCTAACACGCATTGGGGATCTCCAAATATGTGGTTTTCCTTTGAAATGTTTCTTACAATTACTGTGGGTAACATTACAATCGTTAACACTCATAACACTGACACCAGTTCTAAGGACTCATTACAGCAAAGCTGTTGTGGTAGCAAAAAAGTCATGGTATTGCAAAGCAGTGCTATTTTCTAATCGAAAAAATTCTTCCAAATTGCTGTAACAATAGGCTAAAATAGCGCATTGCATGCAAAGCTGAACGAATACGTAAAGGAAGCTCCTCTGACCATTAGATTTCCTTTTAGATTTTCAACATCCGTTTTTCACTTTCAGTGTGAAAAGCATTGAAGTATTAGTTTTTGCTTATTTAAATGTCTTACCTTAATCAACTGTTTGGAATACAATGCTGTGAAAAAGTATTTGCTCCCTCCCTGAATTTTTTAAATTTTTTTGCATCTTTGTCACAGTTAAATGATTGAGATCATCAAACAAATTTTAATATTACACAAAGATAACCCGAGTAAATGCAAAATGCAGTTTTTAAATGATGATTTAATTTATTAAAGGAAAAAAGCTGTCCAAACCTACCTGGCCCTATGTGAAAAAGTAATTCTCCCCCCCCCCCCCCGCCCCGTTAAATCATGAATGAACTGTGATTAACCACATTTTCTGGAAAGCTGAGTTAAATTTCACTTGCCACACCCAGGCCCGATTACTGCCAGACCTGTAACAAAGTGACAAAGCGAAGCACGCTAAAAGATCTCAAAAAGCAACACATCATGCCGCGATCTAAAGAAATTCAAGAAGAGAGGAGAAACAAATTAATTGACATGTATCAGTCTGGAAAGGGTTATAAAGCCATTTCTAAGGCTTTGGGACTCCAGTGAACCACTGTGAGAGCCATTATCCACAAATGGAGAAAACTTGGAACAGTGGTGAACCTTCCCAGGAGTGGCCAGCCTACCAATATTACTCCAAGAACGCAACGACAACTCATCCAGGAGCTCATAAAAGAACCCAGAACAACATCTAAAGATCTGCAGGCCTCACTTGCCTCAGTTAAGGTCAGTGTTCATGATTCAACAATAAGAAAGAGACTGGGCAAAAATGGCATCCATGGGAGAGTTCCAAGGCGAAAGACACTGCTGACCAAAAAGAACACAAAGGCTCATCTCACATTTTCCAAAAAACATCTTGATTATCCCCAAGACTTTTGGGCAAATATTCTGTGGACTGATGAGACAAAAGTTGAACTTTTTGGAAGGTGTGCGTCCCGTTACATCTAGCATAAAACTAACACAGAATTTCATAAAAAGAACATTATACCAACAGTCAAACATGGTGGTGGTAGTGTGATGGTCTGGGGATGCTTTGCAGCTTCAGGACCTGGACGACTTGCCATAATTGATGGAACCATGAATTTTGTGCTCTACCAGAAAATCCTGATGGAGAATGTCCGGCCATCAGTTCATGACCTCAAGCTCAAGTGCACTTGGGTTAATGCAGCAGGACAATGATCCGAAAAACACCAGCAAGTCCACTTCTGAATGGCTCAAAAAAACAAAATTAAGGTTTTGGAGTGGTCTAGTCAACGTCCGGACTTAAATCCGATTGAGATGCTGTGGCATGACCTTAAACGGGCCGTTCATGCTCAAAAACCCTCCAATGTGGCTGAATTGAAACAATTCTGCAAAGAAGAGTGGGCCAAAATTCCTCCACAGCGATATGAAAGACTCATTGCCAGTTATCGCAAACACTTGATTGCAGTTGTTGCCGCCAAGGGTGGCACAACCAGTTATTAGGTTTAGGGGCAATTGCTTTTTCACATAGGGCCAGGTAGGTTTGGACAGCTTTTTTCCCTTAATAAATGAAATCATCATTTAAAAACTACATTTTGTATTTACTTGGGTTATCTTTGTGTAATATTAAAATTTGTTTAATCTCAATCATTTAACTGTGACAAATATGCAAAAAAATAAAAAAATCAGGAAGGGGCAAATACTTTTTTACAGCACTGTATGTATTGTGTAATTTTAAGCACAAATTACACAATTGGTATTGTGAGAGGAAATTATTTCGAAATAATGGATGGACACTTTAATGCTATAAACAGAGCAACATTAATGGGCAGCGATAGTATCAGCGAACTACCTCATACCATCACCTAGTCATTAGCAAGTCATTAGACTGAGGCTATTGAAACTGTGTGTACTTTCTATGCCCAGTGCCTGGAAACTACAGTATTACACACAACAGTTTCACAGGGAAGAATATAACATATAGGGAGTGAAAAAGTAAGCTGTGTCAATTACGGAATTGATCTCACTCAGTCTGTAACGTACTAAATGAAATGTCACCGTTTATAATGTATTACTGTAATTTATAACTTCTCACAGTAATTTCATTCTGTATCATTGGCGACTCTGGAACACCATGACCCTGAATTCAGCATGCAATTATCGTTGATGGATGGCTATATTTTACACAAAAACAAACATGCCATTTTAAAAAGTTAGATGGTGGTCTTGTTATTATGTGAGATGCAGTTACAATTTGTTATCCATAAACGAAATAACTTCTGTAAATGGCTTATTGGTGGATTATTTAATTTATAGCTTTGTTAACATGAATTTGTGTGACTTGATTATTGATGACGTACGAGATGCTAATTAGTGAAATGAATGAGAGGCGAACTGTTGTTAATACAAAGAGCCTACAATGTAACCTAATACTTTAAGTGGACTAAAAAAAACTTGAGAGCCGCAGAAGAGTACCTTTTGAAAAGATTTTTGCATAAAAAAATGAAGATATAATGAGAGGGGCAACTGAGAAAGAGAGAGGATTTGGGTGAAAAATACAGAAGTTCAAGTAGTAAAAGTTAGGGCAGCTGGCAGCTTAGTGGTTGGAGTTGCTATCCTTGGATGCAAAAGTTGCAAGTTGAAATCTCCAGCTCTAGGACCCTTGAGCAAGGTAATTATGATAAATTGTCCAGCTGTACTGTATAAATGGGTGAATAACTGTAGGTAGCTTAACATTATAAATTGCTTAAAAAATGTCTCAGCTAAATGGACAAATGTAAACAGTGAAGTAATCTACACTCAGGAAAACGATGCAAACTTCTAAAGAAAACAAATACACACAAACTGAGACGTACATTTCTTCGTTTGGCAGAGGCCTTTCTCAAAAGCGACATACGTCTCAGTGAAAAATACAATGAATGCGTTACATCTACATACAGTATGATTTATTTCTAAATGATTTGTAGGCAACAGTCTTCCTGAGTTTCTGTGAATTACAGGTGACGTATTCAAAAACTGAGAACTGGTCCGAAAATAAGGGTAGCGTTAATATATTTAGATTGTTTTCAGACGGAGTGACCCTTACTGGTAGTTTAAAACAGATGGCTATGGTTCAGGTGATCTGCAGTGAGCCTCATTCAATGAGGCTGTCCATTTATATTGAGATACAGAGTTACAGGTGACATAGCTACAGATATAGAGTTACAGCAAGTAGCGCTGCTGTCTCACAGCCCCTGGATGATATGTGAAAACATGGGTTCAATCCCCTCTCAGTCTGTGTGGAGTTTGTATGTTCTCCCCGAGTCTGTGTGGGTTTCTGTTTGGTGCCCTGGTTTCTTCTCACAGTCCAAAGATGTGCTGTTCAGGTTCCCCCATAGTGTGTGAGTGACAGAGAGAGTGTGTTCCACCGATGTATGAATGAGAGACCCATTGTAAGGAGTGTATCTAGCAGTGTAAGTTACCTTGGTGAATAAGGTGTGTGGACTGATAATGCTACATAGTGTCCATTGGATGTTGCTTCATTGGTCAGGCTTCTGCGTAACTGAATTACGGACAGGTGAGTGTTTCTTCGAAGTGATAAAGTTCATTTCTGGCTGGGATTTCAGCAACTATGAGTTCATAAGTAGCTACTTCCCTTCTGAGTCACGTTAAGCTGACGATGTTCTGTTTTTCAGTATCCTCATTTGAATGTGGTTGCGGGATGTGATAGAACTTCATCCACTGAAAATACAGTATTATACTATATTTGTGTATTACAGCAGCATGTGTGACTGCTGCTGTGGAATCCCCTTTTGCTTTCTAGCAACCTCTCACCAGGAAGTGTGTGTGTGTGTGCGTGTGTGTGGGTGGATTTGTTGGTATCAATAAACACACAAATACACATAAAAATTGAATGCTATGAAGAGTATTGAAAAGCACAGGGATAGGAGTATGGTTTTCTGTTTGTGTTTATGTTGAGGTGGGGGGTGGTGGCATGGTGTCCCATCCCTGTGCTGCCGGGCTGGGCTCCGGTTTGCCATGACCCCACTTGGCACAAGCGGTTTCAGTCCGGGGGGGTTTGGGCAGTGCATTTAAGTTGGAGTCAGCTCATTTTTTTTTACAGAAACTAAATTTTAAAACATTTGACAACACGTTTGACTCAGAGGTCACTAAACAGGCTTATGCCTTTCGTAACATTGTCATATGACTGTCAGCGTATGACATTACCCATGCAACTGTCAAAACATGGTACAAAGCGAAGCACACTTAAAATGTCTCAGTAAGTAACATACATTCTAATCGCTGATGTTATTCTTGTTTTTCCAAATAAACCATAGAATTAAGCTTGTGTTTTCTATGTTTTGTCTTGATTTGGGGTTGCTTGTTTTCTTTTGTTATCTAGTTTGTGATTATCAAATTGATCTGTGAAACACAACAGCAGACACATCAGCACCAAAAACTTCAGTCGTCTTGGGACTGGCCACTAGTGGGCACGAGAATCCCCAGCTCTGGACCTGTGAACTTTCGTGAAGAGATTTTAAAGAATGGTTTTGTTAAACACTTGCGCTGTATAAATTGTTTGAATCATTTCATGTTTGCATGAATCCACATCCAAACACATGGCGAAATACAGACATAGGATCCCTTTGTATCTTTTTTTTAGCACATACGAAAACATAACCGCACGCATGTTCTGCATCAATTTTTTTTGGCTCGGATCAATGATACATCGTTCACATGTATAGATGGGGCCATCAGGACATTACTCCTGACCCTCAGTTCCACACCTGTTGCTACATACATTCATGGCATGTATCAAAGACAACATAAGATTTATTTGAAAAGGTACACTTGCTATTTAAAGCTCCTTGAATTTTCAAGTGATGGATTTTATAAGATATTCAGTTTTTTCCACTTTATTCTCAATTATTTTATCTTCACCATTCTATATTTTTAAACTTATCTTTGTAACAGAGCCAAGGTTTTAACTTTCTATGTTCAGTTATTAGTTTGCAGTACAAGGTACCCAAACATGACAGGATTGTGAGACTGGATTAGTTCAGTTCATTTCTATGGTGTTTACAGATAGTGCCTGGTGTTCCTTGATTGTGGTGCCCAGTAACAATATTAGGAAGTTATTAGGTAATTTTTAGTAATTTTAAATTAGTTTTAAATTTAATGTACGTGGCAGGTTCAGCCAGTGTCCGCTGTGTGGCGGGTCTGGGGTTCGAGCCCTACTTGGGGTGGCTTGCAATGGACTGGCGTCCCGTCCAGGGTGTCTCCCCCCCTTTGGCTTAGCGCCCTGTGTTACCGGGTTAGGCTCCGGCTCATCGTGACCCTCCTTGGGACAAGTGGTTGTTGACGATGGATGGACGGATTTAATGTAGCTTGAAGCTGTTCAAAAATCCTCATGTGAAGTGTTACAAAGCAGTTGAATTTATATTTAAGCTTTTAATGATTATGTAGATGATAAAGAAGGTGAAAATCATTTCACATTCTTATGTGGTGAGTTGGTCAGTACACTTATCTCCTGTTAGCTGATTCTAAACCATTCCTAAAAATGACTAAATATCAAGAAACTCAATAATAAATATATTTTTCCCAATAAAATCACTATTTGCTCTGAACCAATCCTAAGCTGAACTCAAAATAACCCTAAATGACAACTAAGCAAAAAGAATAAAAACAGAAAGAAAAACTATTAATGGCAACATTATATACTGAAATTTAAAAATAGTTGTTTCATGAAGTCAACTTTTCCTGATAGTAGGAGTGGACTGGCTTCAAGAAGAGGAAGCGGATGGTGTTAGGCAAAAGAGTGGGAGGCTGCTGGTGGAGCAGACTGTGATGGAGAGAATAAACTTTTCAGCTCTTGATTTATTAGATTTCTCATAGAATACATAGTTTGCATAAAGGTTTTAAACAAACCTAACGCAAGACAAATATCTTTTGTCTTTTTTTAACATCTTTTGTTTATTTCTGAGCCATGTTTCAGAAGTGCAGCACAATTATAAAAAAAGGAATAATAAGACAATGAAATCACAATGGTGGAAAAGAGGATGCAAACACAAAAAGGTGGATATGCAAATCAGACCGCTGGGTGCCAGAGAGCGAGGATACTCTGTTCTCACAGTGCACTGCATCTCTCTCACACAGCCAGCTGAAGCAACTATCAAATACAGTATCCGTTTCCAACACTGAACTGAACATTATTACTCTGGACTGAATAAACAAACCAGAATGTAGACGGATAAATGATAAGTGCTATTTATTTAATAATAGTGGACTGGAAACCAGGAAAACTGGATATTGGAAGGCCAAATATTAGTTAATGAATGCAATAGGTATTGAATAGGAGGCTGTGTGAGCTGACTGTTTCCATCATTTTCAGTAACTGAAAATGAGTTTTAGTTTGAAGTTAATTAAAAAGAAAAGAAAAATGTTACACTGGCATGCACAACTTCTGTTCCACCCAGAGTGTATCCTGTTTCATACCCTATGATTGCGGGATATGCTCCAGACCACTGTGACTCTGCATTGAAAAAGAAGTTATTGATATCTGGATGGATTGAAGTGTCATAGACATTTATTCATTTGGCTGACGCTTTTCTCCAAAGGAACTTACAATGTTAAGGTCACAATCATTTACCCATTTATACAGCTGGGTGATTTTACTGGAGCAATTTTAGGGTAAGTACCTTGCTCAAGGGTAGTACAGCCAGAGGTGGGGATCAAACCTGCAACCTTTGGGTCTAAAGGGAGTAGCTCTACCCACTATATGACCAGCCTTTGATACATTTGTTATAGCTTTTGCTGAGGTTTGTCAAGTACCTGTCACAAACCCCTTGAGGTGTGTTCCAACAAGAGAACAGGACCCATGCGCCAAACTGACTCCACCGCACACACTACGGTTTCATCAAGAAATCAGAGAACTCATTAGAAGAACAAACTAATTCTATTTGCTTTTGCAGATTCTTGCACATCATGCTCTCACAAGGTCTCCTCTGAAACATTGATGTAAGCTTCACCTGTACCCTCATTGGTTGCAGTGTATATATTTCTGTCTCTACATTACTTAGTGTTCACTTGTCACTGTAAATGAACTCCACACCTGCATGTTCCTGCTTCCCAGTTCCTGCGTTGCTGTGAATGACAGTTGCTAACTTGAGAACAAATGGAGAGACATACTGTATGTATTGTATGGTGTTTATTGGCTACGGAGAGCGGTAAAAAATGAGATGGTAGTTCTGAACAAATCCAGTTACATGCAGAATTTGTTACTTGTAAGTTGTAAACCCACAGACAGGATTTCTACATTGAAGAGTTGGTGTATTGACCTGACCTTGGATTTTTTAAACCTTTGATCTTAAAAAAGGCCCCCTTGTGCTTTAAATCAGCAATATTATATTGTCTATTGGCATACACTGTTGACTTATTACATAACTGATTATTTAACTATATAAACTGGTAAATTTTCTAAGTACCTTAGCATTGTGTGTACTGTTGCTTTTTAGAAAAGTGTCAACTGAATTCATAAATGTAAATATAACTGTAAATGTAAATTAAACTAAAACATATTGCTTGTTAAAATCCAAACAGGTATTTAAGCATTGTGCCAGGCATGTATAAACTTTGAAATCCCAAAGAAACACAATGACCAGGCAGGACAACTTAAAATGTAACTTATTATGTATATGTAACTGCATATTATGTAATTATGGCAAGTAAAAAACAGCTGTACACAAGCAACTCCCAACACGCCCTGCTGCTTACCTCCTGGATCCCTTGTCTCAGGTGTATACAACTGTAGGATGTCACTGTCCATGGTGCTGAACATTTTCTTGACGTCTACTACGGACCACCCATGTGCGTTTACATTTACATTTATTCATTTAGCAGACGCTTTTGTCCAAAGCAACGTACATCTCAGCAAAAGTACAATTTATGCATTACATTAAGAGAATGAGACATAGCTGAAGACACGTGACTCAAGTAAACCTAGTTTGTTACCTACCACTTGCTGCACCGAGGTTCATTGTTTGAGTAGGTGCATAAAACACAGGATAGACAAATCCTGATACCCTCCCACCATTTTTTTTTTTGTAATAATATTAAGATACACAAGCAAGCAAAAACAATGCTGGAGTAGTGGCTGAATAAAGGCTTTATCTGGTGATGCTCATGAAGTTACGGTGTATGTACATTTACACCGTACATGAGCTGGAGAGATCTTGGGCGAAATGGGTCTGGAAAAGGTGAGTTTTCAGACCCTTCTTGAATGTAGACAGTTTGCACAGTTCTGAGTGAGAGGGGAAGGTCGTTCCACCACAATGGAGCCAGAACCGAGAACCTCCGTGCTTTACCTTTCGTTAAAACCCATGTGACGTAGAAAGTATACATTTTTGGATTCTTCAGGCTAAAAACTAATTTCAAAGTTTGTGGTAGCATAGAATAGGTAAAGTTTCCACCTTGCACTTTGCCCTGGTCTGAATTCCTCCTTCCGCCCTGGCTGTATTAACCTTGAGTAAGGTACTTATCCTAAATTAATATAGTGAAAAAGAGTAAGCAGCTGCATAGGTGGGTGATTTTCAGCAGCTTGGCATACAACCCATCCATCCTATTTCAACAACTGCTTGTCCTGAGAAGGGCTGTGGTGAACTAGAGCCTAACCTGGAAGCACTGGGCAGAAGGCTGAGGGGAGGAGGGGGGTTACATTCCGGATAGGACACCATTCCATTGCAGGGTAGCCACTCACACACATAATCATTCACCCATTCACACAGTATGGGTAATTTAGCATCACTATTCTACCTAAATTCCATGTGTTTGGACTATAAGAGGAAACCAGAGAACCTGGAGGAAAAACCGCAGAGACAGATCATTGAAACTCTACACAGAATGAACATGGACTGAACCCACATTGTCTGACACCACCCAGATATTGTGGTGTCAGACAATGTACTGCTGAACTGCTCGCACGGTTCAGGGTTGCAGTGCTCTGGAGCCTACATTTAAATTTATATTTATTCATTTAGCAAACGCTTTTCTCCAAAGTGGCATAGATCTCAGAGAAAAATGAGTGCATTACAGCAACAGAAGAATAGACTAGGATTCAGACACATGATTACTGTACCAAAGTACAGTTAATTTGTCATATTTCACCATATGAACCAGCCAATCCCAGAAGCACAGAACACCAGAGAAGGTATATCTTGGACAGGTCCATTGCAGGGCAATCATACACACTCATTCATGTACACACATTAAAGACTAGTCATGGTTTTTCTAATTACATGTTGTATTGCATTATTTTTTCTATTGTTATATATACAGAAAACTGTATCTGTGTTATTATTATCTAAAAAGTGTTTAAGCTAAAAATATAACCAGTCATCTAGATTAAATTTAGAGCATGTGAATTTTCATGTATCTGTTATCGTTTGCAATGATATCAGGTGTTTTGTTCTGCTTGAGAGGAGAAACAATGGAAAAAAAATGGACGAATCCACACTTGATAATCATGGCTTAATGTTGTAAAAAAACATATTTTGACCGAAATTACTGCACAGTGAATATGTCACGCCCCCGGTAACGAGCAAAGCGACAACACCTGCATCCAATCCAGAAGACCGGGGCCTAAAAGAGGGACGCGGATTCTTGCAATCGCCCTGGTGGTCTTGCGGTTTCAGCAGCGGTGCCTTACCTGTTCTGTTGGTCCCAGTTTTGACCATTGCCTGTTCCTTTTGACCTCTGAGTTTGGATTACCTGCCTTGTCACGTTCGCCTCTGGAAAGACCCATGCTTGTTCCTGACCCTGATCTTGCCTTGTCCCTTGGACTTGATTCACAAGAATAAAGACCAACCCGTAATTGGGTCCACAACTCACCTGTCTTCGGTCCTCATGCTTGACAGAATACAAGTTCATTGAGAATGGATTTCAGTATTTTCATTTCAAGTCCTGTTTAAATATAAAATAACAGAAAACTTATAAACCGTGAGCTGTTTCCAGCACTGGTTTTAGATACATTCAGGTACAACCATGTTCCCTTTGCTTTTTGGTACCTCCAATGGACTTCTCATTTATTATGTCTTAGTCTACAGCTGGAACCTCTTCAGAATTTAAAGCCATAAAATATTTCAGGAGTCAGTAGAGCATATGGAAGTTGCTGCTTCATCTCATCTACTTTGAATTAATTACACTTCACTACAAACATCAAGGTTCCTCAGTATAAGCGATATAAGCACATAAACCTGTAAAGGCTGTTACTGAATGCGAGTTCATAGCACTGTAGTAAGGACTGTGTAATTTAGTGTAAAACAATGGGACATCGTCTTTAATTCATTGCAGTGGTCATGGGAAGAGATGCTGGTTAGCAGTATAATGTGGCATATGCTCATTTTGTCAGGTTAGTATGACTGATAGCTGAACTCTCCTCCACTGAAACGGCTGGCACCTTGTCTCGCACCTTGAGACATTAGCATACGTTCTTACTTTTTTCACACTCTGTCCTAGCTGCCCTATCTCTATTAATTACTTAATTGCTAATAAGGTAAAGGCTAATTGAGCACTTCTTATTGCAACTGTGAAAATGATCTCTTTGACTGCTGATTATCATAAAATGTGCTAACGCGAAAGTTTAATTTATTAACCTAGCGACCTGGTCGTTGGACATCAAGCCATAGTGGGAATTAGACAACTCATTAGCGACGTGGTCACAAAAGAGGTGGTAGACGTCACTGGATGTTTCTGATGCCCTGTCTGTTCTTAGTGTGTCTATAGGTGTGTGTCACCTGCCACAGAGGTGAGGAGGCAATGGTTTAGATTTCATCTACCCCCAGCTGCTCACCTGGATATTTACTGAAGTATTTTAGGTGTGACTACTTTATCTTTGAGAGGCGATGCTGCGGGTTTGGCCTGCGCCCGCTCTCTAGCAGGTCTGGGGTTCGAGTCCTGCTTGGGCTGCCTTGCGACGGACTGGTGTCCTGTCCTGGGTATGTCCCCTCCCCCCTCCAGCCTTGATCCCTGTGTTGCCAAGTTAGGCTCCGGCTTGCCGCAACCCTACTTGGGACAAGCGGTTTCAGACAGTGTGTGTCTGTGTACACCTTATCTTTGTGTTACAATCATAGTTTTCGTCCTGGGATTTTAACTTGCCACCATCTTTGTAAGCGCATCCACCACCATGTATGAGCACACCAGGAAAAGAAAATGAGCTGAAAGTGTCGCACTCATGGCAACTGCACCACAATAGCTCCCCCTGTTGCAGCAAAAGTAGGTACAAAGAAACATAAATACATCAATATTGTCTGTAAAAGGTATTTTCTATACATTCCACAGTCCAGAACATCTATTAAAATTCTGATGTATTTGAACATTCCAAGTGTTCTTACATTTATTCACTTAGCAGACGCTTTTCTCCAATGGATACTACATAGTGTTATCAGCCCACACACCTTATTCACCAAGGTGACTTACACTGCTAGATATACTATTTATACTGGGTCACTCATCCATACATCAGTGGAACGCACTCTTTCTGTCACTCACACACTATGGGGGAACCTGCACAGCATGTGGAGGAATCAAACCCACGTTCTTTCGCACCACCCAGGCACTATGAGACAGCAGCGCTACTCGCTGTGCCACCGTGTCACCCTTCTTTGTGAAAACTAACAGTATCTAAACACCATTTGCACCTGAGCTGCTACTTGCTGTGAACCATGCAGACTGGTGCTCTCCAGTGCTGACGGCTGTTGGGTTCACTGGGCTTTGGCCCATACCTGTGTTCTTCATCCTTACTGGAGAGTGGTCTGTTCTTGCCACGGCTAAAAATGAACCACAGCTGTTGAACACAGATGAAAAAGAAATACATGAATATGTGATGAAAAAATATGGCGTAAAACCATAATAATAAATGGTAACACAATATTGTTCACACTGGGGCCCATTTTCAGATATGTAAGTATGTTTCTCTTTCATAAGGTTACTCGCAAGGTTTTACCTATAAAATACACTCTTAAGAATTGATGCATCTCCTCACAAATCTGCTCCTTCCTCCCTTTCCACTCAAATGCATGGTCACGGTCACCAGCCCCATGATTAATGACTGCCCCCTCAGTCCTCAGGCATGTCAGGGTTCATTCCTCGGCCATAATCAGGTGTTCTTATTAATGTCGGAGTGATTAAGGAAGACTCATTAACCTTAAGTGACAACAGCAGCTCTATGTCACTCTCTGTGCCACCTGGAAAAGTATAAATGGTCACAGGCTGAGCTGAAGACCCTCAGACATCTACTCCACCTCTCTTCAAAAGCACCTTTCCCGCTTCTCCAAGACTTTGGTGCAAAGTAAGTAGAGCTCTCCATTCTTCTTCTTCTTCTTCTTCTTCTTCTTCTTCTTCTTCTTCTTCTTCTTCTTCTTAGTTATTTATTCATTTAGATGCTTTTCTCTAAAGTGATTTACACATATTCATTTACCTATTTGTATGGCTGGGATAATTTAATGTAGCAATGGAGGGAAAGTATTTTGCTGAAGGGTACTTCAGCAGGAGCTGGGATTTTAACACTTTAAATACTCTGATGTTTAAATTGTCATTAAGCTTACATTCTTGAGCTTCCTCAGCTTTGTTTTGATATTGCTGTGCCTTCCTCACACAGATGTCAGGAGCTGCTGTGTCCTTATGTCTGCTGAGCCTGTTGTCTGTCTCCATGGCTTGCTACATCTCCAACTGCCCCATCGGTGGAAAGAGGTCCCTCCTGGATGCCCCAACACGTAGGGTAGGAGCTATTCAGGACTAGGCTTCCCTCTATAAATGAATCCTTTCAACAGTTATCAACTAGATCTGTCATCATGTCTTTATGTCACTTTTTTGCTTTTGCCTCTGTCAATGAGCCTGCAGCAATCTGAAAGTAAATTCCTGACCACATGCTTTTAACACACACAGACCTAGTTCTAATACTGAATTCGAATTTTACTTGGCATACAGCAATATTGGGTGGCTCCGTGGTGCAGTACTTACCAGTGGGCTTAGGTTTTTGTTGTGCATTTCCTCCCACAGTCTAAGTACATGTGTTTCAGATTGTCTTCAATGCATGTATATGTGATCGCCCTGAAATGGACTAGTGTCCCATTCAAGGGTACCTTGTTTCACATTGCATTCTTCCAGGATAGGATTCAGACCACCATGACCCTGCAGTGGACATGTGGTTACTGAAAATGCATATACTTCTAGTGTAACATATCTATATACAATGGTAAACTATATTTAGTTAAATGTACAAAAAAGCCTTGACATTTAGTTGATGGTGCCATCTGAGAAGTTATGCATTTATATACACATACAGCACGGAGCAGTTATTAACAATGGCTTTCTTCTCACTCTTCACCTAGTGCTTGGCATGTGGCCCTGGAGCCAAAGGTCGCTGTTTTGGCCCCAGTATCTGCTGTGGGGAAGGGATGGGCTGCTACATGAGCTCTCCAGAGACAGCGCGCTGCCTGGAGGAAAACTTCCTGCCTTCTCCCTGTGAGGCTGGAGGGAAAGTGTGCGGGGCCGAGGGGGGCCGATGCGCCGCTCCCGGGGTGTGCTGCGACACAGGTCGGTGTGCTTTACCACCAGAGCAGTGGCCAGCCTGCCAAAGAGTCCTCATCTGTTAATTGTCATTACTCTTCACAGTATTTCATGGTTTAGTGCATGTCCTGTTCTGTGGTCTATTTATATTTCCCAAAAGTGGTTAGTCTGCACCTACCTGTCTGTATTATTGCAGCCATTATTTTCCCTAGTTCATTTACTCCTCATTTTTTATCCTCATGCAGAAAGTTGCAGTTTTGATCCATCTTGCCTAGATGGAGCTGATGACAACGATCAGATCAGCCGCTCAGAAAGTGGAAGTCCCAATGTGGGTGGAGATGTGCTTATGAGGCTTCTCCACCTGGCTGGACAAACCCCTCCCCATCGGCTTCATCAATAAGTATTTCCAGGAAGTGTGGTCAGGAAGCTCAGTTGTAAAGGGTTGGGATAAAAGTGTCCTCACACTCCCATGCATCTATTACTCTTATACAAACTGAGCCCTCTTTTAGGATGTGAAACCTGTATATTCACTTTATACTCCATAGTAATATAAATATCTATGTATAAATGATTATATCCTTCAAATATATTGTAAACACTAATAATATATTGTAAAAAGTCACTAATGTGACTAATAAAGCCTGTAACTGTCTTTCTGGTTTCTGCTGTTTATCTGACACAAGTTTTTACACTCGTTCATAGTCAGTTCCAGCTGTTGACAGATTCATCAAATAAACACATACCTTTTATTATCCTCTGATCACTAACACTTGGTAATACCAGACATGACAAGTAAACACTGTGGAAGTGAATTGAGTCCAACTCTTCTGTTCAGTTTTGAGAGGTTTTTTTTTCTTTTTTTGCTGCTAGGAATGGTAAAAAAAAGGTCAATAAAAGGAATGTGGTTTAAAATAAATGAGGAAATGTTAGTATTTTGAAAACATCAGCTGAAATATTTGCAACACGATAAGCCAGGCTAAATACATGCAGATACTGAATGCATACAGATATTCTATGATTTCTCTAAGGATGTGAATCAGACCTCAAACAGCTAAAGCTTATCATTCACAAGTTTTCGAGCTAAACACACTACCTTTAAGTCTAAATTTAAGTAAGTTTCTTTTTTTTTTTTTTTTTTAAAGTAATTACATTTTTCATTAATTTAAAACTTCAGCAATCTGGGGTATTCCTATTACACTAAGATATTTGTACCTCATTGAATGGTTTGCAACACAGATGTTGGCTTTGAGACAGAGTCATGAGAGAACAGTTCATTCTAATTTTCTCAGACAGTGTTCTGCATATAACCACACAGCTAGTCTTTTTTAATGAACTAGTCATCAACCATAACAGCCAATAGCCAATCATGATATACATATTAAAACATCAAAGCAGCATATGTAATTGTAAAATTTTGTCATGCCATGTAAATTGTTTTCATCTTTCTCTTTTTAACCTTTCCTAATCATACTTCTTTATACATTAAAACATCTTTGTGTGTCTAATTCTGAATGCCCATATGTCTATACATTTTAATGTAAATGTGTTATTGCACAGAATGCTGTCATGCTTTGTGGTCTCTGGCCTCACTGCTGATTCATGCTGACATTGTTTCAAGGCCAGTTCACCTTCTGCAAGCTCAGAGTCCAAAGAATAAAGGTTTATCTATATAAAGCTTATCTTTATAGACTGCTGACAGGAGATATGACTGTGTAATCCATATAGTATTCCTGTCTCTACAGTATTCATTCACTCATTTTACACCAAATAACCAAATATCACAAATATAAATAAACAAAATTACTGCAATGAGCGCAGTCTGGCATAAAAGGACCCAGCCAAGCCGAAATAAACTGTGGAACCCCCACAAGCAACCGCAACCCTGTGCCATGAGGCCTGCTCTTGACTAACGCGCGTTCTTTCCCTTTCACCTTACTCCTAGTTTCCCTCATTGACGACTCCCTCAGCTCCCGACCTCTTGCATGTATTTCGACTCCGCTTCCTTTCTAGCCCTGTTAACGGCAAATACGAATCGCCTGACTTTCGCCTGTCCCTGATCATCCTTCCTGGATTCCCCACAATAGAAAGCACCCGCACTTGAGTCCGCCTCGACCATCATGAGCTCCAAGATGACAACTTCATGGGAAAAGAGCATGCAGACTTAGGTTTCCTACTTCAGCATATCTTTAGATTAGGTTGGGCAAGTTCTCAAATAAGTGAGAGGTATATGCTGTAGTCCTACACACTGTCTGAAACTGCTTGTCCCAAGGAGGGTTGCAGCAAACCAGAGCCTAACCCAGCAACACAGGATGTAAGGCTGGAGGGGGATAGAACACACCCAGGGAAGGACACCAGTCCACCACAAAGCACCCCAAGCTGGACTTGAACCCCAGACCTGCTAGAAAGCAGGACCCAGCCAAACCTGCTGCACTACCGCATCCCCCATGCAAGCATACACAAGCAAATCGAATACAGCGTAACACATACATTCTATATATTCATATTATTATACTTATGTCCACATACATGGAATAAAAATAAAGATTCAGTCCTTGAAACAGCAAACTGAAGGTATTTTAAAGCAGTGGATCCCTATCTTAGTCATGCCACCACTTCCACATTCCTCTATTCTAAAGAAGATATAACACTTATATACATGCATTGATTCACTGAAATTTGGTAACTGCTGGAAAAGGATGGCTCTTGTGTGCTATATTCATTTTAACTGCAGATTTTATTGAAGAATCAGATATCTTACAAACATATATTTGCATTTTAAAAAAATAAATGAAAAAAGGTGAGGGTGTGGTGGCATAGTGGGTTAGACCACACTCCTACTCTCTAGTGGGTCTGGGGTTCAAGTCCTGCTTGGGGTGCCTTGTGACAGACTGGTGTCCTGTCCTGGGTGTGTGCCCTCCCCCTCTGGCCTTACGCCCTGTGTTGCTGGGTAGGCTCCGTGACCCTGTCTGGGATAAGCAGTTCTGAAAATGTGTGTGTGTAAATGAAAAAAATAAGTGTTTAAAAAAAAAAAATTACTCTGGACTTAAAACTTTGGGCATTCTCAATTATTTGGTGTACAAATTAATAGCAGGTAAAATAACTTGATTTAAATAATACATTTAATATTTCACATCATGATAGACACATCAAGCCTTGCAACCCTTGTTTCAGTCTTCGCAAATAAAAAACATGTACTCAAACAAATTTAAAGTATAAAAACGTTGCTTCCTTGTTTATATGATTTTTTTCCCCCAAAACAGCTGACAAAGAACACGTCTACGTGGAGGCCACCTACTGACCTCAACAGCGGAGCAAGCATATTAATAAAAGCTCTCGGAGTAACTACATAAAGTTTGACATATTTGTGCATCGCCCTGATTGGCTGTGACTCGGCCACTCCATGCAGCTCAATTTCTAACGAGCTCACGCGCGCAATCACATATTAATTAAATCGCCTCTCTTTTGTATCTGCAGATGAGACGCCACCCCTAGTTAATTATTAGGCTTTACCGTGCGGGTATAAAATAGGTGGTTTAAGGAGCTTTTTGTCATCTCTACTGTTTCTGCTCGTTCAGAATGGCCTTTAACGGGAAATACCAGCTGGAGTCTCATGAGAACTTCGAGCCCTTCATGAAGGCGATCGGTAAGGCGCTATTAAAGTGTACGACTCGCTCTAATATGAGGATTGCCACTGTAAGTTGATTACTTTTTTTTTTAAATGGGGAATCCCGATCGGCGATGTAGGGATGACTGGAGTGGTCTGAGAAACGCCCGCCAAATGACATCCGGGGGGGGGGGGGATTGATCATTGAGCTTCTCTAGTCTGTCATGTAACGGTCCGCGCTCTACTGAACTTGTCTCGGTCAGGTCTTACGGATGACCAGATCCAGAAAAGTAAAGACATCAAGAGCATCTCGGAGATCGAGCAGAATGGCGACCACTTCAAAATAACGGTGACGACGGGCGCCAAGGTGCTGGTGAACACCTTCACCCTGGGGCAGGAGTGCGAGCTGGAGACCCCGCAGGGCGAGAAGGTTAAGGTGCGTAGTGCAGCGTGGCGGAAAGCGCTTCTTCGACTTGAAACGGTGCGCGCGGCTACTGATCAGCGCTCATAAACTTGGCGCGCTTGACATTTCACGCGCTTGTCAATTCCGAGCTGGAATTGCTGGCTGTAGATGTAGACTGGCATTATTGTTCTTGCTTTTTTTTTTTTTTTTTTTTTTTTTTTTTTTTTTTTTTTTGCTTGTGTTCCAGTCCGTAGTGGTGAAGGAGGGCAACAAGCTGAGCTTCTCAATGAAGTCGGGCATTGAGTCTGTGACAGAGCTGGTTGACTCAAATACCCTTGTTAATGTGAGTATGACTTTCTGGAATAAAAGGCATGGTCAGTGTAAATCTTCCTCCTTCCTTGCATAAGGAGAGAATCATGTCACTAATCCCAGCCCCCACTAACACTTGTCTGGCTCTATTGTCATTTCAGACAACGACCCTGGGAGGACTTGTATACAAGCGGATCAGCAAACGTGTCTAGAGATGCTCTGTCTCACTTAAATAAAAGTGGGAGGGGGGAAAAAAAACTACTTGTACTCTTGTCTTTCATTACAACTATACATTAACTGATCAGATTTTTTAAATTTGTATAAATGGGTTGTGACTTGCATGTCTTTGACTGGGTGTACTGGATAACTACTTGGAGTACTTTTTAACAAAACACCAAAGCTGACTCATTTGGGAGTTATGGATGTAAAAGCTACTGAGGACAAGTGTCATGGGGTTCATAAAGTTTGTACAAGTTTGGTCTAGCTAAATATTGACACTTGTAGTTAATACTTACTCAGTGGAGTTTCAGCTAATGCAACTTAAAGCATCATGGGGTCACCTGAAACTTGTGTATGAGGTTTTTATGCAATGTGGGTCAATGTCACCTTAACCCCAAGTCCAGTCATAATTAACAAGTGTTGATATTTGAAAAGCCCTTCAAAATCAGTGCAGTTACATCAGTTTTTCTAAAACAGAGAAAAAACATGAACTCTAAAATGTTACAGTAGGTTTAATTAAACACCTGGGAAAACTTAGCAACAAAGTTTTAATGCAAAGATTAAAAAAAATTAAGGCACAAGTTTCTTTAGACATGCTTTGGCACAGCAACAAAGTAAAACAGTGTAGCAATGAGCCATCCAGTGATTACAGCCATCCACCCTGCGTGTAACTATGTGAACACTTATGAGGTCACTTTCGGCGGAAGAGGTTTTTGATTCCTTCCACGACGGGCTCGGCCCTCAAGCTCATCGGCTGGTTCTTAAGTGCTGCCTCTCGCATGCTGTGATAGACGTACTCGTTCTGCTGAAACAAGCGCAGCTCCATCTCAGTCTGTGTTCGCATGGCCTGTGGAGTAGAGCAGGGGTCAGAGGCTGAGACTTTCAGAATCTAATGCCGATGACCATGTTTGTTTCCTCTGCCAATACTGATAAAACCTTGGAAGACTGCTGAAGCTCTTGATTAAGTAGTGCAACTGGTTCTTGGATCAATGAAAGTAACAAATTTGAGTTGTAACTACATTATATGAAGTGCCTAAATAGTCATTTCTCTTTCAAATTACTGAGAAATGAACAATCTACTGTAGCTAGTTAATTTGTTTCTGTTCCATGTAAAGTTATTTCACCGGGGTACTGAAAATGCAGTGGTATAACTAAACAATCCCTTTAAGAGTCTGGAAGAGTACTGCTGCTCTGACCAATAAGCAGAAATAGTTTACCTCCAAGTCTTTAGTGATAGGGTGGGTGGGCCCATGGGTGACCATCAGGATGGCGTAAGCTTTGCAGATCATGCTGTGTCCAACTTCGATGAGGCCTGCCTGCCAGTGTGTAACCCCTGCCCTCATTGTGCCCATTCCCAGTGCTGCATTGTTTGGGTGGTACAGTTTCCTACATTAGAATGAGAAACATACAGAATTTCAACAAAGTAATGTCACCATACCTAGCAGATGTACTGACCTAAAATGTAAGAACTGTGATATGGTGCAGTGCCCTTGATGTAGTGAATATATAAAACATCAACAAATGCATACATTTTCTACTTTGGACTAAAATGCCATCTAGGAACTGAAATGATAGTGATGTGGATACAAACTGTACATGCAGTGTAAATTGTGGGGTTCTGCTTAAAAATATGTGCATTTACATTTGTTAATTTAGCAGATGCTTTCCTCCAAAGCAACATGCAAGGATTACTAACTAGTATTTGGCTGACACCTTTATTCAAGGTGACTTAGAATGCTATGTACATTGCGCTAAACTCCCTGCAGTCATTCTTACACCTATACACCAGAGCAATGTAACGTATACACGCACACTGCAGGCTATTTAGAGTCTCCGAGGCTTGACCTGAAACACATCTTTGGATGGTTAGATGAAATCAGAGCACCCGGAGTAAACTGACATAAACATGAAAAACACACACCAATTCCACAAAGGCAGAGTCAGATTCAAACACATTCCTGAATGTGTTCTTAACAGGGGTCTAAATGGGTGGAAAACACAAAACCGAGGGCCACAGGATGCTCACATGTAACCCTCCACCATCTTGCGAGCATAAGTGGCAGCCTCTTCCATGAACTGCAGGTAGGCCAGCACCTCACTGGCTGTGCTCAACACACGCAGCATGTAGATATGGGTGTCAGCCAGCACCTGCTCCTGCTTCTCTAGACACTCCCGGCAAATCTTTACCACCTGAGGAAGATGAAGGTGGAGTGAGGACAGGGTGGTGATAAGGTGGAGGAGAGCTTTGAAAGCAGTGGAAGTAAGAAGAACATGAGAAACTTCCTTATTAGCAGTATTTTTTTAAATGGTCTTATTGCTCTTTTGGGGTAGTGGGATGTGTAGTTTAGTCATGGGTTTGGAACTCACAGAGAAACCTTTAAATATTCCATCTTGAACTGATCAGCTGTATAAATGGATAGATTTCTAAGTGATTTTTGATAAAAATGCTGGGTTTTCCATGCAGATAATAAAAGCTCATGAAGAACAAATGTAAATGAAAATGTATAATGTGGAAAAGTAGAGGAGGAAAAAACAGAAGGGAAACATAATATTTGTGAAATATGAAATTGACATTGAACTGTGGTTTCCATCTTTGGATGGAAACAGTGAGAGAAGGTGGGCTGTAGACAGAGAGGGGAAGAAGAAAGTAGGGAAATTTAGAGGAAGGGAGGAATGAAAGGAGCTGTTGTATAGATGCAGGTGACACATTCCATACCTCGTGATAGTTTCCTTCTGTGCGAGCTTTGTCAATCTTCTCCAGCATCTTCAGACTATACTCCATCACCTCTTTCACCTCCTCCTCAGATGCCTAGAATAGATTGGTAAAATGTTATTTCAACGAGCTGACACACTCAAGACGTTTCAAAGTCTGCGACTGGCACGAAACAAAAGTGTGTCTGAAGTCCTCCCATCATGTATTCTTCATGATTACATTAGAGGGCACGTTATCCATGTCAAGTCTAGTGTCCACTAACCATCCACCAAGCAGTCAGTGGTTTACAGTGTGCTTGTCACTTGACTAGAAGAAGACATGACTGTCTTATGATATACATGTGAACAGAACTTCCCAGCCATAGTCAGTGGTGGGAACAGTATTGTTTAAGGATTAAGATAAAAATCCATGTGGTTTCTCTCCGTATAAATACTGCTCTCTGAAAATGCTATGTTATGTTATTTTAATTTCTCAGTATTTGAAACACAAATATGATGTGTGAACATTATAACAAGATTTTTAAAGGTTATGCGAATGGTGGGAGGCCATACTGCAACATCCTGGGAGCAAAGTGACACTGTTTTTTTGTGGTGGTGCCACACTAGACTCATAGCACCCACAATAGCCCAGAAAAAAAGAAGTAAGTGAAGTGGACTTTTTTTACCTCTAAGCCCAAGATGCAACTGGTCTTGGTGCTATTTTTATGTACCTTATCGAAAGTGCTCCTTTAAACTGAACAGCACAATCTTGATTGTGTCCTCTCTCAAAATATCCTTCTAAATATATCAGGTGACCCACGTCCATGGAAGCCTGTACTAAGAGCTGTCGCTGCCCTATGCCAGACATTCCCAATCCTGGGTCTGGCAGCTGCTTGCAGTGGCTTTTCAATCACAGCACACACACAACTGCTGCCATTTTCTCTTATACATGCAGTACTAGTATTTGTACACAGCAAAATTCAATCATTAATTCCATTCCAGCAGAGGTACATCAGTGCTCTAGGAAGATGGCAGGAGACCACTTATATTCTGCCAGGGGCAATCTAACACTTCTGATTTTAGTGTGCATTGAAGCAACACAAATTCTGCTTAACATGACCATAAAGGAGTTTGAATGTCCCTATTTTAACTGAGGTAATATGAAATGTGTGATATGTACAGTCAAGGCTACTAGTTTGAATTTATATTTGGAACTGAAGCCAGCATGCAGAGGGGGGTCAAGAGGTCCAGGACTGAAAACCTACATAGTCAAGGAAGTAGCTGTGTTCTGGACGTATGGCATGGTGTCTGCACGTTCGTCTGTCAATGCACGTACACCGTAATGTAAGTGAAGCACACAGAAAGCTGAACTACTCCACCAATCCCCGCACGCTAATAATACTACAGGACAGCTCAGCTTCCAGAGGGTAGCAAGGGTTTCCCTGATCCTGTGCCTTGTTTCTCCCAGGTGTCTGGCCCTCCAGGAAAATGTCCCTTGACAGACTGTGAATCTTGATGTCTGGAGGTTCAGCTGCCCAGGCAAGTGTCTGAGAGCCCTATTTATAGCTCCTAACAAAGTTCCTAGCTTGGACCTTCTGGAATGTGGAGGAGGCTGTGTTGACGAGAGGTGTTGCTCATGAGCTCGGTGCTATATTGGCTCATGGAGCTTGTGACACACAGATACTTGTAAACCTCCAGGTGTTGTTCTCTATTGCAATTCATGGAAGCAAAGAATTATGATGTGCTCAAAGTTAATCACGGACTTGCATATGTTTTTTCTTGCACTGTTATGTTTAGGATCTGCTAAGAAAAGTGTACCAAAGCTGCTCAGTCATGTTATTGAGGGCAAAGTGTAGCTTATGGACACATACAAAATGAGTCTGAATCATTTATTCATGCCTTATTGCTGTGATGGATCTGACTGTGACATACCACACTGTTACTTGCTAGTACTTAGCTTGATTTGATTTCTGCATTCTTGGTTGTTGGTTTCTGGACCTGAACCCACCTTCTTGCCATCCACCTCCTTGCCAGCTAACATGAGGTCATCCTTGATGTGTTCAGTACAGTGCTTGCAGGTGCAGTCAAAGAAATACTGCTGCTTCAGTAGGCGTTTCCGCTCACTGGACACATTTAAGAAGTCCACATAAGCCACCATCAGTTCCTCCCCCACAGAGATCTTCCCCAGGGCACGCAGCTCAATCCTGGAGGATGAAGAGGGAAGGAACAAGGATTAAAGGGAGTGAAGAAGAGGAGAAATAACAGTGGAGAAGAATTAGGAGAGAAGAAGGAAATGGACGATGGTCACGTAAAGAAGTCATGAAGTTAAGATAACATAGTTGAGATGTTAAGATAGAGGCCAAGGGACTTTATGGACTGGATCGCAACATAATGTTGGCAGCTCATTCACCAGTCAGCCTGTGTCAACCTGATCTTTATCTGTCAATGAATAAACTCTGGTTACAATGAGCCCAGGACACTTGCCTTTGAACTATTACTGTTCTTATTCTGACACAGAAGCGAAATGAAATAGGACTTTCACAAAAATGAGCGGCTAATGATGTAACTTTACGTTACACAACTTGTGCAATGAGAAAACATTATGTATATTTCAACTTAGACTGCCAAAACATCTTTTTGGTTTACTAATACTTTGAGCTGCAGTTTTTTCTTAACTTCTTTCTGACATCTCCCAGATGTCTCAACTCAGCCCAGTCCCTCCTCATGGCCATGCCATGCCTTTTCAGTGAGGACATTCACTCAGGTGGGAACTGGTCAAGGCTCTAGTGGTTAATGTGGTTAGCATTCAGGTCTATGCTGGTTCTAGACTGTGAGACCAGGAGATGTCTGGGAACTCCCAGTAAAATCACAAACACAAGTGGTTCTCTTACGAGCAATAAACCCCAGGAGAGAGTCTAAGAGTTTGAGAGACTGACAGAATCAGAAGAACACGGCACAAAAGTAACCAAGCAGGGGGTAACAGAAAGAGGGAAGGGAAAAGGGTGACGCATGATCCCCCACACTACATGCAAATGTAGGCAGTGTGTCAGTGGAGCTTTGAGGGCAGGAACACAAACACAGAGACAATTTGTTTGTAAGACTGACAGAGAGATCAACCAACAAACAGCAGAGGTGATTGTCACAGACAAGATGGAACAGATGTACCTCCAACAAAGACATCTAAACCAGCAATGTATGGCTTGCAGCTCTGTCGCAGCAGCCTCTGCTTGCGTTTTAACATTTATGAGCAGTTTCCATTGTAAAAAATTAAATGAATGTTGTTGTCCTAAACACCAAACTCTAAGGTCCAATGTCTCCTTATGCACCCATGCCGCTACTACTCATGGAGTACACTAATACTGATGGTATACTGTATAGCAGGATGTTACATAAAAACTGTCACTAAGCATCCAAGATTCACTTGACCTGTTTACAGCAGGAAAAACTTGGCAGTCCTAGTAATACTTGTCTCCATGACCTCTCAGATCTTCACAGTCTGTATTTAAGGCATCCTTCCAACTTAAGACCACAGCAAGTTACAGACGAAGGTGAAACATATAAAAGAATGAATGTGGAAGTGGTAGTTGTGTTACAGAAGCCAACCTAATACATGTTTAGGTTGTGGTGGGGGATCCCTTGGTTTGGATAGCAGGGAGAGGATGTAGTGTCAGAGTGAGGGGTGTGTGTAGGGGTGTGACACCAAACAGACCCACCTCCTCTGAGTGTGAAACAGAGTATTCACAGCTGTTTGACTGAAAGAAAAACAAGAACCAGCTCTTTTATGGCTGCCACCAAGGCAGAAATTCATTTGTTCAACCTTTCTTTTTCTGCCTGATATTCACAACTGCCGCACTCACACGGCATTCTTCTCCACAGTTCATCATCTTTACAAGACTTACACACTTCCTTCTCATACTGTCGACCATAAAGACACATTAATCCTCATTCATTCCCCCATCCCTGCAGCCAAGCTGTGCAGAAGTTCATGCTAGCGGTACTCACTTGCCATTGTTAAGGATGACAGTGCAGTTGGGCCAGCAGTCATGGTTAACCAGACAGAGGTTGGGAAAGAGGCCTACGCCAACTGCGTTGAGACCCCGCTGGTCGCTCATTGAAAAGCCATTACAATTAATCTGGGAACAAATACAAATCAGGTATGTTAGGCTGTTCCTACACTATTGTTCCTTTTGTTAAGATAAAATAATCCATTTTCAATTTCATACAATTACCACGAAGCAAGAGCATGAAAAAATGAAAGAATCTGAGAGAAAGTATGAAAGAGAAGCATAATAAAGGTGAAGATAAAGCATGCCAGTGTTTTTAGTCATGAAAGTTATGAAAGGAGATGAAAAGAATAAGGTGGGGGGTACGCACCACTCCGAGGATGTGCGAGATCTCCTCTACTTTGTGTTGCCGACTGTTGTGCGGCCAGTAGTCCAGGAAATTATGAATGTCAATTTTCAGGTCCTTCAGGTCTTCTTCAGTCATGTCCGATACATGGTTCTCCAGATCATCCAGGGATGTGAGTTGAGTGTCTGACACAACCCCACCTTCCTTGTCTAGACGCCAGAGAATGCGGGCAGCAAGCCTGTGGAGGAATATTCGTTAGATCAGAAAACAGGTTACAATATTTCAACTATGTTTACCAGTACATTACCATGTATTTTGCCTGGCATAGCCCACGGTGTCATTATGGACCGGAGCACCCAGTATTAACTTGGACTTTTTAGAAAAATGTATGACTTTTATATAGCCAAGTACTGTGAAGTAATGTCTGCCAGGGGAGATTTGAAAAACCGTCCATTTATGAGACGAAAATAACAAATTTTTAACCTGAGTTCTGCATTTTTTACCATACATGCTACTCTGGGCACATTCTAGATTCAGCTCATCATCTTCCGTAGAAGTCCCTTCCTCTTTTTGCGTCCCTCTTCCTTCCCTCACCTGATATTTTCGTTGGGCACCTTGCCGAAGGCCTTGACGGCGGCACACTCCAGTTTATGTTCCTCCCAGGCTGCACGCTGACAGGTTCGATTGCAGTACTGGGCGAACTTGCACTGACCACACCTGTGCAGCTTGGGCTGTCGCCTGAAGCAGTTGTGACACACTTGCTCTGCCATGCTGGCCAGGGGAAAGAGAGGAAAATGAGAGTCATCGTTCATCTTTCTCTCACATGAGGAAAAATGCCCATCGTATTGTGCCAGTGTTATAATAACAAGTACTCTTCCTGCTATACTACACAATGCTCTCAGGGACTGTGCTGCCAGTTAGACTGTGGCTTGCTGCAACCCTGCTTGGGACAAGTGGTTTCAGACTGTGAGTGAGTGAGAGTTTTAAAAAGAGAGGTGATCTTGCAGACAAACTTTGGTACTAATAGTATAATCAACTAAATATGGAAGTTATTCATTTTCACTGACTGCTTGTCCTGATCAGGGTCCAGAGCCTATCCCAGAATCACTGGTCCGAAGGCTGAGGGGGGTACGCCCTGTATCGGACACCAGTCCATTGCAGGGTACCCACACAAACACTCACCATTCACACACAATGGGCAATTTATATCCGGAACCTGGAGCACCCGGAGGAAACCCGTACAAGCACAGGGAAAACATGCAAACTCTTTACAGGCTGAATCAGATTCAGACCTACACCGAAACAACTCAGGGGCCATGAGATAGCAGCACTCTCCACTGTGCTACTGTGTCACCCCAGTATGAAAGTCATCTTGATTAAATTTTGTTTTCATTGGGCTTCTAAGTACTCTAATCAAATATGGTTCTGTTCCCATGGCCTCTGTAGTTCACGTGGTGTAGTGTGTAGCACAGCCCTGAGAGGTGTTGCCCTGGTCTCAGAGGAACTTAGTCAAATTCTTCCTATTCTGCTGCATCACCCTTCAGCAAATAAATTACCCTAAGTTGTTGTAGTAAAAATTGCTGAGCTGCATAAATGAGTAAGTCATTGTAAGAGGTTTAACATTGTAAGTAACCGGAAGACAAGCGTCAGGTAAATAAATAACTGTATAAAATATAGAGTATTAAAAAAAATTAGTTAGCATGCCTTTTAGATGCTTCTGACCAGGTGGTTGCTACTGAGGCAGGTCAGGTCACGTTGCTCCTCCCAATGACACAGCCCTGCTACACAACACTGTGTGGTACATAGTGTGAGAAGAGCAAAGAACTGATAGGGACATTACTCAAGAGAGCAAAGGTCACCTTCCCTCTGCTTTCTCGAAGTCACATGGCTGTTTTGAGTGGCCAAGCACAGATAATGAATTGGAGACAACTAAATCAGTGCAAAAATTGGTGATATAATTAGAAAAATGCAAATTCTGAGATTTCTTACACACACACACACATTTTCAGAACCGCTTGTCCCATATGGGGTCGCAGGGAACCAGAGCCAACCTGGTAACACAGGGCGTAAGGCCGGAGGGGGAGGGGACACACCCGGGACGGGACGCCAGTCCGTCGCAAGGCACCCCAAGCGGGACTTAAACCCCAGACCCACCGGAGAGCAGGACTGTGGTCCAACCCACAGCGCCACCGTACCCCCCAGATTTCTTACAGTTGCTTATTAAATCTTTTTTTTCAGTGTCATCATTGACAAACGCATTCCTCATTCACACATTCACATGCACTTTCCTCCACATTTCATTGCATCAGCGGAGTCATTCTGTTGCACTCTTTCTGCTGTGGAAATGTCCAGGACCAGTAGAAAGTCAGATCGTGCCAAATAGAAGCACACATTGCACAAGTCACATGAACAACTAATAGTAATACTGTATATGAGGGTTATAAAACATTTATGGTGAACACTTTGTATGCAATAACCTCTGTGTTGAACTGTGTCCCAGAAAACCTAACTTTATAAAAACACCTCTCCTTGACATGCTATACTAACATCTAGTATATCTAAGTGTGGCAGCCTTACATCCTGAGATGTTAGGAATACATTAGAATCTAGTGAACTGTGTTTAGGGTGTTAATAATAAGGTCATAACACTTGTTTCAGTGAAGTATTGCCTCACTGAGTTGCTCAACAAATTTTAAAACTCTAAAATAGCTGAACAAATATTCCAATAAATGCGGCAGACTTCTTTCATTGCTGTTTGTGTCTAAATGGACTGTACTGATTTGAATCTGAGTAGGGTGGCATGGTGGCACAGCAAGTAGCCCTGCTGTCTTACAGTGCCTTGGTGGCGTGAGAGGATGTGGATTTGATCCTCAGTCTGTGTGGAGTTCGCATGTTGTGTTGCATGAGTGACCCATTGTAAGTAAATTCAAAACCCTAGTTACTGTGTACAAATGCATCAATAGAACTGCTCCCAGCTATTTACAAGACTTAATCAACCGCTACATCCCAGCCAGGTCCTTTCACTTGTCTACTTCTGCTGGCCTGGTGGTCCCACGCACGAAAGGTAAAGCTTGGAGGTTCTTGGTTCTGGGTCCATTGTGGTGGAATGACCTTCCCCTGTCAATCAGAACTGTGGAGACTCTGTCTATATTCAAGAAGGGTCTGAAAACTCATCTTTTTCAGATCCACTTTGCCCAAAATCTCTCCAGCTCATTTACGGCGTAACTGTTAACGCATTGAAACTCCATAAGCATCCCAGATACAACCTTTATTCAGCCACTACTCTGGCATTGTACTTGCTTGCTTGTGTATCTTATAATGTTTAAAAAAAAGTAAAAAATTGGTGGGAGGGTATCGGAATTTGTCTATCCTGTGTTCTATGCACCTACTCGAACGATGAACCTTGGTGCAGCAAGTGGTAGGTAACAAACTAGGTTTGCTTGAGATTTTAATGTCAGCAGCTATGTCTCCTTCTCTTAATATAATGCAAAAATTGTAATTTGCTGAGATGTATGTCGCTTTGGACAAAAGCGTCTGCTAAATGAATAAATGTAAATGTAAGTGGACCGTACTGATTTAAATATGAGTAGGGCAGCACAGTGGCACAGTAAGTAGTGCTGCTGTCTCACGGTGCAAAAGGACGTGGGTTTGATCCCCCCTCAGTCTGTGTGGAGTTTGCGTGTTGTTTGTGTGGGTTTCCTTGGGTGCTCTAGTTTCCTCCCACATTCCAAAGATGTGCTGTTCAGGTTCCCCCATAGTGTGTGAGTGACAAAGAGAGAGTGTGTTCCACTGATGTATGGATGAGAGACCCATTGTAAGTAGTGTAACTAGCAGCGTAAGTCACCTTGGTGAATAAGGTGTGTGGGCTCATAACACTACATAGTGTTCATTTTAAGTCGCTTTGGAGAAAAGTGTCTGATAAATAAATAAATGTGAATGTGAGTACAGAAGAGGCGTGCGAGCATCAGAAACAAGAATGTGCCTCGTGTATATTTTAATGTTGCATGTTTGTGATTTTCTACCATTGCAGATTGATCATTTACACAGCATGTCCATTTAATGCTGAGTTAAACGACATGTACCAGGCTAAAACAGTAACATTGTAGTATTGCTGTTGGAAGATATGCCTTGGATCTGTGTGCAGTTTTCAGTACTGCACTTCTCCAGAAAGGTGCTTAGTAGGTTTAAGTGCTACTGAGCCTTTGTATCTTAGAGCACCCTACTTCAAAATTAATTTTTGTGTCTGTATTTGACTTTTCATTTGCAACTGCTCGAAAGCATGACAAGAAGTCTGCTGGTCCACACAAATTACTGGAATGAGGGATCATGGCCCGATATGAGCACATTACCGAAGCTGTTTTTGATCCATTAAATATCCAGTGAAAACAACTAGTCTTAGATGCCAATAAACATCACTATGAAATTCATGCTGACAGGAAAGGAGAGCCTGATTTGTCCTTTTAATGTGAGATGTCCTCAGGGACTGGGAAGCCCTTTACCCTCCTCACTTCCCCCACTGCATGTGTGATCTATTAGTACTCAGCGTGTCTTACCTGTCAAAGACGACAGCAGCAAAGCTGGGCTCCGCGAAGAGCACATCCCCAGCCCACACCTCCTTGGTGGCCCTGAGGCCACGACCTTTGCCAGGCACATCAAACACCTCCACGTTTTCCATGCTGTCTCAAGCAGTTGTTGTAGGTAGGCGCTGGGACAACAGAGGTACGCCCTAGTGCTGCACAGATACAGACTAGCTCCTTTTCAAATGACAGCACCTGCTTCTTCCACTCCCAGACAGCCCACCACCGAAAATAAACTGTGCTCTCTGGCCATACCACCTCATGTGCAGAGATGGGGGTGGGAAGAGAAAGACAACCTTGGGGAGCCAAGGGGGGGAACTACCAGGCTGGAGATTAGAAGGGTTTTCCAAAGCACCCCCACCTCTATGTTGGGGTAGTTGGTCCTGCTTCATTCACCCCAATTTTGCCTCCCTATTGGACCAGGAGGGTCGTCCTGGTGTATTTTTATCACGCAGCTGTGTCTGCCTGTCAGTGTTGGCCTATGGAGTGGAGACAGGGACAGCTGACGAGACCTCCTCGAGCTCTTATCTGTTCCAGCTTTTCCATTCACATTCTCGCCAACTCACTTTCTCGCATGTTCTGTCTCTGCCTTCTTCTGGATGTGTCCATCTTATTCCTCCACCCTCCATGTTTTTCTTTCACCTTCTTTTGACTTTGTGTTTATCAGATTTTCGTCTGTTCTCTGTCACCAGCAAAGATGAGAGACATGGACTTAGTGAAAGGAATTTAATGGAGGTCGTGAGACAAAATAGGTGGAGAAGTAACTTTAATGGCATTTTTCTGCAAGAATAGTGAAAACTAGATCGCTCTGTATTGTTATATTGTCTTTGGCCCTCTTAACTAAACTCAGCCTGGCTCCGATATCTCTGTTTAAAGGTACTTTTCATTTCAAAAAGCTACCCAACACTTTTCAGCATGATATTCACAAAGTCTTTCATACTTCATGTGTTTTTCTTTGATGAAATGTATTTGCTGAACCCCATAATGAGACCAAAGATCCTTAATTAGAAATCATCATCCCAGCTTGACCAGCACATTTCATTATGTTTAACTGAGAAAGACCATGTGTGCTTTTGAATATTTTTTCCTGTTTCTTTTTTTATTATATCAAAAAGCATTTGCAGATAAATATGGATTAGTGGTTCACAAAATTGTCAATGCCTAAAACCCCACATTTAAAAAGCATAACAGACTCCAAAACATCTAAAGCTATAGTGAAAATAGATACTACAGTTTCTATCTCAAAGAGGTGGTGCAGTGGGTTTAGCCTGTGTCTCTTCTCTGGTGAGTCTGGGGTTCAAGTCCTGCTTGGGGTGCCTTGTGGCAGACTGGTGCCCTGTCCTGGGTGTGTCCCCTCCAACCCTATGCCCTGGGTTAAGCTCTGGCTTGCTGTGACCCTGCTTGGGACAAACAGTGTGTGAGTTTCTATCTTACACACAAAGATCAGTGCTTTTATAAGAGAACACTCATAGAATAAGAAAAGTGGGCCAGCTTTTCCACAATACTGTTGTTAACAGAGAAAGGCTATCCAATAATCATACATACAAATTAATATTTACCAATTAATCTGCATATTGACAATGTGGACCTATAATGGGAACTGCAATGGTGAAACCAATTTTGTACTCAGTCAGCCAGTTTAAATTCTTCCTACTTAGACAATAGTATTCATCTTATGCCTTCAAAAATATTCTTCTTGCTATCTCTCTCAAAATTTGCACTCCAAGTCTGGTGCAAAGAAGGTGATCAGGTGTGAGTAATAACAAAGGAGTTCTCAGGGCTGTGGCCCATTTGACAAAAAATGCCCACTGGAAGGTTTAGTTGTAGAAGTTAAGCTCAACTGCAGATTCACTCTACAAGTCATAGTAGTCCAGGTGGACTCCAGATGGGAATTCATCCTCCAGCAACAACCGAATAAGCTTAGCCCCTGATTCATGGCAGGATAGCAGCTTGCCCTGGGAGTGCATGATGGAGAAGGACTGCTTAAGGGCTGGATCAGCTGAGCAGGACTGTGCCTGAGCCTGCATGTCAGTGTCCATTGGGCCTGTGGGACGGACAAACATGAGGGATGACATGAGAACAGCGGCTGACATCCATGATGGGTCCTCGTCTATTATTGTTTCACAGAAGAGACCTGAACTGAATTCATAATCCCGGATTCATTTTGTGATGATTACTCACCAGGGCTATAGTTCAGTACCCTGACATCAGGCTCCTCTTTGGCCAGCACCCGGAACATCATGTTACGAGCAGCTTTGCCTGCACAATACAGCACCCAGGAGGGGAATGGCTCCAGCGCACACAAGGAGCTGATGTTAACCACAGTGCGTCGCAGGCCTGGACGCTGTGGGAAGGCCTGCAGCACCCCAGCTGTCAGGCTCAGCGCTGAGCTCACATTAAGTGACAGGTAGGCATCCACCTCTGCCGGATCACAGAAGCTTATGGCGAAGCGCGACACGTCACCAAGGGAGGCTGGACACAAAGAAAGCAGGGCAAAAGATGTGGCAAATCCCCAGAATGGTACCGTGCTGCTGTTGTATCAATCTTTTTGCAACGATTCTATCTCATTGTGGTAGCACACCACCAAAACATGAGGTTCTTAAAAATGTATAGCCAAGAACAAAACTACTTAGATTTAAAAACACACACACATATATTTAAAATAATTATTTACTTAACAATTTCTTTTAAAATATGGCCCCATCCGAGTCTAATATCAAGCGATGGCTCTGAGAAACACTATATATCAACAAAAAACTTAAAATTACAAAAAACTATACTTCGAAAACAATATTAAAAGCTATTAGAACCTGTTAAGTACAAAATTCTTGACATATACTGCAATATGAAAAGACACAGTGTTTTAAAAAAAATATGAATTACGTTTAAAAAAACCATCCTATTGCGGCACCCACCGGCATTATTAATGAGCAACACATGGTCGGTGTCCGCTGCAGCCGATTCTTTTGCCACTCTCACCGTCGTATCAATCCCTGCTTTGAGGCCCAGGTCTGTGGGTACACAGCGAACAAGCAGCCCAGCCTGCTCGACAATGGGGACCAGGTCTACCTGTAGCGCCTGCAACATGTCCGCAGAGCGGGCTACCAGCAGGAGCACCGATCTGGGCAGGAGCAAGTGGGCTATCTGCAGCGCCAGGCTTCGGCCATAGCCCTTTGAAGCTCCTGTGACGATGCAGAGGGCTCTACCTAGGTCCCTGGAGCTCGGAGTGGCCATGTCAGAAATTCTGTCTGACTGCATCTCGATCCTAAAGGAATGGACAGAGGCTGGAGGAAAGGGGTTATATTTAAATAGTGCCATGTCAAAGGGTTTAAGCAGAACTGAGATGTGACGGAATGGCATGCCAGCCTTTGACAGTGTAGAATCTACCATCAAATGAGTGTTGACACGGAAAAGAAATTCCTTCTGACTTGGGTTTGGTCTTGTGATATATTAACAGAATGGTCCGTTTGGGAATCAGTCAGGTGGTGAACTAAAAAACTCGGGAGGAAAGAAGAATGTTTGTTCGCCTATTGGTTTTAAGATTAAGCCCTAAAAGTGAAATGAGAAATGCCTATAAAGGCAATGACTACAAATTAAACTCTGTTGGAAAATAGTAACAAATTAAAAAAGAACAGCCAGAACTAATATTGATGCTACAATAAGATTAACATAAAACAAGATTAAGACCAGAACCAAGACAGTCAAACATTGATGGATGGCTAAAATACTCCCGTACTAAAATACAGGAGTTTTCTCCAGTTAAATGTCAGAGAGCTTAGACCAACGAGTATTCAAAAAGGTACTCAAGTACATGCACAGTACAGTAGTCTAAGTTCAGAAATTGAAAGAAAAGAGGGATCCATCCCTCATGCTTCCACATACCTAGGTACCCTGCTGAATGGACCACCAGCACAGTAGTCAGCAGAGAAAATGTGCACCTCTGCTAAAAGGATTTATTGATTTTAATTGAGAAGAAGTGAAATGAGGAAGTGGCAAATCCAAGAATATCATCAGTGGCTCAAGATCAGTTTGGGCTTGTTACTAGAAAATTGCTGAAAAAATATTATTTCAACAAATAGAAGGCCCTTGCTGTAGAATGTTAGTGTTGTATTAACAAGTAAACTGCAGCCATGGACAAAAGCTTAATCTAAGCAAATGAAGTTCTGATATGCAGAATGGAGGTGCAGATGAGGTGGTAGTGATGGTGCTTCACAGCTCCTAGGTGTGGGTTTAAACACTGGTTTCAATCCACCACAGGCTGTCTGGAGTTTGCATGGGTTTCCGCTCGCTGCTGGTAGCTCTAAATTACCTGTAATGTATGTTTGTTTTAAATTGCTGTAAATTATTGTAATTAGTGTGTTGTGTCTATCGTAAGACGCCTTGGACAAAGGCATCAGCTAAAAAAGAGTGTAAACATACAATTAGAGAAAGATTGAATTTTCATGCCAGTACTAACACCTCAGAGCAAGACATTTATGCCTCTGTACCACTTGTATTGTTTTGTTGTCCATTCATACAGCCAGCCCGCTTAACCATACACTTGTCTGTAAAATATTCACAGCAACTTCTAGGATATGAGATCTAATCTAATTTGTCTAACGTAAAATAAAATCTTCTAGGTTCAGGGGAAAAGTTATTTGTAGATTTTTTTAAAAAAAAAAATCTTTAACAACATCTCTACTGTTAATTAACACTGAATTCCAGTTCGCCTTAGTGTATGGATTACATGCATGGAGAACAAAGAACGAGACACTACTATTATTTTTCAGGGAAATTCACACGTACCAAAAGTCCTCGCTAAATTAAGAAAGGAGCAGCACATTCTGTTCATCAGCTTGGCCTGCGATGATCCCATGTTCAGCCACTGTGATTAATCTCTACAAACGTAATGCGTGTGTTCAGTACTATAGGAATTAAAATTTGCACAAGTGCCTTTTGAAATTCGGAAATCCCGTGCAGAGGAGATATGACCTCTTTATGGCTTGTTCCCCCCACAGCACATGACATGACATCATGTGTAGCGGAGTTCAAAGAAAGAGGTATCATAGATGCACTGACTGAACTGCTTTTGACTTAACATAAGGCATATTTTTTTGTCACATCCGAGAAGGGTTTGGCGTTTGTACTTGTTTTAATTTGCACGGAGTGATTCTGGAAGAAAATAATTTAGCTGTGTTTTAATAGCAAGGGTTATTTGTTTGTCTACTTTTTATTTTTTCTTTACGCTATATATATATACAGTTGCATTTATTTTGCAACTACTACTAGCTAATAACTTTAAACAGAGAGGGATTAATTAAAATTCCCCGTATTCCACTGCAGTTCCACATTCAAAATCATCTTCCACTTTAAAACTGCTCACATATTCTTCCTTGTTTATTCATAATGTCGCATTAGCTCCACTAGCGGAATAGCAGCACACGATTAACTTAGATTCCAGTAGCTAGTTGCGAAACAAATGCGAAAGGAGCGCACAAAATTCAACACACGCGCACAGTCCGCCTGTACGTGCGATGGCGCCAAATCAAAAACTGTTGGAAAAAAAAAAAAAAAAAAAGGAAAAACACTTCAGTCGCGCGATAGAGGCGTTTGACGTTTTTCCGCGTTTAGCGTCACGTGACAGGGGTGCGACAACAGCAGCGATGGACTTGGTGGTGCTGTATCTCGTGGCCGCGGCCGGTTTGATTTCGCTGATCCTTCTTGCGGTTAAACTGCGAGGACACCCCGCGGCAGGTGAGTGGGGCGAAGACGGATGAAAAGACGAGCGCAGGCAGGCAGGGTGTTAGAGTGCGGTAGCTATGTGACGCCCTGTTTTTCTTAACGCAGTACTAAGAGAGCGGACTGACGAGTGTTTTTGGACTGACTCTGTGTGTGTGTAATATATACATATCATATGTGCGTGCGTGCGTGCGCAATACATAGTGTGTGTGAGAGAGAGAGAGAGAGAGAGAGAGTGAGAGTGAGAGAACCACGTTATGCACCCGCTACTCTTTCATTGTTCGTGTGTCATGATCTAAGCACCAAATAATCATAATGATTAAGATTCTGCAGGGGTCAAGTTAGAGAGGAGATGCGTTTTGCTGCTTTTTCTCCAAATCCACTGGGAGAGAGTGAGGATTTTGCGACGTGACCATGCAGTACCACGTCACGTGGACTGAAAACAAAGACGGGGGGGAATCAACTTTTTTTCCCCCCCAAGATACACCTGTCAATTGTTAAAGAAAGCTGGACAGCCTGGGCCTTTTGTCAAGTCAGGTTTAGTGTGTCGACCTTTCAGCTGCTTAAAGCGCTTTAGGATTAACTTACTGAAATGCCATCCTCCCACAGTGCAGTGTTTCAGATGTTCAGCCCATATGCAGTTATTTGGGTCCAGTGATGATGCTGTGAATGTGTTCTGCCGTCCCATTTCCTCAGCTGCCCGGGAACAGCAGAATGGCGTGCCAGCTCGAGCAGTGGCGCACCGCCCGGTGGCGGAGGATCGGGGCGCTGACATGCCACGGCGGAGGAGGAACCTCAACAGCAGAGTGATGGCACAGCGGCGCGCCCAGAGGGACGCATCAGGTGACAGTGCCACTGTTGGCTTTCTCTGGGCTCGGTTTGCATGGGCTGTGAGAAATCAAGGTACATCAGGGTGTGTTGCACATCATTGTCTCACTGTTTCTCTCACTCCTGCATTCCCCAGATGAAAGTGACGTGGAGGTGGAAGCAGAAGAGGAAGTGGAACTGCAGCCTCAGGCTGCAGGGAAAGTGGGGGCTAAGAAACAGAGGAAGCTGGAGGAGAAGCAAGCCAGGAAGGCCCAGAGAGAGGTGGAGATGTTGAGGAACCCTGTATACAGAGCATTGGCTATCTAGAAGCTGACGGCTTTGTGAATGGGTTAGATTGTCCAGTTGCTGAAACTCTAAGGGAAGTGCAGTACAACTGTCAGAATGAGAAGATGAGTGGAATTTTGTCTGGACAGCCCACTGGGATCTGGATGTGTGGTAACAGTATGTTTAGAGTATGAAGTTGTTGCACTGAAGTTCTTCATTTAGCCAGGCTTCTGAGAACCAGGATGCGGATGGGTGTTGAAGGGAATATGGCGAGTTGTAGGATTTCGTGTTTGAGTGACTCGTTGTCTTGCGTCATTAGCTATTCTGTGTTTCAGGCTGAATTAGAGGAGAGAGAGGAACGAAGGAGAATGCAGGAGCTGAGAGAGCAGGAGAAACGAAAGGAAGATGAGAAGCAACGGCTTCTGGAACAACGAGAGGTAGACATCTACGTTTATATTTATTTATTCAGCTGACACTTTTTTCCCCAAAGCGACTTACAGTGTTAAGATACTTACAATTATTCACCCATTTGTATAGCTGTGTAGTTTTACTGATGCAATTTTAGCGTAAGTACCTTGCTCAAGGGTTCTACAACCGGCGGTGGGAATCCAACCTGCGACCTTTGGGTACAAAGCTCTAACCACTACACTACCAGCTGCCCCTATATATTGAAACAGCAACATAAATGCATGCATACACACAATCATTCAGTACCTTTCCTGAGCTCTCAGGAGGAGGAAGAACGCAGGGCAAAGGAGGAGCAGGAGAGGAGGGAGGAAGAGGAGTACCAACGACTGAAAGAGTCCTTTGTGATCGAAGAACAGGGAGTTGCTGAGGAGCTCACTGAACAAGAGGTGCTGAAACATCCAGTTTCTGTTTTGATTATGTGTGTGTATTGGTATACTATGTGTCTAAGTGAGATTATGCTCCTTCATGCACACAAGTCTTTGTGTAAATGTCTTTTTTTCCCCCCTTTTTCCCCCTTGTTTATGACTCTTGCTATAAGGCACTTTAATGTTCCTTGGCAGTCTTGAGTGTCATTATGGGTAAAAAATGAGCAGACTGTCTAATAAATATGAGAAAACACGTTCTGTCTGCTTGGGCCTGTATTTGGATTTTTCTTGCTGACACTGCTTTTGTTTTTTTTAGTCCCACAACTTGCTGCAGGAGTTCATCCAGTACATAAAGGTGAGACTAAGGAAAGACCAGAGGCATAGCCTTGTGTTCTAGGTTCCTCTGCTGGCTTGTAGTTTTTTTGCTCTGGGATAGTTCACCTTTCAGTGAAGTAAATGTGCAATATTTGTGAACATTAATGCATTTAACCCAGACTTGTGCTATGGTTACTAATTGGTTAGCCAATGATTTTATTACAACTTGGTTCTTACCTGTTTGCACATAATACATACCAGCTTAGGTAAGCTTAGGGGGGTGCAGTGGGTTTGGCCGGGTCCTGCTCTCTGGTGGGTCTGGGGTTCAAGTCCCGCTTGGGGTGCCTTACGACGGACTGGCGTCCCGTCCTGGGTGTGTCCCCTCCCCCTCCAGCCTTACGCCTTGTGTTGCCAGGTTAGGCTCCGGCTCCCCGGACAAGCGGTTTCTGATGATGTATGTATGTGTGAGCTTAGGTAAGCATTGCTTATTCTGTTGGAGACTCATTGTGCCTTGATGGACCCTTTTCCCATTGTCCCTTGATGGGCCCCAGGATTCCAAGGTGGTCCTGCTTGAGGATCTTGCTTCACACTTTGAGATGCGCACACAGGTCAGTGCATTTCCATTGTTTAAGTGCAGGGCTCTGTTATCACCATTTACTGCGCAGCAGTTTCTCATTGAAGGTGAACAGTGACCTTGCAGTGTGTATTGTCAGTGTATACGGTCAGTAATGCAGTTTTTTGATTGCTTTCATCGTGATTGTCTTGCTGCATTGAATTCAGTGGTTTCACACCCCTGCTTAAACAGTGAAGTCGTACCTTAATTTTAAAGACATTTCTTGTCCTGGGCCACTAAAGCTGGTTCTAGTAAAAATCCCAAAATTGCTTATGTTTTTGCAGCCTTTGGAATGTAGATCCTGAGCTTAAACCCTGTTTGGTTGTCGTAGGATGCCATCTCCAGACTGCAGGACCTTATTGCAGATGGTTCCCTCACAGGTGAGATTAAATTGATTTTATTGTAATTCTTACTGAAATTCAGGGTTGTCTTAATGCGAGTGTATACATAGTTGAGATATCTTGGGCAGTCTGTTTCTTTCTGATTCATTAGTTTCCCTTCTTGGTTATCCCTGTCTCTCTCTCCTTTTACCTCGATCCTCCTGAACATCTCAGGAGTGATAGACGACAGGGGAAAGTTCATCTTCATCACGCCAGAGGAGCTGAGAGCTGTGGGCAACTTCATCAAGCAGAGAGGTCGAGTGTCCATCACAGAGTTGGCCCAGGCGAGCAACTCACTCATCAACTTGAACCCGGTGGAACCCAGCACTGCTTGAGGCAGACTGCCTGAAGATTGCTCCACACACAGCCTCACGCCCTCATGCATTCACACCTTTGAGAATACTCTAATAAAATTCCATCTGAAATGTTTTCATCATTTGTGATGTGCCCTGTTTGTGGTGTGCCCATATGCTGGTAAAATTAGTTTTTAAAAATATCAGTCACACGTGACTGACACTGTTTAACCTAATAAATCCACTTTCCTGTGTCCATGTCGGCAGGTTTACGTACACAGAGTGTCACATATCCCAAATAATTGTCCAAAAAACAAACCCTCAATCTGCAGCTTTTAACTCAGTAACTTTGCTCCTCAGTCTGTCCCTGAGAATGAAACTTAAAAGTTTTAACAGATGACAGCGTCTACTGGACCTGTTCATATGAGTGTCTAGTGGTTCCAAATTCAGAATGCTTACAACTGCTCCGATGACTGCTGTTGACAGGGAAGGAGAAAACGTGCTGATGATGCTGAATGTTTAAAAGTCAGCTCTGCATAAATACACAACAGCACACAGAGCATCCTGTGGTGTTTTCACAAGCGAGGCTCAAGCTCAACAGTGTTTTCATTCATAACTGGATGGAGGCTAGTGGTGGACATTCTAGTAATGTTAGAAGCCCAACTTGTCAGGGGAGATACTCATTTCATACTGTAGTTAGTGGCCGTAGCAGCCCTCCATCTCCGCTGCCCTGCTTCATCGCTCTAGGTCACATGACTGAGGCCAAGCCTGGCATTGGCTGGAGTACATTGCCATAGCAACTTTGACACATTGTTGATGTCACAAGTGAATATGTGATTAGAGGGAAAGCAGGAAAGGTATCAAGGGACTGTGTATGTGTGTGTGTGTGTGTGTGTGTGTGTGTGCATGTGTGAGTGTCTGAGACGCAAGGTACATGTGCACATATGTGTGTATTTTCACTCTTAACAATGCAGGTGAGTGAGTATGTTTGTGATGTGTTTGCATTTGTGGCTGTAATTAAAAAGGGTGAGAGGAGGAGGTGTTGCCATGTATCATTCCCAGATCAGTGACTAATCTCTTTACAATTTCCACATACACATACACGCAGGAGTGAGCGCTGAAGCGCTCGTCCTGCCTTCATATGACGGCATCACCTGCCTCTCCACAAACAGCTGTTTTCTTCCAAGTGTTCCCGGAGAGTTGTGTTCAGCACCTCAGACAGCGGTGCAGCACCTCCCCTGTGTAACTTTTTCTCAGAGGACAGCTCCCCTCCTGTTACAACTCCTCCTGTTGGAGTCGGCACTTTATTTTTTTATCCTGACCCCTCTGCTTTGTGCTGATGTGCCTCCACGGTTATTTCTGCACATACTTGCTCATACAAAGTGCGGACCTGGTTGCTTTCCCATGGTCACCTGCCATGCTCCCTCCTCTTGCATGCATGGATGCTGGAAGCAGTGACTCCTGCAGATCCATGTGTGACACAGCATCACTCTGGCACTGTGCCGCACGCAGCGTCACATGGAGGCGCTTTCAACGCACCAGCGGGCTGGTGCCACACGTGGAACGAGCAAACGGCAGAGACACACGCACAAGGTGACACGGGTGCACGACATCCACGGTGGTCCAGGAAATCGATGCCGCCGAATTAAGGGCGCCTCGCGCAGGCGCGGGGAGCCGGGAAGGGGGGCGTTGCTCGAGGACCGGTGGTGGTGGTGGTGGTGGTAGTGGTGGTGGTGGTGGTGGCGGGGAAGGGGGGGTGTGGGGGGGCGGGGCGGAGGTGGGCGTGTGGCACAGCTGATGCTCGCAGCCGCCGCTCGCCTCCATCACCCGATCGCTACCGCGGGAGACGGCAAGCAGCGCGTCCGCGGCCGCCCCGCGCTCCCGCGCACCCGCACAGCCGCACAGCCGCGGAGCCGCGGAGCCGCCGAGGGCATCCGCACGGAGAAAGCTCGGGAAGGCAGGGAAGGCGGAGAAGGCAGCCGGGAAGCCACCGGCGGCGCACTTTGGAGCCACACGCCGCTGACGGTGCTGCTGCAAACAGTAAGTGCGGGTAAAATCGCTTCGGCTGCAGAGCGCGCGTCCCTGGTGCGCGCGGGAGAGAACCGCGCCGGGTCCACGGAGGCGCGCATCGCCCTGCATCCGCCGTGTGTGTGTTTGCAGCTGTGAGGAGCTCGGTCTTTAACTACTGCATAGTGGCTATTCTAGGCTCGTGGATGAGAAGGAGGAGGAGGAGGAGGAGGATGGGGGGGCGGGGTGAAGCTACGCGTGGGGGTGGGGGTGCGCAGTGTGTTTCTTAATATTACCCGTTCGAGTGGAAGTAAAGTCGGTGTAAAGACGACGGAGCTGGGCGCTGGGCGCTGGGTGCTGCAGGGTGCGGGGTGCCCAGTGTGTGCGATGTGCCGTGTGCGGTGGCCGCGCGCGCGCGCTCTCCCTCCCGCATCGGGGCGCCGCTGTGAGCCGACACGCATTATGTAATGGTTTAACAGGGCGAAGGCACAGAAAAACACATCTGATCCTCTCGTACCCCTCGCAGCGCTCATCTTAGGTGCTTTCATAAAGCCGTGCTCATCATGGGGGCATCTTCTTCGTCATCTGCTCCCGCGTTGCACATCCTTATGAATACATATTTCGATAAAGAAACGTTTGTTTGTGTGTGTCTATGTGTGTGTGTGTGTGTGTGTGTGCGTGCGCGCGCGCGCGCGTGCGCGTGTATGGTAAGGTATGCGTAGAGGGAGGTGAGGAAGCAGTGGAATGGAATGTGCATTAAGGGCTGTGCAGCCCGCGCTGCGAGATGGGAGGTGATATTTGCATTGTCTGCCAGGGATGTATAACGGTGACATGTGCCGTGCTGCTTGTGTGCACTGAGGACTGAGGTCCCCAACGTGCGTAGTGTGTGTTTCTGAACGTGTGACGTGTGCGGAGAGTGTGCTATTAACTGTGCGGTGCACGGTGTCACACGCAGCGTACATAGTTTTTAGCGTGCAAGGGGGTGTGCGGCTGTGTAGTGTGTGTGTGTCTGTGTGTGTGTGCGCTCTGATGTGTGGGCTGCTCTTTAAGAGGTATAGGGCACAGCTCTGGATCTAGTGCATATACACACACACATAGCATGCACACATATATATGGTGTTTATATACATATATATACACAGTAAATATTTATATATGGAGTGTGCTGCATTAAATATCGAGTGTTGGGGTTTAGTGAGGGGTTCAGTGTACTACTGGATGTGTGGTGTTGCGATGGAGTACATACTGTGTCCTAGGGGTTAATAAGGGCACTGTGCACTAGAGGGTGTGTAGCGATGTGTTAGAGTATATATTTTGTGTTTTTGGAATTTGGGAAAGTGCAGTGTAGTGCTGGATGTGTGGTCACATGTTGGGGATGTGTTGCATAAAAGGGTTCAGCAATGCGTGCTGTGAGTAGTGCAACGCGCCTGGTGTCGTATGAGAGGACAGCAGGATAGTAAGGGCTGCGCTGTGTCGTACCGGATGCGTAACGCGCTGTATTTGATGCGTGAGCAGTGCAATGCAGGTCACTGGGTTTGTGAGATGTTTTGTGTGTCACATGTTCGGGATGTAGAGTAGCGTGCAGTAGCTGCACAAGGATTTGTGCTGCTCATAGTGCAATAGGCGGAAGAGGTACGGTGTAAACAGTGTAACATTCATGGACTATTCTGGTGCGTATGTAGGAGGTTAATTGTGCTGCTGGGAAATGAAACAAGGGAAATGTGTACGATGTTTCGTACGTCAGGTGTTGAGAACATTTTGGCTCAGGTGTGCTGTACGCAGCTGTGTGCGTAGTGTGTACAGTGACTGTTCCGGGGGCTTTTTACTGTCCTCAGCCACCTTACAAGCATCTGCTGTGTTGTAATTATCTGGGGGAGGTTTATAGGCTAAGGTGAGTTGGGATGTGTCTCCTGGGGAATATGTTACTTGGAAGGGTTTCTTGGAGCATCATGACATGGAGTCAGATTCAGTCGGTTTTACTTGTCATTTGCACAGTTATACTGGGTACGCTGGGCATTGAAATGCTTGTGACGAGGCTCATATAGACGTGAACAGACATGTAGAAAGACATTCATACAGGAGGCAGCTGGTAGCATAGTGGCTAGAGCTACTACCTTTGGACCCAAAGGTTGCAGGTTTGAGCCTTACCTGTGGCTGTAGTATCCTTGAACAAGGTACTTACCCTAAATTGCTCCAGTAAAATTACCCAGCTGTAGGAATAGGTAAATGATTGTAAGCATGTAATAATTGTAACTTTAACATTATAAGTTGCTTTGGAGAAAAGTGTCAGGTAGATGTATTTAGACAAGGATGCACTGATCAGCCCATGGAGAGGTATGTTCTGTGATCAGGCTAACATATTGTAGTGATGTAATGAAGATGCTCAGGTAACAGGCTTCCAGTGGATATACGTCCACATTTCAGAGTGATGGAGAATGTTGCTCATTCCATGTATAAACATAGTGTCCTTGCGCTGAGCTCTTTGATTTTTACGCAGCGCCGAAAACGAAGGCCGGGTCCCCCAACTTGGGACAGCAGTCTAGGCCTCAGTACCTCCCAGTGTAGGCCTCTTCTTTGTTTCACATCCTCGTGTGTGTGTGTGTGTGTGTGTGTGTGTGTGTGTATGTGTGTGTGTGTGTGTGCAGGAGTGTGTGCGCGATCCAGCAGAGCGCTTTGCATTATCCGCGCGCGAGGAGAAGACCGATTTTTCGTGTCTGGGTGTATTTCCGTCCGAAAGCAGAGTTGTGTGTGTGCCTATTGTATGTCAGGGTGTGTGCGTGTGTGTGCGGGTGCGCAGTGAGCAGCGTGTGGGAGCAATGATGTAATGCTTGTGAGTGAATGAGTGAGAGAGGCTGCAAGGGGAGTGTCAGCACGTGCCTGAAGTTAGGCCACACAGAACAAGGCGACCCCTGTTGGCCAGAGGTGGAGCTGCAGGACGCTGTGTGCAGACGCCTTTGGCCTCAGACAGGGATTTTCAAGCGTGATGTGATGTTACTGTGGCATTCATTCATGTTCATCGGCAAGAGGTGCTGGTGTCTCCAGCCCATAAAGGGGATGGAGAGGAAGCTTGGATTTTCGCGTGGAAAAAAGAAGAAGGATGGATGCCTTCATGAAGTGCTTCTGACTCTGCACATCTTCCATGTCGTGTGCACATCAGCAGGCAGCGACAACCAGCTGATACAGCTGTGCAGGTACATAGCAACAGGAACCCGGTTCTTCTCCCAGGAGTTACGGCAGAACAGTCGCTTAGGCACGCTTATTGAGGAAATCAGCATATTTTAGTTTTTTTTGAATATTTTCTGAGGGACACTTTCCATTATTACAGATGGGATGGGATGGGATGGGATGGGATAGGATAATACTTTATGAATCCCTGCAGGGAAATTCACACTCTGTCGCTCAACCTGACACATTACATTTACATTAATTTATTTAGCAGATGCTTTTCTCCAAAGCGACTTCCAATGAACTCTATGTAGTGTTATAAGCCCACACACCTCATTCACCAAGGTGACTTACACTGCTAGATACACTACTTACATACATAATAGCAGACTTGACCCTTAACCACAAAGTGCAGCTATCCAACCAATAATAACGAAATAAATTGCGAAAAAAAAAAAGACTAAACTACTTACTAGTTACAGTCATACTAAAGAAAAAAAATTAAAACAGCGCAATGACTTGTGTTTAAAGTGTGTCGTATTTAATGTTTGAACGTTTCACGAACGTATGATTTTGATATCCGTTATTCAATGTCAAGGGATGTCGCTGGAGGAAGGGAAATTCCTTGTCAAGGTACAACACGGTATGCCTGTCAGGGTGTTATTTGATGGCTGCATGTGCGATCGGCTCTAAAATTGTCAGTGCGTTCGGTCATATTCACGCGCTTGTCCCGGGCAGCAAGTGGTTAATGAAGGGATTCATGGGGATATGGGGCAATCTCCCAGCCAACCAATAAGTGCTAGGCTTAGTGCTGCGAAAGACAGGCAAAGAGAGAGGGAGAGAGAGGGAGAGAGAGGGAGAGAGGCAGGACGCTGTGGATTGGGAAGCACGCCAGGCAGTGTAATAGAACATGACCCAGTGACTGGTAGACACACAACGTGTGACACAGTTTTAATCAGACAGTCATCTTATCACTGACAGTTGGAATAAGGCTGCTGTAATGTCACCATGACAGATTTGACAACACAGCTGTGATATCACTGACTACGAAATGGTTCAGGTTTCACTCAGTCTCTTTGTGTGTGTGTGAGTGTGTGTTTTTGTGCTTGTGTGCATGCGTATCATCTGACCTTTGCCCTTCCTTGTTTTCTACCTCTCAGAGTCTGTCTTTACTCCTCCTGCAGTTTTCATGCTGCAGTTGACAGCTCTTCTTCGTCACCCTGAACTGGACACTTGTAGCGCTTGCCGTACTCCTTGCAGAAGTGGACGCTTTTAGCCCGTTTTCCAGAGGGCACAAACAGCACCGTTTACGCCCTTCCGTTCTCTCTCCCTTCCTCTCTCTCTCTGTCTCTCCCACTCCGTCCCAGTGTGTTTGCCCGTCAGCTGGCGCCTCCCCCGTGCCTGCAATGGCTGCCGTGGAGCGCGTGGGGCCGAGTGAGAGAGCCATCCCCCCGAGGATGGGCAGTGTGGGCAGCGGGGTGGCAGGCGAGCAGGAGTTCGCCATGAAGAGCGTGGGCACGCGCACCACTCTACCACGGGCACCGCCCCCGAGCCGGCGTGGTCCTGGCGGCCGCAGCTGCAGCACAGAGCGCCCTCTTCCGCCACCTTCGGAAAGCACCGCATCCAGCGACGAGCGTGGCGGCAGCACCGACCGGCCGGCGATCGCCGGCTCGGAGAGCGCGGCGTCTGATGCCGACCGCACCAATTCCAACAGCGAGCGGCAGGTGTCCAACACCATGTTCCTGAACGGGGCAGGCCGGAGGGAGGGCCCATGGGTTGGCGCCAGCCTCGATGCCTGCGGGAACAACGTGGTCCTCAACAACGAGAAGAATGGCGGTGGCCAGGCCACAGCCCCGTACAGGGGGACCAGCGGGACCAAGGTGGACAATCCCAACCCACCCAAATTACTGCCTGTATCTGGCAAACTTGAGCAGGTATGGCGCTCCACCCCCAGTTCTACCTGGTGGCTTCTGAGGGTTTCTGTGTGTGGTAGTGGTGGTGGTGGTGGTGGTGGGGGGTTCATTGGTGTGGGGATCTGTCTTCATGTGCTTATTTGTCTCTGTGTGTCAGCGCTCTTACTACCAGGACCATCGTTGAAAAGCGTAAACAAGCATTTTAATATTTTTTGCTCTTTTTTTCTCTGGATGAGTGACCATAGTGGCCCATCTGTTTGTGGTACAAAGGGTTTGTGTTGTGGTAACTGTTCCCTTTGTCTGCAACCCCCCCTCCACAGAACAACAGTGGGCTGGTCCGCCCCTCTGCCTTCAAGCCAGTGGTGCCCAAGAGCTTCCACTCCATGCAGAATCTTGTGGGGCAGGCTGGGGGGGTCATGGTGGGCCGTGGTGCAGGGGGAGGTGGGGGTCCCAGTGCTGCAGGGAGTCAACAGGAGGGGGACAGCCCTGGTGGAGGTCGGGGTGGGGGGCAGGGTGCTTTGTCAGACTCGGGGAGGAACTCGCTGACCAGCCTGCCCACATACACGGGCTCGGGCTCTGCATACGGGCCCTCGCAGGCCCTAGGGCCTCTCAGTGCCTCCACGAGCCACATCAACAGGCTGGGCACAGCCACCGGCGCACTGGACAGGCTCGACAAGCCGGGCTACCAGAATGGGCTCAGTGCCTCCGACAGCGGACGCTCCTCCTCTGGCAAGAGCTCCTCCTCGTACCAGAGGCTCAGCCACCTGAGCGATGCCCCTCCGCCACTCCGGCCCTCGCCTTCCTCTGATGACATCATTCAGGACCTAGAAGACAGGCTGTGGGAGAAGGAACAGGAGGTACAGCGCCTTCCTCTGGGTGCTCACATTTCCTCTGCTCTTTCAGGGCAGCAGGGGGTGTAGCAGTTAGAGCTGCCACCTTTGGATCTGGAAGACCCAGGTTTGATTGCCACCTTCTGCTGTAGCACCCTTGAGCAAGGTACTTACCCAGAATTGCTCCAGTAAAAATGACTGCATCGTGTAGGTGGATAAATCACGGTATGTCACTTTTGGAGCAAAGCGTCAGCTCAGTGGATAAATGTAAATGTATGTTGGAGAAATGCTGTTGAACTGACTTGCCAGCAGTGAGGTGCCCTCAGTGTGCTGTTGTGTCGGTGCAGGTGTGTATGCATGATTGGCTCCTCCACTGTGTATTTCCTCACTGTGGTTCTGGTTCATCACAGCCGTACCTGTGTAGACGGCTCATGAAAATGTACCCCGCTGGAACTGCAGGGATTCCTGCAGGAACAGGCCACAAACCGGGGTCCACCCAGTTAACACCAGTACTGTTTTGATTACTGATTACTGAAAAGAAGACGGAGGAGATGGTTTGGTTTACCTGTAGAGGTCCGCTGTGAGACGTCAGGGCACCGCACGCAGTGACCCGACTGGCACCTCCCGCAGGTGCTGCACATGCGTCGGAACCTGGACCAGAGCGAGGCAGCCATCGTACAAGTATTCGAGGAGAAGCAGCGCGTGTGGGAACGTGAGATGGAGGAGCTGAGGCAGAACTACGCCAGCCGGCTCCAGCAGGTGTCCCGCCGCGCCCAACGCACCCAGCAAGCCCTGCAGGCGCAGATCGCCCGGTTGCAGCAGGACAAGAGGCGGCTGCAGGACGACCTCAATGCCCTGCTATCGCACCGTGAGGAGCTGGAGAGGAAGTGCCTGGACTACAGGAAGGAGCAGGCCGACATCCTGCCTCGCCTGGAGGAGACCAAGTGGGAGGTGAGGCAAGGCTGCGGTAACTCCAGAAGTCAGCAAAGCACCTGGTGTGAGATGTGCGACTTGACAACAATTTACTGTTCACCTATCCGACCCCTGAAACACTGGACTCAGACTGATGACTCCTCAACTCATCTGCACCTGATGCTCAACCAGTGATGCAAGTGGGGGTCTAGTGGTTCATCACATGGACTTGCACCACAAAGGTTGCTGGTTCAAACCTTAATCCCTGCTAGTGCTGTTATACAGTGAACGTCATGCTGAATTACTGGAAATATCCACCTATATAAAAATGTAAAATAGTTTGTTGCTTTGGACATAAATGCCTGTTAAGCATGTAACATTATAATAATAATAATCAGATGTTCACCTGTTTACAGGTGTCCAGACTCAGCATGTCTCTACCTGTTCACCTGACCTATGTAGGTGTGCCAGAAGGCCGGGGAGATCTCTCTGCTGAAGCAGCAGCTCCGGGACAGCCAGGCAGAGGTGACCCAGCGTGCAGCAGAGATGGTGGCCCTGCGGGGGCAGCTCAAAGAACTCAATGCCCAGCTGCGAGAGAAGGAGGAGACCGTTCTCACCCTGAAGGACTCGTACTGCAGCAAGAGCCTGGAGCTGGAGCGCTGCGAGGGGGAGCTGCAGAAGACACTGGCCGAGGTACGCGCACACTCAGAAACACACGCTCTGCATCCCACACACGTACATGCTCCGTCAATACCTGACACACGTGCACGCTGTCCTGCCGACACACGGTTGTGAAACACACACAGGCAGCTCCAAGCAAGGGTCGCTAGTTGAGGTTCTTGCAGATTCACGCTCCCAGCTCATTCATAGACACGTGAACATCGACACACGGGCCCTAAATCACCTACACGCTTTCTTGTGTTGAGATTCGCTGCCAGAAATGCAGAATGCCTCCTTATACTGCTAACATTCACACATTCACCCACAAGTTCTCACCAGCGATATTTTGGCCTGTTCACTAGATACATCTTTGTATTATTAGCATGTATTTATTTAGCTGATGCTTTTCGCTAAATTGATATAATTTTGAGCCGCTTAAACTGATTTACTGGAACAATTCAGGGTAAGTACCTTGCTCAAGGTCATGACTCTAACCGCTACACTACCTGCTACCCCTGTCATGTGCCCTCATCCACACAGGCACTTACTGCTTATACATTCTCTCAAGGAAAAATACACACCATTGCACAGGGATGTGCTGCTACACAAAGACACACACGCACACACACACACAACCATGTGGCTGCGCTCACAAACCCCTGCACTCGCTCCCTGTCTCTGTGGCTGCAGGTGTCCATGTTGAGGGAGAAGCTGGGCCTTTTTGAGGCCGAGGTTCTAGGTTTGAAGCAGGCCCTGGGAGAGCTTAGCGAAGGGCGAGGAGCTGGGGCCACCTGGGGGGTGCATCCCTCCCCACACAGCTCCTCAGAACCGGCGCCCGCCCCTCCTGCGGAGGCGCTGCTGAGCCTGCAGAGCGATGAGGCCAAAGCGCAGCGGCAGGAGGCAGGTGATCTCCGGCGGCAGCTCGAGCGCCTGCAGGGGGAGCTGCGTCTCGAGCGGCAGCAGCGAGAGCGCCAGGCTCTCACCTTCGCCCAGGAGCGTCACACCTGGCAGGGCGAGAAGGAGCGCGTGCTTCAGTACCAGGCCCAGCTGCAGCTCAACTATGTAGAGATGCTGCAGAAGAACCAGGCCCTGGAGCAGCGCGTGGGCCAGCTCACCTCCAAACTCTCCCCCGCCCCATCCCCTGCTACGCCCCCGCCACAGTCCCTGGCTGTTGCGTCGCCTGCGGTCGAGGAGCAAAAGCCCCCAACCCTTCACCAGCTCGCTCCCCCCTGGTCTGGGCCCACGCGCCTGGAGAGGATTGAGTCCACGGAGATTTAACGCAAACACATGGCAACTGAACACATCAGTTCAAACAACCCATAATGCTCAGTACAGTAACCACATAGCTCAGCTGTCAACATTGTTCAACTAAGTACAGTTCAGTCTCACACCCATCACCTCCCTGGGTCTCTCCAGGGGCTGCACTGTCAGCAGTACTGCAGACGGGGCTGAGGGCTGGAGGAGGTGGCGGGGGGTCCTATTGAACCACACAGGTGAATGATTTGATGCTACAGACATGCAGGAGTAGCAGTGTAGGTGGTAAAACAATGAGACACAAAGACACACACGCAGATACCGAGTGAGCCGTGCTCTGACAAGCACACGCTCTGATGGAAATCATCCTAACACACTGACACCCAAGCAGACACACCGACACTGATACTAAACGCTCCTCGGACATCCTGATACACACAGCTAATTCAGACAAGCCTAGGCACAGTCGTAGAGGAGAGACTGGAGAAAGCATCCACCCCCTACCCCACCTCCTCCCCCAGAGTAAAGTCTGGGATCTGGAGACGACCCATGGAAGACTACGGTCAAACTGCTGAAACAACTGTCCAGGGCAAGGTCACGGACGAAACGGGGAGAGGGAGAGAATGTGGGACCTCAGGGCACCGGCCTGTGTGCACATGTGTTTGTAGTGGTGGTGAGCAGAGAAGTGGAGGGAGGGATCGCCATCTCTCTATGAGTGGGAGCTGCTGTATACGGAAGTCCTTATCAGGTAGTGGCTTCTACTGGTTGCTAGTGCACAGATAGGAAGAGAACCAAGAATATTTCAGGGAAAAAAAAAATCTTTTGTGAATGAAGTGAGGGAATATGACAGTCATCGCTTTTTAGAGGAGAGGAGGAGAAAAATTAAGTACTCTTTTCTTCAGCGAAGAGGTGAGTGGGTGACACCACTGTGCGTTTCAGGGGTGCGGGACGGCCTGGCTTTCGGCACTGCCGGCGGCTGTCATGGCTAAAGCTGGACGCTAAGGGGCAACAGAGTAATGATTCAGGGTTTCCCTCTCCCAGATGATCTACTTGAAAAAAAAAGACTTTTGAATTTCTTTGGGACAGTGAAAGCAAAACAAAAAAGTTAGTTCTAAATTATTATGTAATAGCTTGATGTTTTCAGATATTTCTTTGGGTGAAGGATCAAAGGGTACCTGGACGAGGGCCTGTCAGTGAAGTTGCTGCTGTGACAATGACATAGAACAAAGAGCATCTGAGACAGGGGCTCCTGAATGATCGATAGCATTGCAGTAGGGTGTGTGCCATGTGGATGTGTCAGAGGACCCTAAAAAGTGTGTGATTGTGTTTCTGCTTGCATGCAGACAGCCCAGGTCAGTTTGATGAATTTTTGGGAGGGAGCTGGTTTTTCAGACACTCATTAAGCCTGATCATGGACTGCACTGCACTGTCAACAGGCATTCTCTGTTGAAAATCCTTTATAGTCTGGGCTTTGACTTAATGTGTGCCTGGACAACTGGCAACTGATGAATGGAATAATGGAGGCTATACGATAAAAGTCAGGATTTGGGGTAAGTATGCTGGAGACAGTTCCTGGAATTCCTGCTCTGTTTGTTGATGGAGATTTTAAAAAAGGAATCTGGTTTTACACTAAAATGTAAAAGATCTGATGGACACTAACTTACTGTTTGTATGTGACATATAGATGCCAGGGCACTAGAGGAATGCGATTCTTTGAGCTTTAATACTAGTATTTTTTTTTTTGCTATTTTCTAACCCTAACCTCACCCAATGTTGCCCATGGTAATTCAGCAGCAAGCTGAAAGCTAACTTGGGAGCCTTGGTACAGTTTGGCTGCAGACGCCTTTAATGCACTGCTCTGGTGTAAGGTGTTTTTCGTTACTGTTCTATATTTTTTATCATAGTTTCATGTGTATTTCTTTAGTAGTTAGAAATTCCTTATTTTGGTGTTTGAGCAGCAAACCGGTTGTTAGGCAAATCCAGGAGGCTCCCAAACATTCTGGGAAACTTGGGCTGTCTGCAAATAATCTGAATAAGGAACTGGGTCAGATGAAAAGGAGAGAGCGGGTTGGTAACAAGAGCTTAGGAGAAGGAAATGCAGAGAGGCAAAGTAAAAATCTAATGGGCATGCACAATACTCTGATGAAACAGCGAGTGACTGGGAGTGTGTGTGGTGCGTGTGTGTGCTGGGGGGGTAGACAGGTAGGAAAGCTGGCCTGTAGAAAACAAGGTTTGATAATAGAATAATCAGACTGCTGCCTTGTACTGCTGTGGTGTCCTGCTGCGTTCTTGGTAGAGAAAGAGAGGTGGTGCACTTAGCTGTAAATATCATTGGTATTTATGTGTACATACTTATTCCAGTATACAAGATATTGTGTGTGAATATTTCAAGAGCATTATTATTACTATTATTATTACTATTATTATTATTGTGAATCCATTAAGATAGACATTTCAGCTTTTATTTTATTTTTTTAAGCTATATGAATATATATATAAATATATTTACATTGGATCTACAACATGGTACAGAAAAAAAAACATATCCAAAATCTTTGTCTGTTGATTTTCTTTTGTTGTTATTGTTCTAAATGTAATTAATGTGACACAAGAGAACAACACGCTACCAAGCTTTTTAATTTATTTTTTTCCAATACTTTTTAAAAAATTTACTTATGTTCTTGTAATGGCTTGATCTAAAGTATACTTTAGCCAACGTTAATTTAAACAATTAAGATGCAAATAAATCAACATTACTACATCTTCCTACGTTTTGTTGTGTTCTTATTGTTTCGCACACAGGTTAAGAAGCATGTGAATGAACATACGCGCACGCTGGAGTTCACTGAGAGCTTAAACTGAATGAAAGTGTATATGTGAAATATGGCTGTACTGATTTTGCTCCAGGCCCAAACATTCAGTCAAACCACAGGAGGAAAAACTGCAAATAAACCATTAAGAAATTGCTTTGCAGCCCTGGTTACCGAAGGCTGCAGTATATGTGGCCATCTATGAACTGATTGTTCCCAGCACGTGACATAAAGGCCAAATTGGTTCTAATAGTAGTTCAGTCCGGTGCTTACGTGTGCTGGTAAACTGCAATTTAAAGTAGCGGGGGTATATACGTACTGTACCTGGAGTGCTCCTGGACAACAGAGTGGAGCTGAAATGTAACACTGAGGCCTTGTGCAAGAAACGACAGAGCCTCCTTTCCTTTCTGAGGATATAAGACTCTGCTGGAGATGTTCTACCTGCTGCAATATTTTTGCTACGGAATGTCGGGTCACTGACATTACCACAAGGGATGCCAAGAGAATCAGCAAGTTAATTAAGGCTGGAGGCTGGACTCCCTGCTGGAGGTCCCACGGGCAAAAGACGTTGAACAACCTCTGGTTCATCATGGATAGCGATTCACATCATTTTGCATGACACCTTGGCTAAACAGAGGAGCTCTTCGAGCAGCAGGCTGGTCCAGTTGTGTTACCGGAGGTCATTTGTGCCAACGGCCATCAAGCTCTACAATGAGTCTTGATGCTGGCAAAGGGGTGACCTCTTAATGACCGCTACTGCACTCGCTCTGTGCATTCACTACACCTTGCACCTCTTCACCATGCCTTCTTGTGTATAAATATGCATCTTTGTGTAGTTTTAACTTATCTAGTATTTATCTCTGTTTCATCATTGTATGTGTCTATGTCCATACGGTATGCTGTATGCATGTAAATGATGTATATGATGTTGGCAACCAAGTGGAATTTTTCTCTGGGATTAATAAACTGTCATTCATTCATTCATCCATCCATTCATCCATTCATCCATCCAAACCCCTCACACACACTGTGTTGCTGCCTGTAATGCTGTGTATCACAACGGTTGCAGTCAGTTCTGCAGGGCCATGCCTGTGCAGGTTTTGCTACTCCTTTCTGGCAATTATTCAAGTAACACGCGATTTGTTTAGGTAGTTTAACGTGTATAAACTGAACCATAAGTTATTGTGGTGCAAAGATGTGATACAAAAATTACTGGAAATGAATACATTGTGGGAGAAAATTGTAGCTACTGCAGAGATGATAGTGAGTGATACCCAGTGTGCCTGCTTTGCTTTAAAAAAAGACACAGCTGATTTTAAGCAAGTGGGTTATGAATCACGAACCATAAAGTCCATGATGTAAGACCAAACAGTTCATAAGTTGAAACGTACATGAACTTAGACTCTTCACAGTAGATTACTTTTAAATTAATTTCAGATGATTTATACTTATCTAACTTTACGTGTGTTCGTTAGCTTAAGTGTTTATGTTACCAGAAAATCTCGAAAGTGCTACAAAGCCATTCAGATATGAAAGTTATCGTAAAAAACACAACACTACTGCTATATTTTGTTGAACGCTGTACAACGCGTTTGTAGATTACACTGTTTGTCCTTTCACGTTTGCGGTACACCGTATTACTGTCCGTCAAAATCCTCTTCCGACACCGCCGACTGCTTACCTTCATTGGTTCCTACAGTTCCATGTCCGTGTTTTACACCGAGGCCAGAGAGAGAGAGAGACCTTTCACTAGGTGGGTAGTTGAATTGTGTTGGACAGCGATTCTCAGAGCTCTGAGACACTACGCATGTTAGAAATGTACATATATTTCCACCATTTTGGTTTAATAATGAATATCGATACAGATACGATTTGCCCAATTTTAATTTTGTAGTAGAGAATAACACTCGTCGTCACACATCATATATATAAATCTACACGTCTATACTATGAATATTAATTTACTTACTGTGTGTGTGTGTACTTAACTTAAGAAGTCTTAAGCTAGCCTAGCCTAGGTGGGCAAGTTCTGTTCTATAGTGTATGTACAACCTGCACTCACTGTACACCTCTACGAGTGTAAGTTGCGCAGTCAATGAATGTGAAAACGCCAGTTTAACTAATTGACTCATCCGTTGGACCGAATCGTGCATGTAATTCGCTATGAGGATCCGTTGGGCGCGGCTGGGAAGCGCTAGCGGTGTCCTGTGCGTGTACCGAGCGGAACTGAGACCCCGCGCGCGCTTCCCTTCCCTTCCCTTCCCTTCACTTCACTTCACAGTTCACTTCAAACCCAATATCCAGAAAATGCTTCTCTCTGCTGTGTCGTTTCAGTCAGTGCCTTTCCAGTTAGTGGTAAATAGTATTTCATGTAACATAGTCAATTAGTAGGGTAGTGGCCAGTTAGTGAAGCCGGTCTGGACACTGTGTCAGTCAGAAGCGGTTCCTCTCGCTACACTGGACAAGTTATTATGGGACATAAAGGTGCTTCAAGGAGCTGAGTGGGAGTAATTTACTAAATACAACACTATTCTCATTCATTAATGCCTGGGACTGCTTCACATGTTTTTATATAGCACTACTCGCTGTCATGAAGTTCACCATCTCTGGCTGATGGTTTTGAAACGCCTCAGAGCTGCACTACTGTTTTCATTCTGTAGTCCACGAATACATGATTAAAATGAACAGTTAGGTGGCGTAGCGCCGTGGTGTTGGATCTGAGGTTAAGTATCACATCGGAGGTGAAGAAATTGCACAGTATCGCCTTGACAGCGGAGAGCCTCTTGTGTGCCCTCGGAGACCCGTCCTGAACAGCAGGCTTGATGTTCCTGTGAAATCTTGCAATAATCACTTTGTCTTCTGAAGGAGAGGGTTGGTTTGTACTTCTCCGTGTCCTTTTTGTGTTGTTTTTTGTATCGTGTGACATTGAACATGCTGTCAGCGGAAGATTCTTGCAAGAGGCTGGCCTCAGAGCCCCAAGGTCTGCCCAGATCCTTCAGAGAGGGGTAGGCGGTGCCCTTTTGTGGCTCCTGCCCCTCCTCAGCTGTCTTGCCAGGGGTGGTTGCTGACTGCTCTCTTGTTTTAACCCAACATTTCCTAACACTGCCTATGTGTCAGATGTTTACGTTTTATGTTTTATGTGTCCTGTTGTCATTGTGTCTGTGCACAAAAAAATTTCACCTAAAAAACAGAATTACTTGAATAAGCCTGCTGGCATTTTAGTGCTCTCTCACTTTATGGACATCAGATTATATCGTTTTTTTAACCTCGGATAAGCGTAGGGGAAGCTGTGTTTTGTGTCACTGGAGAGGAAGTTAAGAATTAAACTACAGCATACAGGACAGAAAGATTTTTTGCTGTTTTGCTTTACAGCTGTATACAAACAAGGCTCTAGTATTAACTCAGTCATTCAACTGATGTGCAGAATAAACATTTCCGCCATGCAGTGTGTGCGCTTCTTTGACCAGGTGTGATGCAAAAGAAATGTAGTTCACTTCCTCTGTCCTTCACTTGTAGGTCTGGAAGTCTGAAGCAATGGTGGTCAACTTGTGTCTGCCACATTTCGGCACCACTGTGAATTGTAACAAGGTACTGCATATTGCTTGCTTTCCATTAGTCAATGGTGCCGTTAACAGTCCTGCGATCTATTGCTCCTTTTTTCTAATAGTGTCTGTTGTTCCTTAACAATACAATGTGCTCTTTGTTGTAACTGATTTATAAATACAGTAAATTCATGTGTTCAGTCTTGTGTACTGTTTAAAAAACACACACACACACACACATTTTCAGAACCGCTTGTCCCATACGGGGTCGCGGGGAACCGGAGCCTACCCGCTAACACAGGGCGCAAGGCCAGAGGGGGAGAGGACACACCCAGGACGGGACGCCAGTCCATCACAAGGCACCCCAAGCGGGACTCGAACCCCAGACCCACCGGAGAGCAGGACTATGGTCCAACCCACTGCGCCACCACACCCCCTTGTTTAAAACACATTTGATCTTAAAAAGGACTTGATGGGTAAATGCGCCAGTACACTGGCGTCTGGAGTCATGAACAAAGTGCAACTCTCATTTAAACACCAGCTTTGATACTAGACCACTTTATTAAAAGCCACATCACCACTATTGATGTTGGAAAGATGGTAGGTGGCATATTGTAGTCTGTAGTGAGACAGAATTCCAGCTTCTGGAAGTTGATTTGATCACCATGCAATAAACAAGTGTTGTGTGACTAATGCAACATGAAAAAAGTGTGATTAATTTAACAATCTAAACTCAGTCGTTATTGAGGACATCACGTTTCCTACAGTGACAGTGATTAAACAATTATATACTCAGCAGACATAAATAAATGGACTGCATTGTTTAAATGAGCCAGAAGATCGGGGTTAATTAGACTCTGGATTGCGATTGCGTGTCCTTTTGCTTGTTCTTTTTTGGCTGTTTGATGCTTGTATGTCCTTCCTCCAGCACTGAGGGGGAGAAAGGAGGTGTGAGTCACAGGCAACCTTGAGGTGTTCTGTCCCCTTTCTACATGTTTTGATGCATACTGTGTATGAATCTGTGCCTTGACGACCTCAGAGCTCGTCAATCTTGTCAGTGCTGTAAGAGGCTTCACTTCAGTTTTAGGTCTACTTTAATGATCGTTACAGTACAAAAGTATTTGTCCTGCATGTTCTTGGATGAATGCATAAAGTGGAAAGAAACAAACTAGGTTTACTTAAGAATCACGTCTGCAACTATGTCTCTCTTTCTCCTAATGTAATGCACAAATTGTATTTTCTTTGAGATGTACGTCGCTTTGGAGAAAAGCATCTACTAAATGAATAAATGTAAATGAATGAAAGTTTTAGTCCCAGGTTAGTGTTTCTCACTCTTCCACTCAATCCACTCACACTTGTCGTACTAACCCCTATTGCATTTGCTGTTCTCCCCAGCTCTGTGCTGATGGATATGATGTGTCGAACCTGCTGTCGGCAGAAGCTGAACTTCGAGCGAAAGGGTTCAGATTGGAGTACTTCTTGCGGCCTCCTGTCCAAGTTACTCTTAGCTTTCAGTTCCAGGTGGAGATTTGCCGGGTGGATGTGACCCTTTGGCCTCAGGTTATGGACCAAGGACAAGTCACCAGAGGTGTGGAAATCCACACCTCTTCTGACCCTATTCCTGATGGCCCAGGGCCACACCCAGACTGTGGCCAGTTTCGACTAGTGGGGCGCTGTGAACTGAAGGATTGTGCAAGGGTCAGCTTTGCTCTGCCCTTCTTCAGGTCCCGACCCCCTTTCCCTCACTCTGCACCCGACCCCCCACCAGATGCCAGCAGACTGGAGTTGTGGAGCAGGGGGCCACAGTCACTGACCTCTGTGACTCAGCTTCGGGTCTCTCTTCCATATGGAGGAGCTGGTTCTCCACTGGGGCTCAAGGCTCTGTCAGTATGGGGGCTGCCAACTCGCTGCTGTCCTCCACAAGTGTTGGGTAGGATTTTAAAGGCTCACCAAGAGAGCCAGAAACGACCTTCACCTCCACCTGTATTACCTCAACCACAACCTTTGACTCCTCCTTCCCCAATATCTACTGTTCCTGACCTTGACATCCCTGAGGAGTTCCTAGACCCACTTACACAGGAGGTAATGACAGTGCCCTTGTTGCTGCCCAGCGGAGTGGTAATTGACAGTAGTTCATTGGAGACATATCAGCGTCAGGAGGCCACCTGGGGACGACCCCCAAATGACCCATTTACTGGTGTTCCCTTCTCCCGGGAATCTCAACCACTGCCAAACCCAGATTTAAAGGGCCGCATTGACCGCTTCCTGCTCCAACATGGGGCAGACATTGGTAGGCCTGGAATGTTGGGGCGCAGGGCTCAGCGGGAGCTGCCGCAACCTTCCAGGCTCATCAGAACCATGGAGCCCAGTGTCCCTCCAGGAGGCACATCCACACAGTGTCCTGAAAGCACCCTGAGTCAACATGTTACCTCACCTACTTTGAAAACTGCTACTACAGCACTCATAGCAACAGCACAGACACAGAGACCCAAAACTCAGCTTGAGGCAGTGCAGAATGGACAGGGTGCACCAGACTTGTCATCTGATGGTGTGCAGAAACCAGACAAAGAACTTGTTGAGGATCTGGGTCAAAATTCAGACATGGGGACAGCAATTTCATCCTTGAAGAGAAAAAAGACAACTCTAGAAAGTTCATACAAGATTGGCCTTTCTTCACCCTCTTTGGATCCCGTAGCCAAACCTGCTTCACTGTCAAAGACACTACCAACCCAACTCAAAAAACCAAGGACAACCAGCTTCTGCTCAGGTGAGCTTTCTGAGCCAAGCGGTTCTTCTGTCCATCTAATGTTCCTTTTCTTAAAGTCCTTGACTGATTCCTGTCTCGTAAAGTCATTCTTGTAAAAATTTACTCTGAATGACTCATTTTTTTCTGACAAGTGTGTGTGACTCTTGTCTGTCTGTTGTGACATGTCCCCTTTGTACTCCAGACTCCAGCAGCATCTCCCATGAGCAGCGTCTGTCAAACAGTCTGGACCAGGCCCTGGACTCAGCCTTGCGTGCCCTTCCATCATTCACTTCTCGTCGCTCTCAGGAATCTGCTTCCAAGGGGAATCTTGTATGTGATCAGGGAACAGGTAGGTGTTGGTAGAGTAAAAACTGCGTGTTGAGTTAAGTTGAGGAGAACCAAGGTCTTGAAACCCACAGCATCTGGTTTCAATGTTGCTCTTATCTTTAAGATGTAAAAACAAGCTTACTTTCCCTGACTGACTGTTATACAGTTCTGAATGTGGCTAAGGGCTAAGATGAATGTCAAGGGAATGATTGTCTTTTTATTTATGTTCCTTACAATGTTACCCATTTATCTTACTGGAGGAATCCAGATTAAGTAACTTTCTCAGAATGAAAAAACAAAGGTGCTGTTGTGACTTGAACTGGCAATCTGCCTGCTGCCCTTTTTTCAGCATCTAGACAAATCAGAAAAGTAGTCTGTAAGCCATACCAAATCAATGTGTCTAATTCTAATAAACAAAGAAATTGTTAGAATTTTTGTGTCTTTTATTTAATGAAATTCAAATTCTGTGTAATTAAGACTTGACATGCTAGCTGCCTCTTTGTCGATTTCTTTCAGGTGAGCACAGATGTGTACTGTGCTCTAGTGTTTTCACTGCATACACTTCATCGCTCTCAATGTTTCGCCTGCCATGTGGACATCTGCTGTGTCGCCCCTGCCTGACCACCAGAGCTCCATCAGAACTTAAGGCATCCTCTCTGTTCTGCCCCACCTGTAAGATCCCGGCAGCATGCAGTGCAATCACTCGTGTGCATTACTGAGAGTACACGGACATTGAGACAACCAGCTTACAAGACAGGCAGCTCACTGGATTGTGCCTGTATACTGTTCTGTATATGACTTACATGAAGAGTGTTCCTAGATGGATCAGGGCAAAGGATGAGTGAACACAAAACCCATCTCTTACCAGGTGCGAGCTATTTAATGAATTTTATTGTCAAAAATCTTTCTATTTATCAAATCTCATTAAACTTCCAATACTGAAGTGAGGGACAACTTAATACTCATCTCCCAACCTTTATGTATGAAGAATGTATTATCATCAGCCCTATGTGTTTATACAGTTATTGTTACCACATCATGTAAAACTTAATTACTGTAGTTTATTTGACCTTTTTGAAGGAACACAACTAATTCAGGGTTGTAAGGAACTGTTCTGAGCCTTGGTGCGTCTTTCGAACTCAGGGTTGTGAGGCTGAAAATACTGAGTGCTGCCAGGGTGAAAGTTATATCTACAACTCATCAGTGAATGTGAAGCCTTGGGCCCGTAGCCTTTGTTGTGGCTGGAATTATAAAAGAGATAGAAGATGGAAGGAGGAGAGAGTTTGTGTGGCCAAGGCTGCTGTGTCTTTGTGTGGGAATAAGCTACTGGAGCCCCAGCTCTTAGTGGCCATCAGAGTAACACACACACACATGTCCACACACAAACTCACTGCACAAAGGCATAAATGGCAGGAAGGACATCCAATGCACAATGAACGCTCTTTACACAAATACACTGCAGAGGGTTGGGCACAGAGGTTGAAGAACTCTGGATGGATGCACTACCCACCCTGGCCTGGCTCCGTGTTGCTACACCAGAGCAAGAACGACATGATTGATCAGAAAGGGAGGAAATCGTAGAAATGTTCCTTAATCATTAGGAAAGTTGACAGAGATGTTCAGTTTTCATATCACTGCAGAAGAGCTTAAATTCAGATTTACTTTTTCAGTGACAGACTAATAAAGATACATTGTGGAGTATTTGACAACTTCCCTCTAGTATTTCATTCAGTGTACTGAGCTACTCAGCATCTATTGCTCCAAATGTTAGACAACAAAACCATTTGCATCACCGTTTTATATGCAGAATGGTAGACATGGTTATTTAACTGTAGTTGCTTACCTTCAAAGTCATGGAATTTTATACCAACAGTAATAATAATCTTTGCTCATGTCATACAATTTAATCAGGATTAAGGGATGAATCATTTACCATATCAATAAACAGAAAGCAATGTATGGAATTCCTCCAGTGTTATGTCTTGGTGATCAGGTGAGTCTGCCTTTGGCACAGAGAATTAGGACAGGGGATGTTATACTATGTATGCCTATTTGGGAAAATGTGAGGTGAGGCTGTTTCATTCCATTCATTACTCCCATCAGTGATGGATAGATTCCCCTTATGCTCCATGTGTCCTTCAGCTTGGATACAGAGATGTGTCATGGGTCTCTACTGTGGCATGGAGTGGAATGTGCTAAGTACTGTTTGTTAGGGAAAAGTATCAAGATGACAATCAGTTACTGGACAAAGTGCTTTGTAACTGTTAAGATACATTACATTATTGTGCATTATATTTTGCGATGGAGGATCGTCGCTGCTGTTCATTGTGATTCCAGTAAATTTATTTGTTGCTACTGTTATATCCCGACGCACATTCTTCTTGAGTGGTTGTGCGGATAGATAGAAGCAATCGGTTGTGTGTGTGTGTGTGTATTTATTTATTTATATGGAGGTTTGTTAGGGTGTGTGCAAAGCTAAAAATGCTGTGTCCCGTATTGTAGACTGGGTATTACTCAGTCGATTCGATTAATTGCACCCTGTTTGTTTTGGTTACCATTGTCGGAGTAGTTTTGATTACGACTCTCATCTGACATAAATTAGCCTTGTTCAGATAGCAGCTGGTGATCTGTAGCGGCAGCCTCTTGGTGTGAAGACTAGGGGTGCAAAAAGACAAGGGAGTCTACTTGCGGAGGCCTCCACCACTACGTAAATTCTGCCATCACCATCGTGTTCCGCGAGGGATCATGCGCCAAACATGCTGAACATCAAAGTTGTCTACGGCAGCCGAACTGTGCGACACCACTATCATCAGAGACTCAGATGCTCCCGCTGCTACAGTAACCTGGTCTATCCTCGTCTATCAAGCCCTCCATCCTGTTTCAACCTCTCCATAGGACTCTGGAACTGCCAGTTTGCTGTGAGGAAGGCTGACTTAATACCAGCCTATACCTCCCACCTCTGACTGGACCTCCTGGCCCTAACCGAAACCTGGATCATCCCAGACAACACAGCCACACCTACAGCCCTCTCCACTAACTAGTCCTTCTCCCACACCCATCATCCCTCCTGCAGAGGTAGAAGCACAGGCCTGCTCATCCCTCCCTGGTGGGAATATTCTGCATGATCTGTCTTCCTTTGAATTGCATGTTGTATCTATCACTGCCCCAATCACTCTTGTTATGGGTGTTCTGTATCACCCCCCTGGCTCTCCCGGCTGCTTCCTGGGTGACCTAGACATCTTGTTGAGCTCTCTCCCAGGGGACAACACTCCGTTGATTCTCCTGAGTGATTTCAACCTGCATGTCGAGGACATTCATGCAAGCAGCCTTTTGCCACTCCTGCAGTCCTTTGACCTCACCCTGTCCCAATCCCCTACTACTCACAAAGCTGGCAATCGCCTTGACCTTGTCTTCTCCCGTAACTGTGGCTGTCCTGTCCTCTCTGTTACTCCGCTGCATGTCTCCGATCATTTCTTAGTGCATATACTATAATGTATATACTTAGAACATACAATCGTAAATGTATGAACTTTTCCTCCACAATCCACTTTGGATAAGTTTGACTCCACGACTAAAGTCCAACAAAGAAACACTCAGATTTTCATTGAGATGTGATCCCATTTTTTGGACATACAATTTGGAGACAATGAGTTGCAGTCTTTGGCTTTCTAGGACTTATTCACGTATCATCTAAAACAACAGGGGTGGAAAGAATATATATAAATTACTTAACCTATGTCTTATACAACTGTGGAAAGTATATACTATTACAACTGAATTTTAGAGCTGATTTATTAAAGGAAAAAAATCTGGGATTATAAAACAGATAATGTATGATTTACAGTATACATACAACCCTGAAATCAAACAAGTCTGAAAAGTGTTCAGTAAATCCCTTTTTCAATGTTCAAAATATAAATTTCAGCAGGATACTCTCATCTGCTGTCTATCTGGAGCTGATGAAGTAAATAATGTAAAATGAAAATATTTAGAAATGATTCCTTTGTAAAACCTAAATTATTGTCTGTGTATTTATTACCTGGCTTGTATTTATAACTTTCATAGTCTGTGAGACATGCAAGTCAGAATACCATTGTACAATGTACATCAATACTATTTACACATGACAATAAACTTGAATTGTTTTGAATTTGATACATCTCTTATTTAGTAAGAAATAATGTCACTTCTACAATTTATGCTAAACATCACGTTTACAAATATAATGGGGAAAAAACCTGATATGCTCTACTTTGTGGGTGAGTGTGAAGGATCTGTGGGAATGACCACAGCCTGCAAAACACGAGAGAACAATAACACTCCAGGCAAAAATATTAAGCATTTTAACGATGGTTCTGACAACCACAAGGTACATTTCACACAGTGGGAATCTTACAGATACCACCACAGGGTCTCTCATGACTATTGTGCAATGCAGTGAACTTATATACTATATAGCTATACTCCCCTTTTCTGTCTCAGGAATGGGATCTATCTGAATTTTGATGCTTGTAAATCTGAAAAGCTGTTGCTCTGCCTAATGTATAGTGGATGTGGGTTTCTGTGGTACCCCAAGATTTCATGAGTGCCAAGACACTGCTTCTTTATGGAGTACATTACTTAATTCCTGCCTAATAGCTGCTAGTGCAATTGTCTTTTAGCAGAGCTCACTCACATGCCCAGGATGTCCATAAAGTGTTATATTTATTTCCTTCTTTTGAAACCTAAAAACTATGAATGCACCCTCCAAATTAAAAATTGCTCATACAAGAGCATACTGTACTTCTCTATATACAAGTGTATGTTGTATGAGTTTGTTGCGATTCACAGTGATACCAACAAAAAACGGTAAGATTTGCCATTGACTGAGACCTTGACTTGAATATGAGAGAAGCAGTTTATACATGTGAGCATTATAATGCAATGATTTACAGCTGAAATTGGCACCTTTGTTTCACTGTCTCAAATTCCATTAACTTTGATTATGCTGCTTTTTTGTTTGTTCTTTTTATGCGACCTTGCGTGATTCACAGACACGCAACCACATTATCCTTGATGCATCTGTGAGTGTCACAGCTGATGTTCAGAGTTGTTTGTTGATCAAATGGGGCCTTTTTTATGCAAATCCAGACTCTGTGTGTGACCTGTTCCTCTTTCTTCTTTCTTCCTCTTTCTTTAGACCCCAATCAGTCTTTCCCCTCTCACTCCAACACAGCTTCTGGTCTCCGTGTTATCTTTTCATGAGACTCATTACCATCGTTGCAGTGGGGATGATGGCTGAAGGTCCAACATTTTCCTGTCCTTCTGATATTCACACCTTTTCCCTCATCTATGCCTTTTATTTTTTGTCATCTGTGTGCACGATGTGTGTAGTTCACTCATCGATTTGAAAAATCCCAAATAAGTGTAAAATGTACATTATACGTGAGCTCAAATAAATCTTAAATGTGTTGAGTCATGCATAGGTGTAGAGTCCCACATACAAGTGTATTTGTCAGCAAAAAAACATTTGCAAATTGGGTGGAGGAAAAAAAGGCATATGCTCATGTCGGAATAATAAAACTGAAAAGAAATTAGGACTAATTGAGACTTAATGCTCTTGATGTGACAAAGAAATTAACGCTGATTGTCACATTAAAGGTTTACTGGGTGTATAACTGTCCTGAAATTACAGGCCGAAGAGTGACTTGGTTCAGAACAAAGTTTGAACAAATGTGTTTTCCTGCAACACCTGTGTCACAGTCGACACTTCCATCCCTGTGGCTGCTCTTCAGCACCAGTGTGAATTGTGCTGCAGTCAGGTTCCTGCTTTTTATCCTTTATTCACATATTCTATCTCCTCATCTGTGTCTTGTCACTGTCACTCTGTCTGTGCTGTGGAAGTTTCTGTCACCAAGAAAAATTCCTTGTATGTGTGAACATACTTGACAATAAAGCTCATTCTGATTCTGATTCTGATTAAACACTAGAGCTGAACACACACTCATATGCAACTTTCGTTCTGAAGACAATCAAGGTCAAGAAAGGAACTACTGTAGTGCAAGATGGTAGTCGCCAAGCATTATCCCAGTTGTTCTACAAAGGGTCTATATGAATATAAGGTCATTATATTTACCTGATACTTCTTCACTTTCTGTAAAAATGATTGTAAGTCAATTCTTCAAAGACAGGTGAGTAATTTTACTGGGGAAATTTTGAGTAAACACCTTGCTCAAGGGTACTACAGCTGGAGGTAGGATTCAAACCTGCAACCTTTGGGTCCAAAGGCAGAAGCTCTGACCAGTAAATTACCAAAGACCAGTGGCACCAGTCAATGCAGTCACCTTAATAAGTGGCCAATGTGTTTTTCAGTAAAAATTTTCTCTTTGCCTGTCTTTTTTGTTAAGTCTGCTCCTGGAAAATGCACGTGTGGAAACACTTTTAGACACCCATTAAGGTGGACACACACACACATACACATCCATTGTCTGAAGCTGCTTGTTCCAAGCGGGGGTCGCGGCAAGCCAGAGCCTATCTTGGCAACACAGCGCACAGGGCTGGAGGGAGAAGGGACACACCCAGGATGAGACACCAGTCCATCACAAGGCACCCCAAGCAGGACTTGAACCCCCAGCCCACCAGAGATCAGGCCCCAGCCAAACCCACTGTGCCAATGCACCCCCCACCATTGAGATGAAGAAGAAAGAGAATAAGCTCAAGTATAACTTGATCAACAGCATAAAATGGTATTGTCTTCACCAAAAGGAGGCTCTCGCAGACTGCGGGGGGTCATACGTTTCATTCTGGGCGGGAAATCACGGGCGACTTCAGGGGGCTTGGGTGTGGTCGAAATGCAAATACAACTAGAATCAGTTTTATGTGCATTGGTCAGATCATATAAATATCGGATGATGCTGAGAGGCAGACAGTCGCCCAGACGCCTCTGCAGACGAACGAAGGCGCGCACACCGACGACCGCTTTTGCCGCCGCTGCGATGCCGGAGTCCGCGCTGCCGCTACTGCTGCTCAGCCTGCTCGCCTTCTCCTCGGCCTGCTACATACAGAACTGCCCGCGGGGCGGCAAGCGCTCCTTCCCGGACACCGCACTCCGACAGGTAGCGACGCCTTCGCCGTCACCCTTTTTCTAACTATTCATTTCTCTTTTTGTCCACTTTTGAACATGTTTACATTTCGTTTTAGCTGACGCTTTTCTCCGGCTTACTTACAGTTACAAATCAGAATTATAAGTCCTGCCAGGTCTTCCGATAAAATAGGAATTACATTTTTTCATTTTTAAGTTTTACTGTAGCTACCTTAATTAAAACTGTATGTCACTTAGAAGAAAAGTTTCTGACCTTTTTATACGGCTGGACAATTTTTACCAGAGCATTTAGGTAAGTATGGGTACGACAGCTCAGCTGAAGTGGAGATGCCGCCAGGTTTCGAACCTACAACCCTACCTACCGCAACGCAACCTTTTTGGTTTGTTTCGAGAATAATAAAACACAGGTTAGTTAGGAAAGAAGTGGTTTTCTTAAGACAGCGTGTAGCCAGGTGAGAGCAAAAGGAGAGTTTGGTAAAGCTCCAGTTCGTCCCGCTCCCAGAGTCCAGTGAGCCGAACGCGTTTGCGCTCCTCAGTGCGGGGCGGGATTCTCGGAGCGCCGTTACTGTAACGGTTGTAACGGTTACAATGTGCGGCTACAGCACTGAGTACAGTGTGGTGTCCGAAAGGAAGGTACACCGTTCTTTGGAGGTTTTACTGGAACACTTCGAGTGAAAAACTAAGAGTTTATTAAGAATAGCAGCTTGTCTCACAATCTCCCTGTGGAACCTTTCGCTCCCGCGCGAAAAAAGCCCGCGTTCAGTGCAGCCTATAACAAATTACCGCTTCAATTAAGATTAAGAATGAACCAATGACAATTAAGCAACCTTTGTCAACTTACACCGTACAGGCTGGCAGGAACTTTTCTTTTACAAAACTCTCACTGATTTGCTGTTGGTGTAAAACACCTCGCTCCTCGTCGTGCGAGTGAGCTCGTGCGGCACTTACCGTTACACAACACTTCAGCCTGATGTTCAGGTGAGTGCAGCGCTAGAGCTTACCTTCGCGCCCCGAGATATTCTTTTTTGAGGTGAGGACATTTTTATTAGAAAACATACAAAAAAAGAAAACTAGCTTAAAACATTTAAGAAAAAATGCCTCCTTTTGTTATTACTGTTAGAGCATTTCATCATGTTTAAGTTGTTTTGACTTCACAGAATTTAATCTTTGTGTTTTAGAACGTGCTTCCAAATCAGCTTTAGAAGTAATTTTGTTAGGAAACTAGTACTGGACAAGTGTCAAAAAATGCGATATATTTGAACGCCTTTCTTTGTGTCGCATGTATTACTTAGAGCTTTGTGTACTTCCCATTTGTCATAATTCAGTCCTCTCCACATATCACAATGAACTCTTTTCAAATTTTACTTTCTGAAATTGTACCCATCGCCTACACTTTTCTGTGACTGTCATTTTTTTTTATACATGGGAAGAGCTACTTTGGCTGTCAATTCCTCCCTGTGTTTGCAGTGCTTGGCATGTGGTCCTGGAGCCAAAGGTCGCTGTTTTGGCCCCAGTATCTGCTGTGGGGAAGGGATGGGCTGCTACATGAGCTCCCCAGAGACAGCGCGCTGCCTGGAGGAAAACTTCCTGCCTTCTCCCTGTGAGGCTGGAGGGAAAGTGTGCGGGGCCGAGGGGGGCCGATGCGCCGCTCCCGGGGTGTGCTGCGACACAGGTCGGTGCGCTTTACCAACACCAGCGGGGCCCTGCTCATGACCTGGGCATCATGTCTCTCTGACATAGTGTGAAGTGTGTCGAATTGTGCCTTTTTTTCTGTAGCAGGAGATGTCAAGTTGAGAAGTTAATTTTTAAAGGAAGACGAATGTTCGCTACTGGTTGCAGTCATTAAATAAGGAGGGGTTCTGAATACCCCATCAAGCAAAGCCCAAATTGTGCATAGCTGAAACAATTTATTGACTATCTTCATTTGTCAACACTTCTTTATAAGTGCATATATAAGAACGGTTTACCCGTCTGTGTTCGGGGCCTTCAATCCTTTACATAATGTGATTAACTTGTTTATAAGTCTTTGCCTTTAACCTGTGCTTTACTTGTTGACAGAGGGCTGTGTGCTGGACCCAGACTGCATGGAGGACACCAGGCATCAGCTTTCAGCGGAGAACCATTCCAGCCAAATCAAGGGCTCACCTGAAGAACTGCTCCTTAATTTGCTGCACATGGCCACTAGAGGGCAGAATCAGTAATGTCCTTTCAACAGATGCTCACTCCTGCTGTGCTGTCTCCCACAGCTGAAAATGCAACACAGTGAAACAGAGCCAGAAAAAAAACACCTTCAAACAATGTATAAATATCGTATATAACGTTATTGTTTTACCTTTAATAGCATGTATGCTTTTCCTTTATGGAATATTCCATGCAAATATGTACCTGTGTCATGTGATGCTGCCAAGAATAACGCAGCTAGAGTCTGATAGTGTTTTGAGAATAACGGAAAATGGCTTGCTTGCAGTTTTCTTCAAAGACAGTAAAAATGTATCAGATCCAGCAAACACATTTTAGTGCAATTCAGCTATATGCTGTAATTCAACAGTACAGTGTTGGAAAAAATGTAAATATGTAATAAATTTTTTTTCTTAAAGTTATCTCACAGTGAGCTGTTCTGAGACTTTTTTTGATGTTTAAGTTAGTGACTGAAACATACATTTGAAGAAAGCCTATTATGCAGTGATCTTAAAAAATAAGAGTATTAAAATTTAACATAATTTTCTCCTTGTCTTTAAAAAAGACATGACTGCATTATTTCCTGCTGAAAAGTACATAAATTCACAACCTTCTACTTTAGTAAACAAAAACACTGCAGCAAAAATACTTATAATAATGCAATTACTCAAACAATTTTAACCACTCAACTGACTGTAATATATAGACAGTACAAGTTTGGTGTAATTATAGAATACAGTTTGTGTGACCACTTCATTGTACCCTTATGCTTGGTATTGACTCAGTGTAGACTTTTACACTCTTTGTAAAGCAAGAAAATGAAGTTTTGACATATAAGTAGACTTAGATAAATCAAGTTTATTAAGTCTTTGTTCTGCTAATTGAACTAATCAAAAAATATGACTATGATTAAAGATTTTTGGGGAGTCACATAAAAATGTAGAAAACCACAGAAAAATTGTGCTGGGACTTTAAAAACAGTAGAAGTGATGCATGGCACTTAAGGTATTTGCACTCTTGCACCATGTTGCTTAAGCTGAAGGAGAGAGATGGATAACAGGTGATGTGATGAAGGGGCCATTATGACTGGGGTGATGAAGGAGACCACTGGACAAGGTGGTGAAGTGTTGGTGCTTCCACCTTCAGCAGTAATGTGTGAAGTGGAGAGAACCCGTTGATACTTTCAGTTGCCTCTGAAGAAGGCTGGAGTGATTCTGTCATCGACGAGGACGGGAGACAAGGTAGGGTTTGAACCCAAGTGCAGGTTTCTTTATTTCGGGGCATAACACAGGAGCAGACCGAAAACGAAGGTCGTGGACAGGCGTGGATCTTCCGAGGCACGGGTGTCATTTTCAGGGGCGAAACAGATCTCAGAAACCGGGTGAACAAGCAGGGGTCAGAAGCCAGGAGAGTCGGGAGCAAAGAACGAGGAAATGGGAACGGGGAACAGACCGCTGAATCACAAGACCAGCAGGTAGGCGTTGCAACCTTGTACAGTGACGTCGCTCCATTTATACCAGGAGGTTCGGCTTGCTGTCGTGGGCGTGACAGATTTGTTGCCTCTTTGCAGGATGAAGCAAATTTGATGGAAATCTTTGCTTTGCTTCTTGCTCGTAGAGGATTTTCTGTTGTTGTATGGCAGCTTCTGTAGAACCCTAAGAGTATTTTATAACACCCTCATACACTGTTTCTGAGGAGGCAGCCATTAAATAGACCCGCTCCAGTGGGCTTCCCAATGCCACCAGCGAAACAGCTTGTATATATTTACGTATGGGTTCCATATGTCACCTACGGGAGTTGATCATTCTGTTGGAAAGTGGCCATATCAGAACGGTCCTCAGTCTTTAATTTATTTCTCATGTGGTTAAAGTTAAGGGTTAGGGTTCAGTGTCTACCGGCTACTTTGCCCTGTGCAACAGCACAGTGTGGGAATGGCCTTGAGACGGGAGCACACTGAAGGCCTCATTAAGATAATGGCAGGTACTATTGTCACGAACTGCAAAAAGTGTCTTTTAAATGCATGAATGGAGTTAGATTTTACTTATTTGTTCATTCTTGACTCAGTGATTTTGGTTAACCAAACAGCTCTATCTGGTTCAACATTACAATTTGCCTTAGACTAATAATAATAATAATAATAATAATAATAATAATGATGTTGGGGAAAATGTCATTTCCACTCTAAATCATTGCATTATAATGCTGACATGTATAAACTTGTTTTCTCATGTTCACAAAGTCTCAGTAACTTGAAAATCCCAAAATTTGTGTATGTGGCTACCCTGCAATGGACTGATGTCCTGCCTGGGGTTTACCCTGCTTAGCCCTACTCTCTCTGCTTCTGACATAGACTCTGTCCACAACCCTTCCTTATGATAATTAGCTAATAATAGTGACTGTATAGAGCAAAAAAAGTGTTCATTAATCAATTCTGAGATTAAAAGACCCATGTATTCTTTTAATATCATATGATATTGCCATGTAACCACAATATGTACATATATATTACATACATTACTTAGGCCTGTTTCTAATGTCTGTAATAATTGGATCTTTAGATTAATTTTATCTGTATTGCTGGGTATTTTAGTTCTGTGTTTTGAACAAGTCCACACTGGGTGAGCTCTGAAGGGGATGAGCAATGCTGAAACTAATTTACACGCAAGAGATGTTGGCCCTCCTCCCAGCACTTAATGTTTAGGTTTCAGTTTGGGTCGTTAGTAAAAACTAGTTAATTTTTAGACAGAATATGGCAGAGTAATGAAATTCACGATACAGACGTCACAATCGAAACTTAAATGAGCGCGTCCAGTGAATGTGATCCGCACAAAGGCTTGGGTACCATTATATTAAATTGTGTCATTTTTATTTTCAGGTATGTAAAATTGAATAATTTAATTAATTTAACTGAGCATGTTGATAATGTATGATGTACATGGCATACGTTGTAGGTGTTGTATGTTACGTTACTTATTTGCTCTAGCAGAAGTTACTCCATCTTCGATGATGACTGATGGCTGACTAATGAACTTTGTATTTCGTCATGGACATAGACATATGGTTACTAGATGAGACTAAGTCTTATCCTCAATAAGCGCTTGGAGAATTGTTCTAAAAATGTCCGAATTGACGGCTAAATCTTGCAGTTGCATTTTGTATCCTTATTGAAGTACAACTTTGATGGATCAGGCTGTTCATTGGTATTTAAATGTTAGTGATCTCATCCATCCATTGCAGAACTGAGAATCTGTACAGAAACCATGAGCCAGATAGTAAGATATTATCAGGTTTTATTGCTACAAAGAGAAGAAACTGGGAGAGAGCATGAAAGACACTCCCTGGCCATAAAGACTCATACCATGATAACAGGTCCAAAGGGCAGCTCTCGTCTGTAAAAAAAGGTGCAGAGGACCCGGGTGTTCAAGCAGAAGCCCACCTCTCAGACTGGGGAAAGTTTCAACTAGCAGGAATCGAATCGAGCAGTAAGATGAGGCTTATGCTAATCTTTGGAATATACTTCATTGGAGTTATTACTGGAACTGCTTCTTCTGTTGATGGTGAGTGAAGCATCGAAATCTCTGACATTAGAAAAACAAAATGGAACTTACTTTTATTTTTCCCAGGAAAAGGAGCATCACAAAAAAAGACTAGAAGCACAGGAGCTTCTGCTTTGCCAGACATTAATGTGCCCATAGACTGTACAAAGTGAAAGAAAACCAACGGACAGTTTAGAGCTTTTTGTACTGTTTTTTCAGTATAATAATTAAAGCTGTAACTTTTCATAGAACTGTGCTTTAGTTGGTAGTGGGTAATTTTTTTTCTACAGTCATGTATATTGTACACTTTCGTAAATAAACAGAACTGTATATACATTACACTACACTGATGTTACACTACTAAATATTTTCCCCATTTTTAATCTGTAATGTTAGAACATTAAACACATACTACTTAGTGTACATTGGGGGGCATGGTGGTGCAGTGGGTTGGACCGAGTCCTGCTCTCCCGTGGGTCTGGGGTTCGAGTCCCGCTTGGGGTGCCTTGCGACGGACTGGCGTCCCGTCCTGGGTGTGTCCCCTCCCCCTCTGGCCTTACGCCCTGTGTTGCCGGGTAGGCTCCGGTTCCCCGTGACCCTGTATGGGACAAGCGGTTCTGAAAATGTGTGTGTGTGTGTGTGTGTGTACTTAGTGTACATTGGGGGGCATGGTGGTGCAGTGGGTTGGACCGAGTCCTGCTCTCCCGTGGGTCTGGGATTCAAGTCTCGTTTGGGGTGCCTTGCGACAAACTAGTGTCCTGTCCTGGGTGTGTCCCCTCCCCCTCCAGCCTTACGTCCTGTGTTGCCGGGTTAGGCTCCAGCTCCCCGCGACAACCAATGGGACAGGCAGTTCAGGCAATGTGTGCGTGTACTTAGCGTACATCTTAAGTTCAATTGTGTATCTCAGTCATTTTCAATGTTTCACAGGAAGTACAGTAAAGTCTAATTTAAATGTTTAACAGGAGTCAACGGTGAGTTTGATGTGTGACCAATCTTTCCAGAGGCAAAATGCAATCAGCCAGTGGAAGAAGGCACTGGGGACGAGAGGACCATTAAATTCTACTATGATGCTGCAAAGAGCCACTGTGTTCCATTTTTCTACTATGGGCAGGGAGGGAATGACAACCGTTTTGACACAGAGGTCAGCTGTATGCAGGCCTGCTCCGACAGACACCAGGAGCTCTACCCCACCGGAGGTATGGAGGGTATTGTTTCTGATAAAACAGCCAACACATGCATATAGTCCCATTATTCTAGTCACTTTTCTATTGAAAGAAAAAACAAGAAAACATACAGTTTAGAAGAGACATTGTTTTCCTTATATTCATAAAACATCCATCTAGTTCTATTCTCTTTAGGCAAGATAATAGAGTGAGTTGTTGGAGTAAAACGTGATTTATTAGCCAAGCCAAGAGGAACAATGGTGGCTGTAGACAGAGGCTCAACCATAGGTAGGATAAGCACTAAAGTCCACCTGGAGGGTTCACACTCAGTGATTGCCCTTTACTATTGTCTATTTCCCCTCCACCTTACCGCGCCTAGGTGCAGTATGTGAGTTGCCAAAAGACCAGGGAACGTGCTTGGCCCTGTTTCTGATGTTCTACTACAACGTGGAGGAGAAGACATGCCGTACTTTCCACTACAGCGGATGCGGAGGGAATGGGAACCGCTTTGAAACCAGGGAAGAGTGTCTACAAACATGCGGTGAAGAGCTTTTTCTTGTCCTCTTCCTTCCCTTTTTTGTTTCTTCTTTCATTTTCTTCCTGTGTGACTGGACATGAGCTCCAAGGTTTATTACTGAAAAGCTCCACATGGAGAAATGTTTTTAGTAAGAATATTAGTCTCTGCCGGTGGCGCAGTGGCGCAGTGGGTTGGACCACAGTCCTGCTCTCCAGTAGGTCTGGGGTTCGAGTCCCGCTTGGGGTGCCTTGCGACGGACTGGCGTCCCGTCCTGGGTGTGTCCCCTCCCCCTCTGGCCTTACGCCCTGAGTTGCCGGGTTAGGCTCCGGTTCCCCGTGACCCCGTATGGGACAAGCGGTTCTGAAAATGTGTGTGTGTGTATTAGTCTCTGCATAATAAATTAATAAAATTTAAAAAACGTAAACAATTACACTGTAAAAAAAAATTAGAAACAAGTTGTTCATGTCCATTCATCAAATGAGTATGAATATAATGTATGTTTTTACAGATTAATTCAGTGTTCAGAGGAGTTAGACGATTTGTGACAGCTGTAATATGCATATTTTCTTCTCGTCACTCTGTTCTTCACCATGCTTCTTTTTTTAAATACAAAACAGTACAATTTTTTAATGGTATCACCTTTAAAAAAATAAAGGGTGTGTCAATAACCGTAAATCCGCTAAGAATAATTAAGAGTTTGTGGTGGCAGTTCCACTTTTATCCTCTAGGTGTCAGCAATTGCTGCATTTTGAAGAAATAACACGAATTGACTGAATTTCCTCACGTTTCAGCAAAATCGGGTCGGTCGTCAGGGGAGTCTGGCGCCGAAGGAAACCCAGATGAAAAGACAGTCGATACAGGTATAACATTAATATATATACTAGCTTTCTTCATTGCTGTTTTCTCCTATAGTCATTTTTTTTTCAATTTTGTACTTTTGCTGCCAAGTTTATGTTTGTCATGATTTTCTCAAGCTGTGCCATGATTAAGCACGACACATTTCCAGTCTAAGTACTTTCTAGTTCATGTATTTACTGTCAAAAACTGTGTTTCAGGTTTGATCGTTGGAGTTGTAGGAGGATGTATATTTGTGGCGGCTGTCATCTCTCTCATTGTCTTACTCGTTATGCAAAGGTAAAAAAAAAAAGATTTATTCATTTATTCATTTAGCTTACACTTTGTAAAGCGAGGCGAGGAAGCGGTGAAGGAAGCGAAGTGGTAATCCAAATCATGCGAAGACAATAATAATAATAATAATAATAATAATAATAATAAAACCTCTCAGGGTGTTGCGGTTACTCTCAACAGCAGCATGGGCTCACTGAGGATGCGAAAACAAAGATAACTGACTCTCACACAGCAGGAGCAGACTTTTCAAAAGATATATCGAACCGCTTCCTGCTTGCAGTTTCCACCATCCCAAAATGCTGTTAAAAACTGATTTTGTGAAGAGCTCTTGGAGTGAAGAAAACATATGGAAGAGCAAGACAATTGTCCAGCTGACATGCTGGTACTGTAGTTTGGTGGGGAAGGCGAAGCAAAACGCCGTGACGAGTGCAGCTGGAAGGAAAGTTTTGGCGGTAAGCGGCGCTCGCGCTCACCAGGACACGGGAGGCAGCGAACGCGACACCACAGCACTTGTGTAAGCCTGAGGCGTTTTGGAACCAAGTCGAAATTTTTGTCTGATGAAACAAAAACTGAACATGTTAGATTGGAAATCATTTTAATTTCTATCTCAGCCTTCTGCCACCTCAGAGCCGTCCGGACACCAAGCAGTGATCACTGGGAGGAGCAGGACACAAGAACAAGCAGAGTGTTTCGTTCCAAATTCTCCTCAAGTTTATTGCATGTTCGCAAAGATTATATACTGTTTTGCAGAACAAAGAAATAAGTTCTCATTGGTTTAGAAAGTGAATCGAGGTCTAGGGACAGGGCTATAAGGTAATATTAAACAACAGAACACTGTTGGTTATAGGGAGGATATTAGGGAGGATATGTGATATTTCAGTCGCCTCCGTTTGCCCTTGAGCATAGACAAAGAGAGAAAAGTTAAAACAAGAACTTCATTCTTGCACACACATTCTTAATAAGTCTGACACACACACACACACCAGAAGAACAGGGAGGACAGAGAGACCGAGGTAGATAAGAGACACGAGAGCTATTCATTTCTCACAGAATAACTCGTTGGCTATAATCACCAAAGGTATAATCATGCACTCCTCGACTTACGAAAATGGACCGTTGCTCAAGCCCTTTACTTATGTCAGAAGTTACGTTTGTCAGGTTCCCCCTCCTCCCCCACTATTCAGCATAGACTAGCCCACCCTGCCCTACCGTAGCCTAGGTATTCTGCTGCAAACACGAGCATAAAAAAAATTACACAATATAATTCTCTAGACTAGTCTAATATTAAATATATAATTAAATACTGTAATAATTTTATTTTCAATTTCATTTCCAAATCGATTGCTGTACCGTGCGCTTGCGAGACGGTTCTCGTTGTCCTTCAAGTGCACGTTTACCACCAGGCTTCCTTATGAATACTGTATGGAATGGGTAAAAAATATGCGAAAGAATCACTAAAGTAAGGAGAGGAGATGCGTCCACGGCTCAAAACACAAGAGAACTGCGAAGATGCAGCTTCCTGCCTTGTCTGGCTGCGCCGATTTGCGCCTAACGCATTTCTGATGTTTTGCGTAAGCGCTGTCCGTAAATAATGTGTATGCCGGGAATTTTTTTTTGCGTAAATCCGGATTTATGTAAGTCAAATTTACGTAAGTAGAGGAGTGTCTGTATTTGGAGAAAAAAGAAGCCTTTGAAGAAAGGACATCTGGCCAGCTGTTAGGCTTGGGGGGGATGTGTTTTGGGGTTTAGTAGCAGACAGTGGCACAACAAATGATGTGCAGGTAGAGGGGAGAATGGATTCTACTAAACATCAACAAATCCTGGATGCCCTGTTTAGTCAGGGAAGAAACTGAAGCTGGAAAGAGGCTGGAAATTACAACCGAGAGACAATGATCCGAAGCATATCTCAAAATCAACTGTGAGCTGCTTCCAGAAATGAAAGGTGAAGGTTTTGGAACTACCTTCACAGTTCCCAGACTTGAGTATTATTGAAAATTTGCTCTTAGATCTCAAGCATGCAGCGCACGCAAGACAACATAATAATACTTTTGAGTTGGATGTGTTCAACAAGGAAGAGTGGAGATGAAATTTGTAAAAGAGAGAAGGACTTGAAGAAACATTTGGAAGCTGTGATTTCTGCTAAAGTGGGTGTTACTGATTGACGGGGTGCCAAAACTTTTGTACATGCTACATTTTATGATTTATTTCCTTCTTATCTGTTAAATTCAGCAAACAAATAGTAACTGTGCATTAAAGTGTGCAGAAATTAGTAGTTTTAGTTTGTTCCCTGCAGAGGTTTTATTAACTTCCTTTCACTTAGAAAACCAATAAAACATGTGATTTGACTAGGGGTTCCTGAAGTTTTACAGAAGTCTAATTCTGTATAGAGCTCAGTCTGACAGGTACTGGAAAGGTGATTGTAAAGGTGATTGTAACAGATGGTGTGATGCAAATTTGCTGATAGGAGACTGGGAGAGAAGAGAGTCCATATTGTTAGAATATAAATAGTAATGAATTCTGAAAAAAAAAAATGACGCATGTAATCTGTTTCATTTAATTGCACAATTTTATGATATTTGTCTGGCTTTTCTTTTTTTAAAACAGAAAGAGCAAGACTAAGGACCGAAAGAAAGTGCCCACAGCTGTTGTAGAGGTTGAGATGCAGTGACAATGCAGCAGTCAACAGAACACAGAGACTCTCCCTGTACAAGGCACTGTTTATCGCCTTTAGCTGATCTGACTTCAAAACTGTTGCATTAATAATTATTTTTGAAAATCGGTCTTGATTGGCTGTACATCTAATGCTAGAATTATACTTTCCATTTTTTCATTAATCTGTAATGTTTTGTTACATTTGTAGTTAAAGGTGCATCCATAATAATTCCAGTGTTACTGGATAATCGTGGTCCAGGGAACAGACAGTCTGAGTTACATTCAGTGGAAACAAAGTCCATAGGCTTTTGACATATTACCTGTAGCCATAGTACTTTTTCTTGTTTTTAATAGCAGTCACACACACACACACACACACACACACACACACACACACACACACACACACACACACACACTGTCCGAAACTGCTTGTCCCGAGCAAGATTGCAGCGAGCCGGAGCCTAACCCAGCAACACAGAGCATAAGGCTGGAGGGGGAGGGGTGACACCCAGGACAGGACACCAGTCCCCTGCAAGGCACCCCAAGCAGGACTCAAACCCCAGACCCACCAGAGAGCAGGATCTGGTCAAACCCCCTTCGCCACTGCACCTCCCTAACAGCAGTCAGTTCTGTGATTTTTTTTTTTGGTGTTTTATGGCTGGTTTTGCTACATTATTTTCTTAACATTTTACAGAAAATTAATAAAAAAAGTATAAATGAAATGTTCTTAGTCCGTTTCACTGTGGGAAAACTTTCACAGATCAAACCATACAAAATAGTAATGAGTTTTGGTTGTTGGCTCTGAAAGTGAAAGTACAGCAGATACCTGTATTAGATGTTTACATTTCTTTGGTATTTTAACATTTTAAGGAACACTTTACGTGTATTCTTACTGTGTACAGTTAACCTACAAGTTAACTATAAGTCCCTTAGCCCCAAAACCCCCAGCAAGTAAATGTAAATACCAAAGATTTACAGATACCTAGTTCATTAAAAGGGTAATAGTAAAGAATGTAAAATCTGGAATTCATGTAACTAGGCTTTAATCCTTCTCTCCCATTATGCTATGTGCATCCACATACACACACACACACACTTTCTGAACCGCACGTCCCATACGGGGTCACAGGGAGCCGGAGCCTACCCGGCAACACAGGGCGTAAGGCCGGAGGGGGAGGGGACACACCCAGGACGGGACGCCAGTCCGCCGCAAGGCACCCCAAGCAGAACTCGAACCCTAGACCCACCAGAGAGCAGGACCTGGTCCAACTTACTGCGCCACCACGCCCCTCGTTACGTGCATCCATCAGTGCTTTATTTGTCGTAGTTAAAATTAATTGTCAGTAGTGTTCTGTTCTTTGATATTGCAGGGGAAACACAGCATTTGTATATTTAGGCATATTTTAGAGTAAAAGAAATGACTGTAAATACATTCTCACCAGTTTATTTTCCAGGTTCATTTTTTAATTTAATAACATTTCTCTGACTATTGAAAAACTTCTCATAGGTCAGCATTTATTACATTATAATTTAAACTGTCAGGAATGTCAAGCTGTGTTCCTGGAATTGTTCCTCACTGTCCAGAAATGACTTTTCTGGCTCTGAAGACTGAAGCAGAGTTATGATTCTGACATGTGACTGTGTTAATCTCACCAAGAATGCTAAAGATAATAAACAACTGGAAAGAACAGAAAGGTTTAAAAAGTTCTAAAATGAATCAGGAAATGATTCAAAAAGGACATCTTTGTCTCCTTCTGCAGTGTCTAAAGAGAGGCAACATAGCTGACACGATTATTTGTGATTTAGCAAATATTGTTTAGTCATATTATCAGTTTCACCTGCTTCTCATGGTGTCTTAAATACTATCTAGTGTCCTGGCTCCAATACATCAAAGAGTAACTGACTTGGGGTTTTGTTCTTCTGGATTAAACCGAGTCATGTGGGACATTGGCCAATTTAATCCAGAAGAACAAAACCCCAAGTCAGTTGACACCAACTGCAGAAGCCTACGGATTTTGATACATCAAAGAGTACACACACACACACACACACACACACATTTTCAGAACCGCTCATCCCATACGGGGTCACGGGGAACCGGAGCCTACCCGGCAACACAGGGCGTAAGGCCGGAGGGGGAAGGGGACACACCCAGGACGGGACGCCAGTCCATCGCAAGGCATCCCAAGCAGGACTCGAACCCCAGACCCACCAGAGAGGAGGACTGTGGTCCAACCCACTGCGCCACCGCACCCCCTTTGTAGTTTTTAAAAATGTATGTGGTTTAACATTCTTCTAATGAAAAGTGTCATGTGAAAATGGCTTATTGAATTATGTATTTTTTATATGTACGTATATTCATAATTATATATGAATTTAACTTGATAGCACCTAGCTAGGTTTGAATGATCCTTATGTGATTATTTTTATTTGGTTGGAATATTTGGAATACACCTTGGAATATTAACAACAAAAGAAAAGTCTTATCGCCTGGCAAAAACTCCTTTAGTTGCAAAAGTGGTCAGAAGGACCTGTAAGTATATCCAGGGAGGGAAATTCCATTGTAGCAAAGTTTGTATTAATAGGATGTGTCTATGCTGGCTACAGTGCATAAGAGTTACTCATATTTCAGTTTATTTATTATAACGTACAAGACCAAACAACTCCCTCCCGGGATAATAAGTTCTGTTCTCTTGTGAAATACATTGTGTCTGGCACAAGAAATGCCAAAATTTCACTTTCTTGAAGCTGCCTGTGTATTTCATAGTGATGGCTTCTAGTCACGAGAGGGGCTCCTGTGCCAATGGCAGCCGTGCAGTCACTTCCTGCCTTACTGTTCAGGGCCAGAAGCAAGGACTCCTGGAAGAGGCATTGCATAAGAAAGGAGCTACTGGGGAGGGGTGGTAGTTACTGGAACGTGAGCTGAGAAAATTACCCACGAAGTGCACAAACCCACAAACAGCATCTGTTTATCTTCGTGTACTCTGAAAACCTACCAAAAATTTTACATCTGGAATTATCTCCACATCTTTCTTAAATAGGATGTTCACAACACTGATAGCAAGGGGACAATGGATTCCGCAGACAACCTGCAGGCATTCTCATGTCTCTGTTATGTTCATTAAGAGCCTTAAGACAGAACAGTTGGTTCAGGCAGCCTGTCACAGGATGAAACTTTGGTAGGATGGTTTATGGTTTGTTGACATTGAGTTCTGTCTTTGTAACCTCTGTCCTAGTACCTCATGCAGGGTGTGCCAGCACCCAGCACGATGGGTATTTCCACCTTTTTGGTTTTGTCACAGATTGCAGCTATATCTCCTGCCAAAATTGATATCATTGATATGAAATTGATATGATTGCATTTTCTTCTGCAGAATAACTTACTGCATAACACAGGACGTTATACTTTTCTCAGTCTAACAATATTAAATGGTGAATAATTGTTTGCCCGTCGAAGTTGAGCTCTAAGTCAAGTTCCACATCAGAGCAAAAGAACATCTGTCATAACATGAGCCTTACGGCTAAAAGGAAGAATTTTGCGATTTTCCCAAGCCTCGTTTCAGGGCCTTTATGTAAAGCAGAAATTTTAACTTATTAGTCATTTTATTCTTCTAGGAGATAGGCTGTTTCGGTTAGTTTTCCATATCTGTAAGACCTGCTTCTCTGGTATAACTGCTATGAATTTGAAGAGTGGTTTTAAAAGCAACTTTTAAAGGTTATACAAAACCACCGCAGGAACCTATTCGGGTCTAAACCTGCTGACTATAAATATTTCTCAGAACTGTGACAGGACCTGCCTGGAAGTTTTCCAAGGAAAACACTGCTACTCCAACTCTTCTTAGGCATAGATTATATTACTTCTGTCTTTGCAAAATTGCTTCAACAAAGACATCTAGCTTTCACTATACAGTACCCCCCAGAATAGCACCTTTAAGAGCGCTACCCCTGGGAAGAATAAGTGACAGAATCCCAAAAGAAACTTCCTTTAACTAAAGTGTAAGTCTTTTTCCCAGTTCAGTTTCACTTTAAATAGCATTCCATGGTATGAAACATTTTTGCAAAAGTGAAGGCTCAGTAAACCACTAAAAAAATTTATAATAAATAATTCTATTATTTCATAATATATATTATTATATAATATATATATACACATTTTATAAATATACATTTTTGTATATGTATAAGCCTGTCTATGTGTATACATATATACAGTATATACTTATACGTATATGTATATATATTTTGAATAAATATATTTTATTTATATGAAAGAAAAATTGAGATATATATCATTTATTTAAAATGTAATACTTGATGAAATATTAAAAAGGCAATTGTGAGAGATTTTGAACTATAAAGTCATAATGAATACAAAACATTTTTTTCATGGCATATATGTATAGACTAACAAATTTTTCTTTTTAATCTTACATTGACTGGTTTAGCTGATACTTAGTAAATCAACTTACAATACAAAGCTACCTACAATTATTTACCCATTTATACTGGTGACTAACTTTGTTGTAGTAGGTAAGTGACTTGCTCAGGAGTACTACATCTGCAGGTGGGATTTAAACCTGCACCCCTTGGGTACAAAGGCAGTAACTCTAACCAGTATGCTATCAGCTGCCACAGTAGTTTCACATTTATTTATTTAACAGATGCTTTTCTCCAAAAGTGACTTCTAATGAACTCTATGTAGTGTTATGAGCCCACACACCTTATTCACCGCAGTGACTTACACTGCTAGATACACTGCTTACAATGGGTCACTCATCCATACATCAGTGAACACACTCTCTCTGTCACTCACACACTATGGATGAACCTGAACAGCATATCTTTGGACTGTGGGAGAAAACCTACACAAACATGGGGAGAACATGCAAACTCCACACAGACTGAGCAGGGATCAAACCCATGTCCTCTTGCACCACCCAGGTGCTGCTTGCTGTGCCACAGTGATGCCCCTTTGAAACTTTAGGGACACTGCCACAGAATTATTTGTTTGTTTATTTTTTGTTTAGGATTCTGCGGGTAAATAAAGAAAAAACAGAGTTAAGGTTCAGTTTTTTGTCAGCTAGCACACACACACACACACACACATTTTCAGAACCGCTCGTCCCATACGGGGTCACGGGGAACCGGAGCCTACCCGGCAACACAAGGCGTAAGGCCGGAGGGGGAAGGGGACACACCCAGGACGGGACGCCAGTCCGCCGCAAGGCACCCCAAGCGGGACTTGAACCCCAGACCCACCGGAGAGCAGGACTGCGGTCCAACCCACTGCGCCACCGCACCCCCCTCGTCAGCTAGCACGAAAGCTTTTAATCATTTTATTATTATGTTGCCAGCAGATACTGTATGTTTATTACAAATGATGTCTACAGAACATCAGGGAAAAATGCCATTGTGCATAAGCAATAAAACATTGATTAAGACAAGTTCAGACATTGCTTGCAATGGTGATTAAAATATCTGTGACTTCAACTGGAGGCTGTGAATACACAGCTGCCAGTTAAATAAAAAATGTACACATTGAATTGTGTTGTCATTGAAGAAAGTGGCTCCGAGTCCAGATCATTACTGCGCTGTTTACACTTAGACAGATTGTTTTGTATATTTTGTGAAGTGGGTACAAAACAAGTGAAGGGTAACCCATTGACTTCCTTTCATTGTAAAGCAAGAAACTGATGCTAGATAACTTGTGACGCCCCATGGCACCTATTGGCTCTGATTTACACAGCTCAAGCTGCTCCTGCAGGTCTGAAAGGCTTTGAAGTCTGTTTTCAAGCTTAACCTGTCATTACTTGTTCGCTATTATCCCTACATCATCACATCTTCACAGTTTGTGCATAAATACGTATAAAGTATGTCGCTGTGTATATTTCACATGACAGCTAACTGCAAAATACTTTGTCATTTTTCCATGCAATTTACTTGTAAACTGAGACATTTTGGGAAGCATCCTGTGAATTATTAAGTCTTTGCTGCTAGTTAGCTTTTCAGGTTCTGTTAAAAGGCCATGGAAAGCCATATTTATCCAGGTTAGCTGTTGAAACATGTCTTGTCGATACCGTTTTATACATAACAGTTCAACAACTTTCGTTGATCGTGTTACACATACAGTATGGGATTACTTAATGGGACAACATTACCATGACTGGCAATGAGTCTGATGAAAACTGTAAGCTGAATGCAGACCAAGTATGTTGGTTATCCTAATGTTGTTCATTCTGGGACCACTTTCCGGCGGTTTTAAAAGACTACACTGCTGGACCTGGCACTGAAGACAGTGAGACTCAGAACATGAGGTCATTGTCTAACTCTACTCAAGGTGTCAAGCGGAGCTATTGGGAGATAGATGGGCAGGTTCCCCAGAGGATCTGCGTGAGTATGAGGGGCGTGTCCCACTGGAGGTATAAACTCCATCGGGACACAGTCAATTTCTCAGTCGCAACATGGATCTGAGATTGGCAGCAGTTCTCTTGCTCCTGTGCGCCACCTTTACCATCAGTGAAGGTAAGAAAGCGCCAACCAGCACTCCAATAACCCTGGGGAGCAACTGCAATGTGGAATATGGAGGATAGGTTTTACCATGTTACTGCTTGAATAATTACATTTCTAAACCTTAATTTGAAAAGCGTCAGGATTTATTGTGAAAATGTGACGTTGTACTATGACAGCAGCTGGACTGATTATGAAAAGTTTGTAACTTCAAAACTGCTCTTGTACCCTTACAAAAAAAGTTAATCAGAACAGCTGCACTCATTATATTATTACTAGAGCAATATTACTGACTGAAAAACAAAGTGGGGTGTGGTGGCACAGTAGGTTTGGCTGGGTCCAGTTCTCTGGTGAGTCTGGGGTTCGAGGCCTGCTTGGGGTGCCTTGTGACAGACTGGTGTCCCATCTTATGTGTGTCCTCTCCCCCTCCATCATTGCACCCTATGTTGCCCAGTTAGGCTCCTGCTTGGGACAAATGGTTTCAGTCAATCTGTGTTAAAAAAAAAAACAAAAATTTTAACTCAGCAAATCTATAACGAGCAGCAATTTTTCTCTGTAAGGTAATGTAGAATTGATAGCAAAATTTTACTATAAATTCTATGTATTCTCTTATATTCTATGTTTACGTTCTGCGAAACCCATCTTAAGTCGAAAATATCATGTCGAAAATGCATTTAATACACCTAACCTACTGAACATCATAGCCTAGCATAGCTGCAATGGCCATTACGGGCTTGCCGCCTTCATGTTGGGCAATTATCTTGGGTTTCTCTTCAAGAGTAATTGCCCTCCTCTTCTTCTTCCCACCAGTAGCAGGAGACACAGATGGGTGTTTCTGTGACATTATGGATGCGCAAAACACAACGTAGATACGGGGGGAACCTGTACAGTGACCACGTGGCAGACTGAGAGGTGCAGATCGGTGCCACTCCCCAGCATTGCGAGAGTATCGTACCCATATCGCTTGCATAGGAAAGAACCTAAATTCATAACAGTTTCTACTGAATGCCTATCGCCAGCTCACCATTGTAAAGTCGAAAAATTGCAAGTTGAACCATCGTAAGTCGAGAAGCATCTATATACATAAAATGTAACATCAGCAATTATGCGACTTAAAAATAAATTTAAAATATATTAGAATGATTCAATTAAAATGAGTTATCAGTGTATTTCAGAACAAAGAAACCATCCAAATCGTAAAAAGGTGATCAGTTGTTAACTTGCAGTAGTGGTTTATTTTATAATTGCACATTCTAGAGTACTAGAAGCTTCTAGAAAGAAACCCTCCATGTAGAACTGGCAGACCATTCTGTAAAATGGTTGGGGACAAGAGGATTAGCTGCAAGACAATGTGACTAGGAATGTGACACTTTTTCACAGATTTACAGCAGGGCCATTTAAAGCTATTAGGAATTATCTGTTGGCAGTTTGACTAACATTTCTGGTTGGCCAAGGGGGTGTATTTAGGGATTTACTACTCTCGGTGTGTTTTGTTGGCATGTTACCCTCAATAATTACAGCTGTCACAGTGGTGACATTAAAAGAGTCCAGGAAATTGTTTGTTAGACTGTGAATCTGGGAATGCAATCAAAAATACCAATGTAACCTCAAACATGTATCTCTACCACAGTATGACTATCATGATATAAAGTCAGACACGAACATTAACCTAAAGAAAGTAAGATCAGTAGAATCTACGCAACAATATTTTTATATCATTTACAGCTGTTAAGCTTCTGTCTAACTTATGGCAGGCAAGTTTTTGTGTCAAAACAGGAACACGCTCTCGTTTCAGGTGGAATTCCAAGGTGCTGTGTGAAGATAAGTCAAAAAATCCCTCAACGCTTACTGAAACACGTGGAGAAGTATGACTTCCAAACGTCCTCTGGATTTTGTGACATTCCTGCTCTGGTGTGAGTACTGCACTATTTTCATTAGAAAAAAACTTGAACAGCTTGCTGTTAAGCAGACACTTTTGCTCAAAGTTCTTTACAATTTTAGCCACTGATGTAGTTAGATATATTTTTTGGATATTCATAAAAGTTCCCTACTTTGCCAAAGGGTGCAATCGAGTCCCACCTGGGACACAGTCATTATTGCAAAAAGTAGCATTATTCTGATCGTATTATAAACTGCCATCCACTATAGAGACAGTGCTGTAATCAGAAGTGTTAGGGTATTTGAAGGAAAAAAATAATATAGAGAAGTTATTAATTGTTTTATGGTTTCAGTGGTGCATTTGTGTAAGTCTGGAGTAATTCCTGAGACAGGTGCCTAAACTTTGCCTTCCATCTTTCCTTAGACTGTACATGAAACGGAAGAAATTCTGCGCTGACCCCAGCCTCATAAATAAGGTGATAAATGCGATAAATAAAAGAAGAAAACAGGTACCGCAGGACCTGTTCGGAATGATTAAGTAAATGGTGTGTGGTGGAAGGTCATGGTGACCTCTGAATTGCTTCCTTAATATAATCTTCATTTCTATGACCTATGGAATGGTCTGGTGTCATGCGTTTTTCCTTATGAAGTTTGGTGAAAATTTTCACTCTTGTATTATGTTTTACTGCATGTCGTACCCAGATTTTTGATATCTTGTGATGTTCTGTACAACTCAACCTTTGTATTACATTTCTGAGTGTATTATAAACAAATACTGAATGTCTTTTAATTTTGTGGGATACAATATTCTTTTACTATTCAGTTTATATGTAAATGATATGTTAATAATTGGCAATCATGTTGGTTCTTGGAAAAAATACATTTTTCATATAAAATCTCACAACTTTTGCTATTTTCATCTTTATCACAATAAATATCATTCATCTCACAAATCAATTTCACTTTAATTCAGTTTACTGTTTTTATTAATTTAATGGTTTATATCTGTTGGGGGCGCGATGGGTTGGACTGGGTCCTGCTCTCCAGTGGGTCTGGGGTTTGAGTCCCGCTTGGGGTGCCTTGCGATGGACTGGCGTCCCGTCCTGGGTGTGTCCCCTCCCCCTCCAGCCTTACACCCTGTGTTGCCGCGTTGGGCTACAGTTTGTCTTGACTCTGCTGGGGATGAGCAGCTTCTATGTGTGTGTGTGGGGGGGATTTATATCTGATATGGTACATTTACATCTGTTCATTTAGTAGATGCTTTTCCCCAAACTGATGTATAATGGTTACTAACTAGGATTTAGGTAACACCTTCACTAATTAGCTGACGTTATCACCATTCTCTTGGCATCATTTTGGTATATGAAAAATTCAGATAAAGGGCAAATAGCCAGCTTGTCACTTATCCATAATTATCAAAAGATATTAAGAAAACAGTTAGGCTGTTATGTGTCTGAACATTGTACTGCGTCGGTTAACAAATTATCAAAGGAATCTCTTTATTTGATAAACTATTGTGGTCTAGTGTGGGCTGAGAGGACCGAATGGGAGGGATAAAGGCATGGGGACTACAGATCTCAAGAACTATTGTGAACACAACTTAGCCAAACCAAAACAGGAACAAGGTCCTTTTAGAGTTTAACATAAACCAGAGGTGACTGAACACCAAACCAAAAAACCAGGCATCATTAACAGGAAAATGGCCACTGCAGCTCCCAAGTCCCCAGTCTAGTCCAGGGAGTTCTCTTGCTTCCCACCAGCACTCGCAAAAATCTCTCACTCCTCAAACCAGCTGCTTGAAACTTCTTGTTGACTTTACCTTAACTTCCAACAGATGGTTGTCATTAAGCTGTTGAGGCAGAGGTGGGCAGTGGAGGGGCTGTCCTTTAAATTCCTTCCCACCCCCAACCTAGAGGTCACTCCAAACCAGCTCACTTTATTAATTTGTCCTTGATTCATTGGAAAGAAAAATATATTTTCCCAAAAAACGTGTGGTTATTACAGTCTTTTAGTGTATACATCAGGCATTTTACCCTCTTTTAGTATATACAAATATTCACAAATTTAAATCAAACTCAAAGTTTTGGTTAAAGCTGACATTTTAGCTCACATTTTCAACTTTTCTTTATCAACAACTTTGGTACACAAGAGAAGTTCCTTTTCTTTCATTAGATCTGATCCTTCACAAGTAACATAATTGTCCATCCATCCATCCATTTTCTTGCCCGCTTGTCCTTCTACAGTCGCAGTGGCAATAGGGAGAGCAGAGAAGCCCAGAAGTCCCTGTCTCTAGCAACTTCCTCCAGCTCAACCCGGGGGATCCCTAGATGCTCCCAGGCTAACTGGTAGATATAATCCCTCCAGCGGGTCCTAGGCTGACCTCGGGGCCTCGTCCCAGTTGGCCATGCCTGGTATACCTCCAAAGGGAGGCGCCCAGTGGGCATCCTTACCAGATGCTCAAACCATTTCAACTGGCTCCTCTCAATGTGGAGGAGTAGCGGCTCTACTCTTAGTTCCTCCTGGATGTCTGAACTTCTCACCCTGTCACGGAGAGTGAGTCCTAACACCGTGCGGAGAAAACTCATATTAGCCGCTTGTATCCGAAATCTTATTCTTTCAGTCATTACCCAGAGTTCATGACCATAGGTGAGGGTAGGGACATAGACTAACCGGTATCAATAGAACTGCTCCCAGCTATTTAAAAAACTTAATCAACAACTACACCCCTGCCAGGCCCCTTTGCTTGTCTACTTCTGCTCGCTTGGTGGTCCCACGCATGAAAGGTAAAGCTCAGAGGTTCTCAGTTCTGGGTCAGTTGTGGTGGAATGACCTTCCCCTGTCACTCAGAACTGCGGAAACTCTGTCTACTTTCAAGAAGGGTCTGAAAACTCACCTTTTCTGGATCCACTTCGCCCAAGAACTCTCCAGCTCATTTACGGTGTAACTGTTCATGCATCGTAATTCCATAAGCATCCCCAGATACAACCTTTATTCAGCCACTATTCTAGCATTGTATTTGCTTATTTGTGTATCTTATAATATTTAAAAAAAAAATGGTGAGAGGGTATCGGGATTTGTCTATCCTGAGTTTTATGCACCTACTTGAACGATGAACCTCGGTGCAGCAAGTGGTAGGTAACGAACTAGGTTTGCTTGAGACTTTCATGTCTGCAGCTGTCTCCTTCTCTTAATGTAATGCATAAGTTGTACTTTTGCTGAGATGTATGTCGCTTTGGACAAAAGCATCTGCTAAATGAATAAATGTAAATGTAAATGTAAATAGAGAGCTTTGCCTTATGGCTCAGTTCCCCCTTCACCACTACAGTCCTGTTTAGATGCAAACCGTTTCAGTGCATGCTGGAGGCATCCATGTGACAGTGCCAAAAGGACATCATCCGCAAGAAGCAGAATCATCACATTCTGGCCCCCACAGAATGCTGTCCTGACCTCAGCTGTGCCTTGATATCCTGTCTATGAAAACCACAAACAGGAGTGGGGACAAGGCACAACCTTGGCAGAGTCTAACACATCGAACGGGCTTGACTTAATGCCGAGTATGCGGGGACAACTCTTGCTCTGTATGTACAGAGACTGAATGGCCAGCAGTAGTCACCCCGGCACCCCATACTCCTGAAGCACCTCATACAGAATTTTTCGGGGAACACGGTCATAGGCCTTCTCCAAGTCCACAAAACACATGTAGACTGGATTAGCGAACTCCCATGCTGCCTCAATTATCTGTGAGAGGGTAAAAAACTGGTCCACTCTTCCACGGCCAGGACAGAATCCGTATTGTTCCTCCTCAATCTGAGGTTCAGCTATCGGCCGGAGCCTCTTTTCCAGCACCCTGGCATAGACTTTCCCAGGGAAACTGAGAAATGTGATACCCCGTAGTTGGAACACACTGTCTGGTCCCCTTTCTTAAAAATAGGCACCACCACCCAAGTTTGTCAATCCAAACACACTTTCCTTAAGGTCCAAGCAACATTTCAGAACATGTCAGCTATGACAGCTCTAGAACATCTAGGGCCTTAAGCAGTTCCGGGCAAATGTCAACCACCCCTAGTGCTTTGCCACTGTGGAGCTTTCAAACTACCACAGTGACTTCCACCAAGGAAATGGACTCTGATACCCCGGAAGCCTCTGGCCCTGACTGCTGTAATGGAGACATATCTCTCAGGTTTAGGAGTTCTTCAAAGTGCTCCTTCCACCTCCCGACAATGTCCTCATTTGAGGTCAGAGTTTCTCCAGCTTTGATGAGCACAGCTTGTGCAAAGCTCCTCTGACCCCTCCTGAACCGCTGGATGGTTCTCCAGAACCTCTTTGAGACTGACCAAAAGTCATTTTCCACGGCCTCTCCAAACTCCTCCCATGCTCTGGATTTTGCTTCTGCAACCTCAGTCACTGCCGCCTTTTTCGCCCACCAGTATCTATCTACTGAGTCAGGAGTTCGCAGAGCCAACCAGGGCCTAAAGGCCTCCTTCTTCAGCTGGACGGCTTCCCTCACCACCGGTGTCCACCAGCAGGTTCTTGGGTTGCTGCTGTGAATGGCACCAACAAGCTTCTGGCCACAGCTGCACCTGTCTGTTTCCACAATGGAGGTTTTGAACAGGGTCCATTCAGACTCCGTGTTCCCTACCTCCTCCAGGACTTGGGAGAAGTTCTTATGGAGGTGGGAGTTAAAATCATTTCAGACAGGGTCCTCTGACAGTCGTTCCCCGCACATCTTCATTATATGCTTGGGTCTACCAGGTCTGTCCGTCAGTTTTCCCCTCCATCTGATCCAGCTCACCACCAGATAGTGATCGGTTGACAGCTCAGCACCTCTCTTCACCCGAGTGTCCAGAACATGTGGCCTCAAGTCAGATGAAATGACTACAAAGTCGATCATTGACCTTTGGCCCAAGGAGCTCTGGTACCAAATACACTTATGAGCATTCTTGTGTTCAAACATGGTGTTATGGACAAACCATGACTAGCACAGAAGTCCAATAACATTTCACCATTCGGGTTCAGATCGGGCAGGCCGTTCTTCCCAATCACCCCCCGCCATATTTACCAGTCATTGCCAACGTGAGCGTTGAAGTCCCCAGGCAGGACTATGGAGTCTGAAGGTGGGGCCCTGTCCAGAACCCCACCCACTCTCTCCAAGAAGGTTATATACTCTGAACTGCTCTTTGGTGCATAAGCACACACAACAGTCAAAGTTTTCCTCTCTGTGACCTTAAGTTGCATTGAGGCGACCCTCTTGCCACCGGGACAAACTCCAGCTGTATGGCAGCCATCCGGGGGCTTGTGGGTATCCCCACACCTGCCCAGCGCCTCTCATCCTGTGCAACTCCTGAATAGGAGAGAGACCACCCTCTATCGAGGAGTTTGGTTCCAGAGCCAACACTGTGAGTGGAGGTGAGCCGAACCATATTTAAATGGTATCTCTCAACCTCCTGCACCAGTTCTGGCTCCTTCTCCCCCAGTGAGGTTACATTCTACATGCCAAGAGGCAATTTCTGCTGCGAGGGCCTGCGATGCCACGCACAACCCTGCCCCCTCCTGCTGCCTGAAAGGCATCACACCTGACCCCCATGTTGGACCTTGCGGGTGGTGGGCCCACATGGCCCCACTGCGTTGCTTTTTGGGGCTGAGCCCGGCCGGGTTACGTGGGCTGCTCAACCACCAACCGCTTGCCTAGGAACACTGCTCCCAGGCCTGGATCCAAGGGTAGGTTCCGGTGACTCTATTCCGGGCAGGGTAAACATTCTCTTGTTCCCATTTGCTATAGGGGTTTTTAGGATCATGTTAGTCTGGATCTTCATTGCAGACCTGGTCGCCATGGGAGACCCTACCAGGAACATACTGCTCCCGATGATATAGCTGTGGAGATCCCAAGATCACGCAAGCCCTACCGCCACGACAAGGCCCCGATCCAGGAAGGGTAACATAATTATTTGTTTTTATATGTTGTGGTATTCTGCTTTGGCTGAAAGATGTCTCAGCAAAGTCAAAGATTCTGAGTAGTGAAGACATCTAAATTAAACATAGTACACTTTACAGGTGCATAAAAGACCTGCATCTACACATGGTTGTTAAAAATACCTTTCCATGTCTCAGTTATGTAGAACCTATTTCAGAAAGCATGAAAAATTCCCCTTGCAGTAACAATGCAGACAAACACAAGTACACTGACATTATTTTTATTATTTTGTGGACATTTTTATTGAAAGTGATGTACAATTTTCACTTTGTAGTAATTAAGATTAAGTATCATGCACAGGGATGCTACAAAAGGGTCTTTCCTGGAACTTCAATTGACAACCACCAGGTGATATAACCTCAGTTCTAAATCACTGCTCCCCACTGCTGTGTCCTAAATCAATGTTACTCATGTACATAATGTTGTAAACTTAAACTAAGTAGCACCAAGGAAATGCCTATCCATATGAGAGGATACGGTTGCGTGAGAGTGCAACACCGTGGGTAAGAATACCTAAACAAATAAAATAATTCTCATCTGTTAACAGCTGCCAGGCCAAACATCTCATCATAAGGTAGCAATGGAAGCCACTTGTCACACTACAAGTCTCTGCCAACCCACAAATTTTTGAGTAAGTCACTCTCGTCCACAAAACCCCAGAAGGCAAAAAATGTACAAAAGCCAGGTGTCACCACACTGTATTACTTTCTTACATTTGGACAGAACAATGTGCAAATATGGAAAGCTGATTCACAAACACTTCTCGATTTTTTTTTTTTTCTTTAACAGAGGCAGTTTCAGTCAGGGATGAGAAAATACTTGCTTTTGTGTTCTTGTTTTAAACCCAGGATTTTTAGACAGGTGTGAGTAAACAGAACTTGGCTTCAGGGCCAAGAAAGTTCAACTTGAATTGAGATTGTCACCTCTGAGTGAAAGAAACAAGATCAGACTGACTCCACAGGTAATTGCTTGAGAATTGCAGTAGTCTCAAAAATGAGTTTTCCTTATGGCCACAAATACTGAGAATGCACAAAAATTTTGAAGGAATGGTGTGACTATATTATGCAGGCTCCAAATTTTGTAGGGCTTAGTTTTCCTCTACATGTCTCAGTTATCGTGAAACTCGCAAGTGGAACATGGTGGATGTTTCAGCAGAGGCGTCTTTCAGACAGTTGTAAGGATGAAAATCAGTTCTGCCATTCTGCAACAATTCTACAGTGGTCACTCCAACAATGGGTTTAAGCAGGTCTTATATAGGAATCAAACAGCACGTCTCCACATAAATTACATATTTGTTGCCTTGTATCCCCATTTCCATGGAAAGTGGTTTCAAAGCAGAAAATGTAACAAGGCATCTTGACATTTCAGTTAATGGTTCTGCTTTTCTTTAGATTAAGCCAACATCCTGGCATATCATACAAGCACCCTGTTGGTGACAGTATCAGTTCGCCAGGCTCCAACCAACCAACCAATGTCAACAACCGCTTGTCCTGGGCAGGGTCACACCGAGCCGAAGCCTACCCGGCGGCATGGGGTGCAAGGTGGGGGGCACACTCAGGATGGGACACCAGTCCACCGCAGGGCACCCCGAGCAGGGCTCGAGCCTCCGACCCGCCACACGGCGGGCCCCGGCTAAACCTGCGTGTGTGTAAAAATGGTTCACATGACTACACATAGAGTAAACCTGTCAATAGTTTCAGTCTCAGTTATCTGTCTGGCATCTTTCATTGCAGTGCTCTGTTTTTTCATGTTAGAAAACATAAAAAATTTATGCAACCCACTGACCACACTTTTGGATATCATGAAATGGTTAGGGCAGCATTCCTGACATTTGTTACTTAAAATCATTATTCTTTACTCATTGAAATAACTAACAATGTAGTTTTTTATAATATGCTTACACTCATTTGGGATTTTTTTTCATTCACAACACTGTATGTATTTAACTATAATTTAACACATATTAGCAAGCTGGGGGTGCGGTGGCGCAGTGGGTTGGACTGGGTCCTGCTTTCCGGTGGATCTGGGGTTTGAGTCCTGCTTGGGGTGCCTTGCGACGGACTGGTGTCCCGTCCTGGGTGTGTCCCCTCTCCCTCTGGCCTTACGCCCTGTGTTGCTGGGTAGGCTCCGGTTCCCCGCGACCCTGTATGGGACAAGCGGTTCAGACAGTGTGTGTGTGTGTGTGTGTGTGTGTGTGTATTAGCAAGCTGTTAAACTACTCAAGGACAAGTAGTAGCAAATACCTATTAAAAGAGAATCTCTGGTCTTCAAAACCACTTTATTTTATGCTACAAAAAGTCTGGGCATTTGAAGTGAATGGTCCATTGCCACTGACAAAGTGGTTCAACCCTGAGCCTGTGAGTTAGTTTTACAGCACCTGGGAATATGTTTAAATCCAGATTAATCTGTGTGCAGTTCACATTGCCCCGTAAGTGCATAGGATTCCTCTGGGTGCTCCAGTTTCCTCCAAAAGTCCAAAGACGTGTTTCAGCTGAACTGGCTGCGATGCACTGGGGTCCTCTGCTGAGTATGTATACCTCCTACCCGAGTACCCTGTGATTCTGGGACATGCGCTAAACCACCACAATCCATGACGGGAATGAGTGAATAAGGATAGTGATTGAGGAAGTGCAGGCATTTATCTCTTCTACAGCCTCCTGGTATGAGTCAGAATGTCTTTGAACTCAAACTGTAAAGGATGACAAGAGACTGTAGTTTCCTTCCGCTTATTAATTAAACATATCAACACAGTCTCAGACAGTACCACAGAGTCACTTTCAAAGTGAATTTCCTCTGTATTTAAGCAAAGCTCCCCTTTTCTCCACACTGCAAAATATCTAATTTCAATAAGTGACATTACATATGACAGTCACTGAACTGTTAATGATTCATAAGCTTGAAAAACATATTTTCAGTAATCGTATTCAAAATTCGGTTAACCCATCCTTGGAAAAAAGGTCTCCCCAGCCTAGGAAATTAACAAATGTCCAGTTACAGTTTCTTGACATACTGACTTCATAATAACTGTTTTCCCGACATGTACTGAATAACTCCATGCATGTGGGAGAGATACCAGAGCACATTTGCATTTCATTGTAACTGATGGCAGCACACATTGGCCTGTTCAAAATATGTAAATTCTGAAATTACATACGTGGTTGAATACAATGAGACATTTGGATATTTTGTATTCTTTTAGTCTACTTAAAGGTGTTATATAAAAGCTCGTACTTATGTTACAATGGCAGGAATTTTTTATCATCTGCACTAATTAACTTGACAGGAAGAGTCACGCTGGAGTAGACACGCGAAATCGCAATAGGGCATCTGGGAAAAAATATGTAACTTAATAAAAATAATAATTACATCAAGAATACCCACTAAGTTCTTCTGTAGTAGCAATGAACAAGGTACAGAATTTCCTATAACCATATGACTAAAGCACAGCAAGTTTTTCTCGTTATATCTGGCATCAGAACAGATGTAAAGTAACATTCCCTCCAGGTTCTACAACCGAATAACTACTAAGATGAAGAAATGCAATGACTGTGACAAAATGATCTGTCATACTAAAGACAAACACTCATGATCTATGTCAGCAGGCATCAAGATACACGCCTTTTACCAGTAAGCAGATGTTTCACAACCTACTTATATTTATGACACAGGTTTTCAGTGTGGAGGAAAGATTTACATTTACATTTTTTTTATTTAGCTAATACTTTTCTCGAAAGCAACTTACAATGTTAAGCTACTTACAATGATTTACCTATTTATACAGCGGGGTAATTTATTTTTTTTTTATCTAGAAGGGGTACCTCCTGGCTAGTCAGAGGGAATATTCTGTCTGAATTCAGGGTAAATTAAATAAAATTTACATTTGCAGTAAACAGACCAACTTGGGGCTGTCATGGCTACACAGTGAATAGTCCAAAACACTACTGGATGCTATAGCAGCCTCAACTGATATGAGCTGAGTGCTCAGCGAAATAACTGCAGCTAAGTATCGCCCAGGCAAGCATCAAAAGCGTATGGCGGAGATAGCAATCTTTCAGCTCTTTTGCCCTTGAAAAGTGCACAAAGGTCTTGGGACAAAAGGCATTGCTGAAAAGAAAGCTACTACCATGTTGTCGTTATCATCCTGGGAGCAAAGCAACTGACCCAACTTGTTCTGTGATTGTAAAATGTTGGCTGCTTTCTGGAAAGAGGGGGCACGCTGGAGCCAAGGATGCTAGTGAGAGATGAAAGAACAAATATGTCCCGGGGCTCTCAAGAACACAGATGACAACTGTAATGAAGATCAACCATCAGATGTGTTTGAAGACGGAAAACAGAGACATGCTGCAACTAGACTTGCATTTCATAGTTTTCAGGTGGCAGGATGTGAATGTAAAATATGGCCAATTCAAGAGACGGCCCCTGGCCTACAAAGCTGTGTTAAACAGTAAATATTACTTATCAGTTTAGTTTATTAAAGTGTGCTGATATGATTGAAAACATTCCATTCATCCATTTTCAGTAAACACTTGTCCTGAGCAGGGTCGCGGTGATCCAGAGCCTATTGCAGAAGCACTGGGTGCAAGGCTGAAGGGGTGCATCCTGGACAGGACACCAGTCCAACGCAAAGTACCCACACACACACACGCTCACTTAGCCATTCACACACTAAGTACAATTTAGCATCACCAGTTCCCCTGAACTGCATGTTTTTGAACTGTGGAAGGAAACCAGAGCACCCAGAAGAAACCCACAAACACACACACAGGGAGAACATACAAACTCCACACAGACTGAGCCAGATTTTAACCTATGCCAGAACAACCCAGGTGCTTTGAGGCAGTAGTCCAACCTTCTGCACCACTTTGGAAAACATCTCATTCAAGTGTTAGTTTGTTTTTTAACTTTGTTATTGACCACTTTCAGCATAACTAGAATAGGATACTAAGCCAGGATTTGGTGAGTCTAAAACTGGCCCTTGACTTTGATTCATTTACAGGAATTGCTAACGCTCATACCTTTCTGTGGTAGTCGGTATTACACTTTGGTGCACAAAGTGAAACCAGACCAAAGCATGCCCCAACAAGAGATCATGAAACCACTGCATGGAAAGAGCTTGTTTTTTTGTTAAACTTCTCCTTTGCAAACAAACTGGCTTCAGTATGACAGCTGCCTCAGTTTGCCCAGAACTTCTTTATTCTTGTCATTCTTACATAACACAAGTACTCATACAAACCATGAATAAACAGTAACAAGCTCTAAAATAAAGTGACCAATAACTATTCAAATCTACATTCAGTTGTATGTGCAATATATAATTCTAAAAATATTTTTTACTGTTATGGACTGGTGCAATAAATAAAAACAAGGACAAATATCAGGATAGTTTAATATGTATAGTATTTCAACATTCAGGTTTTAACTGTGGTAATAATCAGATTTGCAAAGTATAATGTAACCTAAACCCACAAAATCATCCATATGACACAATAACATTTTTGTGAAACCATTATGTTGTGTTCTCAAGTTTAGTTCAAGCATTCTCCTTCAATCTGTAAGAAAACAATCTTCAAATCTGGACATTAAATAGCATTTCCTGTTAATTTATCTGACTGGCATGCTGAATGAATTCATGGCCATAGAGAAACAATCATGGCTAGCTCCCCTTTAATCTACTCCTAGGATAAGCTTTGACTGGACCCATATACATTTCCTTCAAAGCCAGCAGAAGCTGCAGGATCGGGGTACACAGGGCCGTCAGGACAGGCACACTGTAGTAGTGCAGATAGTAGAACACCTCCCTCACCGGCATCATGCCAAACACACTCAGGGTACCTCTACTTAGAGGTGGCAGACAACGCTCCTTCCAGTAGGTGGCAACATTGTGGTACATCTTCAGATTTAAGTCCAACGTTGCAAGGTGAACCTAAACAAACAAGCAAACTTACTTTCTGTTCATATTCAGATATCTAAAATCTATTTCTGTTAGTGCCAGAATTTTAACAATCAGTTGTATTCCTTAAAATCATCAGTTTTCAATAACTAGGACAAAACCAGAATGAACATTTCAGTGGTAAAGGTTAAAATGACATTAGAGCTGTGGTTTGTAGGACTGGTTACCCCTCCACATTGTAGTGCTGTAGACATGGAAAGCCTCACCAGCTCATCAAGAAGCTTGCGGACTGTCTCCTCTATGGACTGTTCCAGCCGCTGATATGATACCAGCAGACGCAGCATCAGTAAAGTCCAGGATGCCGTGGCAACAAGCAAAAGAACCCTAAAGAACAAGTTGTGCAAACCATGAGAATTTATTTTTGAAGAATAACAGAAACTGCTAATGTAGAAAAGCACTTCTGTGTCAGTCAACATTAAAATCAGTGATCCATGTGACAGATGAGAAAAACATGTTTATCATCTACTGTATCTTGTTTCATGTTACAAGAAAAACCTTAGCATGAATGAAAAATATGTATCTTGCAACATATTCACTAGTGTTTTGCAAACACTGAAAAGGCCAACAAAGACTGAAGACATCCAGTACTGGGACACATCATAATAAAATAATACCTTATAGCTATTCAAGCATGGTTCAACAAAACATACAGTAGCTACGTTTCATTAAGACACAACTTAGACAGAAACCACTTACCACACTTTAATCCTCCTGGGAGTGAGCTTGCTTTTCTTGATCATGTTATCTGCCAGGTAATATAGCAGAGTGCCAATAGCACTAATATACAGCAGGAGGTACAGCAGATAGGTAGAGTGTGCTTGTAGAAGCTGAGTTTCAAACTGCTTCTTGATATCATCCTGATCCACCCATGTGATGCACAGAACAGATCAATTTATCATCATCAGTAAAGACATTCACAAAGCAATACAAAAGTACTGTAGGTTTATTTGGAATTAGTCATGGCATAACACCTCTGCTCACATTTTATTGCTGAAATAAAAAGCTGTGGGAATGTAATTATTTTGTTTATAGCTTAATTACAGGTATATATTATACATTAAGAAGAAGTGTTATAGATTTTTCAACTTTGTCAAAGCAGATATGTCTGTCTTACTAAGAAACCCAAGCAACTGCAAGAATTGAAAGGAGAAAAATGAAGAACAAGGTAACAGGAATAAAAGCAGGGAACACTTACCAACAGCTGTAAGAAATGGGTATGCCAGGCAAACAGGGTGCTGTTGAGGGCAGACTGGGAGCAGCGCATAACTGGGTGGGCTGCAGAGAACCTGTCCACAGTTGCCGTGTAGAGTTGTATGCTGTGCAGCAGGGATCCTTTATTACAAGAGCGACAGTAAAACCAATACTGTCATACATTCATTATCTTCATTAATATCAGTCTCCAGAGTGAAATAAAACATCATCTTCATTTTGATGCTTTGCTGACAATTTAAAGTACAAAGAACTACAGACTTCATACAGTTAGATACTTTACTGGTGCCAGACAAGCTAATTATTGTACTCAAGGGTGTACTACGGGCCAGTCCTAGGCAGAGAACTGGGAACATTTAGGCTATAGTTCAGCATCCTTAACCACAATGTTATCCGATGCCATTAAGATAGTCTTGGCAGGATGGCAACACACACATACTGTATAATCAAACCAATGTTAAACCTTGCGTAATGGTCTTGAGACACCCTGAGTAATAACAGAGCTTACCATGTAAGTATCTGAAGAGGAGGGATGCAGAAAGGGTCACGGCCATGCAGGAGAAACTCAGAACCATGCCCTCCTTGGCAGAGAGTCGCATGCTGTTCATTTCAGGCCATAGACTGACCTGAAGGGGCAACAGAAATGTTGACTCAAACACCTGAAGGAGTGAAAGATCTGAATGTTTTTATCAGTCAGTGTAAAATCATATAATTATCTGATGTGATATATTCATGTGTATGGGCCTAAATAAGGTAACTCATAATGCTGATGAAGGAGCTTAGTTGAAATGCATCTGTGCTCTCTGTGAATTAAATAATCACTTCCTAAAACAGATTAGGAGTGATCCTGAATTAAAGAAAATTAAATATGCATATGTTTCAAGGGGTTACCATGCATATTTTGCACGAGTCCAAGTAAAATTGTGTCCAGAGTATCTTGGGTGAGGTTCATGTACTAGAGGCTGAAAGTCAACAAACATTCACTTACGCCCCCTCCCACTGCCAAACTGTCCACACTTTCCTTCGCTCTCTGGTGCTTCTCCTGCAGCAGCTTCTGCCGCTCTTGTAGACTGGGACCTGGAGAAAGCACAGAAAAGGCAGCAGAGTTGTTCATACCGTACGATAAACACAGTCAAATTTTTCTGAAATTTATTTTGCATCACACGTGCTCTATTCATCAAAGGCAATGACATACTGTATTACACAGAGGCAAAACATAAAGATATACAAAAAAGAACGAATTGACAAAAGACACACAATGTTTTTCAGACGAACGTGCAATGCCGTACCAATAAACTCAGACATTAACACAAAACACGGAGATACACACATTGCAGTGGCCAGAAAATTGCTTGGTTATAACGCCTCTGAAGATCAGAGACCAGCCATCAAAGTGTCCTAATAAAGTCCAGTGGCTCTCTCCCTGCTCCCTGACATGACATGACTACAAACAGACACACACGTTGTCTGAAACCGCTTGTCCCACGTGGGGTCGCGGCGAGCTGGAGCCTAACCTGGCAACAGAGGACGCAAGGCTGGAGGGGGAGGGGACACACCCAGGACGGGACGCCAGTCCATCGCAAGGCACCCTAAGCAGGACTCGAACCCCAGACCCACCGGAGAGCAGGACTGTGGTCCAACCCACTGCACCACCGTGACCCCCCTGACATGACCAATCAGAGTGAATTATTATTAATTCAGTGGGGGAAGCCGGTAGTGTAGTGATTACAGCTGCTGCGTTTAGACCCAAAGGTTGTAGGTTTGAATCCCACTCCCTTGTAGTACCCTTGAGCAAGATACTTACACTGAATTGCTCCAGCAAAAATTGCCCAGCTGTATAAACGGCCAGACAGTTGCAGATACCTTTATACCATATGTCGCTTAGAGAGAGGTGTCAGTAAAATGAGAAAATAAAAATGTCATTCCAATTTATCTGAAGCACTAGCAGCATGTGCTGTTTCACCCACATTTGGGAAAAGACTGAAAAGAGAAAAGGTGACACTAATACTGCGAAACGGTAACAGAAACACCCTGAATACCACAAGGTTTGGAAAAGTCAGCTCTGGCAGCCATACCTGGTGTCAGTTTTAACATGGCAAGATTGGGACTGACAGCCTTCTCAGACAACCCGCTATTATTGGCGTCTAAATTCGACCTGGAACACAGAAAAATATTTCAAGAAATATATGTTCAAATGTGTTTATACATGAGCAAAACATTCGAGCACAGTTTTCAAGTAATATTGCAAAATCGGCGTTGTGTGTATCGTGTAGGACTGACACACACACAGTGGACCGGATGGTCGTGCGCTCCCGTTTGTCACACAGTGTGTGTGTGGAACACGGAGAATATTTATCTCACACACACATTTATTTCATCATTTACATTAAATTGTCATGGGCCTTCGAAATCAGTGGTGTTATGGACTGAGAACGTCGCCGGGTTCGTGAGTCCTGCGCTGCCGTGTCCATATTATTCTCCTTAGAGAGCGGCACTCTTCGGGGTTTTCGGCCCTTCAGGAAGCCAAGGCTCTTCTGAGGAGTACAGAGGCGATCCGGAGAGTTGAAGGACTTAAGGGGGGTATTCATCGTCGGTTCTCCCGCAAAACAGCTGAGTGTTAATGATCCTGCTCCTGGCCCACTGGACCTGCGCGAACCTCCGGCGTTCTCGTCGTGTCGTGCCTGATCATAACCCACTTCGCAAAAATGAGACAATTAAAACATATCTTGGTGCAAATAAAATGAATAATACATTTTTAAAAAGCGTAAATCACTATGCGATATTTTAAACTGACACAACAACCGTTGCTTTTAATCACCAACAATTAGCAGTACACAACGTCCGCTTTCGCGGAAACTTTTAAATTTGCTTCTGCACAGACCAGACAAGTCGATACTCCCGCCGGCCCGGAACACGGCGCACAAGAACGGACGCTAATAATTTGAATCGATTACTTTTCCTTACTTTTGAGGGGGGGGGGAAAGCAACTTTCTGTCGTAATTTCAAACAAACTCCAAAGGAAATACTTCGTGATGTAAAACATGATACATTTTTAATGACACGTAATAATAAGTATTTTATTGGAGAAAATACCAATGACGACCCACTGCAAACAGTTTATTTCTATTATTGTAATATTTTTATTATGTCATACCTTCATAGTCCACCTTCAGCACCTACTACTTTAATTGCCAATAATATAGAAAAAAATATCAAAACAAGATATCTTAAAAACAATATAATGATCTGCACATATAAAAAAATATTTTAAATGCTTAAGATTCACAAATGCTGCAATCAGCTGTGACAGAATGGTACACATTTAAACAGGTACAGAAACATGGATGTCAAGTGTGGTTGTCTGTTTAGTGGAGTCCTTTGTCACTCAGAATTAGGGATATCTTCCAAACCCAATGCAATTTTTCTTAGTTTAGGGTCCTCCCTCCAGTTGACTTTACTGGCAAGAATAGTTCCCTGTGGAAAAATATACTTTTATATAATGCATATCATAAAACACTAAAAAGGTATCAAATTAATGTTTTGAGTCTCAGCACAATCTCCCATATAATTTTAATTTCAAATACATAGAATCACAATGTAATTTAATATTGGGATAAATATATCAGCTTGTTGTTAAGTAGGAAAACAATTTAAGGCAATTATTTAACAAGAATTTTCTTTCTTGTAGAAAAAGAAAGAAAATGAAATTGAAATTACACAGTGGGACAAACAAGGATGGTGCTGACTCTAGGTAAACATTATTACCCGGAGGACATTCTGTGTGATGGTAGCCATCTTCTGATATTTCTCCAGGTTGGACTGGCCTTTTTGTAAGACCTTGCTGTATTTCCCTTCTTCAGGATGTTCCCTAACCCGTTTCAGCTCCTCCATCTCTTTCATCTTCTCATGAATAAGTCTTTTGAGGTCTGCATATTCAAAATTTGGAACAAAGGACCAGCAAGGAAACAAGACACGCAGCATTATACTACTTTTTAAGAAGTAATTAAAAAATTATATATTTATACAGAAATTGAGCAATGCAGTGCTTTTGTTTATGACTACTGGCTAGCCAAAGTTGAAGAATAATCTTGAAAACAATACCCAGCCTCTGTTTTTGCAGCTGGAAAATCTGGTCCTGGATTTCACAGGAGTCCTTTGAAGAAAAAAAAAAAAGTTTAACTGACCTACACTAATATATATATATATATATATATCACATATGGAAGATAATATACAATTAGCCCTCATATCCCCAGGATCCAGAACTACAAATTCCGAAACAAATTTCTTCATAGAATGGGCTTATGATTTACAACAATGGCATTTTTCCTGGTACACTGTCATTTTATTTCCACAGCGAGCAGTAACTGCTGCTAGTCAGCTACTTTTGTTGTCATATTTTTACTAAAAGCTTTGTGAAAAACAGGTACAAGATTTTCTTTCAATGCTTCCATGTGTTTTCAATATTGCTGGGTAGTTCAAACACCGCAAATCACCTCAGACGGTTGTTGTAATAGCATCCCTCAAATTGAAAAAAAAACAGCTAAAAATGAGTAAAAAGGCTTAAAAACCAAATAAAACATATGCTATGCTCCACACTTACAGAAAAGGAGCCTTTTGGTGGCTGTGTATTGTTATTTAAGAAATAGAAAAGTCAAGTGAAGCACTTCTTCAAAATGAGAACTGCACAGCTTAAAACAAGCTGTCCAGGAATAGGGTTAGAATAGCATCTTTCTTGAAAATACAATAAGCCATCGCTGCCGTTGTAATACATGCATGGGGTATAACATCTTGTCCCGTGTATCTTGAATGTAAATAAGATTAAAATTTAATAAAAACACTGAAAAGACAGCTGTCCTGTATTGTTTTTACAGGGTTCTCACAACAGGGAAAAGGCCTGTAGTGGGTTTTTCAACTAGTCTTCAAAACATCAATTCAATTACTGACAATCAATTAACAAATGAAAATGAGCAAAAAAAAAAAACAGAAGCAATGACTGACTTCATGGAACATATGAACACCTTATGTGAAGAACGGGTGTATATTAAATGCTTGTAATCTTGTTTCAAACATCTCTCCAACCATACAGCTTGATAGAAGCAAACCAGTAACAGAAACAAAACCAAAAGTTTTTAAGTAATACAGGGCAGATGTCATCTTGTTACATCATATTATGTCCTAATGTAATGCCCAAATTGTATTTTCTCTGAGGTGTACGTCGCTTTGGAGAAAAGCGTCTGCTAAATGACTAGATATAAATGTAATGTGAATTTTTCAGTTAAGTCACTTCTATGTAAGCATTATGTCACAATCATAGAAAATCCTAAATAGCACGGCTAAGAACTGACCTTCTGAAGTTTTATTATTCTTCTGCTTAAGTCCAGACTGTGACTGGTCAATGCTTTCAATGTCCTGCAAACACACAAGAAAACAGCAGTGTGTAAAACCTGTGTGACAGATTTAAACCAGCAAAAATCTAGTGATACTCAATGAATACAAATTTGTCCCAACTCACAGAGAGGTGCAGCACTTACTCTGCTTCGCCATCATTCATTTTCAGTTTTTCTATGATGGCATGCCAAATTTGCATTCTGAAGAAAAAAGAAAAAACTCAAAATACATTTTGCACAACAAATAAGGGTTTCAAATAAATGTTCAAACCATCTCGCATACAAACATAATCCATTTGTAATATTGCAAAATGAGGAAATAATTAACACTGTAATGTTATTGCCTTCCTGTACCTACCTGTGTACCGCCAATGTTCCGTTGCAGTGATTTATTTTTACCCCTTCTATGCCACTTTCCAATTCAGACCTGTTGATGGTAGTGAAAAAAATTTAAGTGAAAATTCTATCTTGTCATGGTTTGAACATAACTGACCCTATGGAAAAACAGGAAACACTTACATATCTCTGTCTGACTCCTGCAGTGCACCAGTTTTTTGAGCCTGTCCTATCCAAGAAAACTCAGATTAAAATTTAAAAGGCTTTCATGCAAAAAAACCCACGTCCATACACATATAACCCAGTAAGATTTGACATTTATCACATAATGAAGTACAGCAATCTTACAAAAGAACACATCCCAGTGACATCTAACTTACCTGCACTGATCTGGACTTTCATTTCAAAACACTGGTTTGCCATCTGCCGTTTTATCCTGTACCCCAGAAAAGGAAAGGTTTTACTGAAAGTCACATCTGGTTCCTGACAACAAGTTATCAAATTACACATTAGAATGAAGTGCTGTATGAAATAGGAGCAAGGTAAATCAGAAAAAAGTGCAGAAACCATTAGACAATCAATCAAAACACTTCCAAGGATTGAATTTTACGCATAGTACACAATGAGTGAGACAGGCCAGGAAGAATGAAACTGTTCACAGACTTATGTTTCAGAAAGAAAAAGTGAAATTGGGTATAACATTTTACACTACGTACAGCACAGTGCTTTCATGTGTACCTCAGAATGTCCGTAAGAGAATTGTCCTTTTTCCCATTTGGGATTTCAGATACGAGACAACCGTTCAGTGCCACGGTTTCCAGCTTCGAAGCCACTCCGGACAGCTCCTCAAAGAGCTCCATGATGTATCAGCAAAACCTGTAACACTGTAACACTGTCATAGTTAACACTGGAATTCTGAACACTCACAGTAACACTATCAAAGTTAACACTGGAATGCTGAACACAGTAACACTGTCAAAGTTAACACTGGAACACTGAACACTCACAGTAAGACTATCAAAGTTAACACTGCAATGCTGAACACTGTACATTATCATAGTTAACACTGGAATGCTAAACACTGTAACACTGTCATAGTTAACTGGAATGCTGAACACTCACAGTAACACTGGAATTCTGAACACTGTAACACTGCACACTGTCAAAGTTAACACTGGAATGCGGAACACTGTAACACTGTCATAGTTAACACTGGAATTCTGAACACTCACAGTAACACTATCAAAGTTAACACTGGAATGCTGAACACTAACACTGTCATAGTTAACTGGAATGCTGAACACTCACAGTAACACTGGAATTCTGAACACTGTACACTGTCATAGTTAACACTGAATGCTCAGGACAGTCTGTAACACTAACAGACACAGAGAGTGTAACAAAAGAACTGTGGAGACCACCTCCCACGGTGGTAAGTACGTTCTCACTTGGTTGATAATAAAAAACTTTCAGTTTCACCAACACAAAAAAAACCTCGACGGAAACTAAAGCAAAACAGCCGATTTACGTAACGACTTGCAAACAGCGCAAAGAATCAAACAAAGGATCCAGAGTTATATTAGATGATTATGATCTAACGAACGCGTGTTTTTTGTCAGTGAGCGTAACCGAACCAGAGAAACATGATGTGGTTCTACCATGAATTCAAATTAATATGTTGTAGAACTACTGCATTTGAATGCATTTACACCGTAGTGTGAGACAGAGACTATACTTATTACCTAGAAGTTATCTAGAACGGCCAGATGTATCCCTTTCCGTGGTATGTAGTACAGTACTTTTTCTTGTATCTCACAGCAGCCGCAATTACGCCAACGAATTCAGCCTACGTGATTGGCTTGTAGTGCGGGACCTTGACGTCAAAAAGAAAATAAGATATATAATTGGTTCAAATGGATGTCAATAAATAGAGGCTGGCCCACTCAGTTTTTTAATTGGCTGTTGTTGCAAACTGAATCTACCGCCAGGAAGTTGTAATTTATCACATGGTGGACTAACGGCAACAACTGCGAAATCCGACGCGATTATTTATTTACAAATAGGGACGTAATGGCAGTGGTGCGAAGCTGGGTGCAATGTCAGTGACACGGTTTTACTAGATGAATGTCAAGAAATAACTGTTATCCTAGTAGTAGTGTACGTTTATTGTTATGTCTCTGGATGGTGGACAGCCTTCGGTCATGACATGAGAACCTGATCTGATGCTGATGTTTATTTCAACCGGCTTATCATCATGCAGTGGAATTTATCCATCTAATGGGTCCGTCGTATATTTTAAACTCCTGTTCATAAGAAACCCTGCGAAGGGGTTTAATTATTGCTACACAGTGTAACACAGGTAAGCCTCACGAACTCCGCATGCACACACAGTCATCATGATGTTGTAGATCACTAAGTACGCTTTGGATATCCTTCCCCTTGTTTATTAATTCATATCTGACAGCGTTAGGGTTACTTAAAATGAAAATGTATGACCGAAGTAAACAACAGGAATACCATCTTCCATGGTCCATAAAAATCGCGTTCTTTTATGACTTTTTTTTTTTTCTTTTTCTTTCCTCTTTAACCCGGAAGCAGATAGAAGAGGTCGCCATGGGGAGCAAAGTCAGTGGCAAAATGGCTGCTGCTGGTAGGGTCATACAGGTAAATAAAGTAGTTCGGGCAGCTTGTGCTTCTTCACTCCATGAATACCGCTTTCTGGGAGTGTCGTTAAACGTGATATTCAAGTATGGCTGCATGTAGGTGCAGGGACGCTTCTTTGACACGTTGTCTTCTGACGTCCTTGTCAGCCTGTCGTCACGTAACTCCTCACGTTCATTAGCGCTTCAGTGAATGTCACGATTGAAAGGACAAAGGAGAACGATTTCATTTAATTTACTCTGTGTGATGGAATCCATAAATTCCTACTACTTGTGGGGATTTGGGGATTTTTAAACCTCCTGTTTTTACACACAGCGTCACTCTTCCGCTGGACTGAACCAGTAGCCTGTCTTTCTTGTAACACAACTACAAGTTGATAAATCCAAATATGCACCTAATTTGAATTGAAAACCAGATCGTGATCTTGTGGAGCAGTTTTTTTAAACATTTTCCACTCGACTTCAGACCACAGTTAATATCACAGAGCAGGGGGTTTCAGAGAATCTGAAATACCCTAGACTCTACCACCATCACCTGTAAAGATCCCTATATTAACAGTATCTTAGTTGTAAGTTTCTTATTTTCTGTGTTCATTTAAACTATTTTTATATGGAATCTAGATTTTATTTTTTTCTTATTTTAAGGTAGTACGGCCTCACACCCCTTTAATCAAATTCCCCAATCGCCTGAATATCCCAAGACCTAATGGTAAGCGTATACAAGTATTGCATGTTATCTTACATTTTTACATTACATAACATTATCTTGGTGTACTCAGTTTTACCTGTATGGTTGCCTTTTGTTTTAACTGGACTTATGCAGTGATAATGAAATGCGTATGTAAAACCTTTCTCAAAATATTTTTTTAAATACAAATGAAGTCCAGGAAGCACTGAAAATCGTCATTGCCAACCCACCAGAAACGTCTGCTGGATCACACAGTTTGCGGCCATCTGCTGCTTCAGAGTCAAGGCCCCCAGAGCCACAGAGGCAGCTCCCTGGAACGCCGGACACTGCTGCAGCAGTCAGAGACTTTCCCCAGAGATATCGCAGAAGACCTCTTGCCTTAGAAGAGATGGACTACATTCAGGTGAGTATTGTTCACACACAGCCAGGGGCTCACGAGTGCTCTTGTGCTTTGTTTAGAAAGAATTCAGGTCTAGAACTTTACATCACAAAAGAATGGATTTTTGTCTGGCATGGTAGAGCAAAAGGCAGGGTACTGTAGAGGCCTTGTATATATTCTGTCACATGTTTCAGAATCCCTGTGTAAGCACTAATTTCACTTGTGTATTTTACAGCGTGGTGGACCAGAATAACCTGAAACGCTTCAGTGTGACATGCTTCAGTCTTCATCTACAAAGTTCAGTATTTCTTGTCCTTGTCTAATTGTTTATTGTACACCTGATGTCTTTTAAAGATTTCTGAATAAAATATTTAATTTATGCAGGCAACTTAATTTTGAAATAACTTTCCTTTGTACACCATTTGAGATGGAGAAATTCACAGAAACAAACTCCTGAGCATAATTAAACTGAGGTTTAGTTATGATTCTTTGTCTTGTCCATAATTCTGTTCAGCAGAGTAGATCATAGCAGGCACTGAACTTTGCACTGAAGATATTTGTGAAAGCAGATAACTGGGTGGCTTAGGGATTTTACCATGATAAAAGCATTGAATTCTTGTGTTGTTTGAATCCATATTGGAAGCCTTACACTAATGAACTCTTTGAATTATGTTTCTTGTACTATGGACAATATACAGATCATGCAATAAACCACAATTTATGAAAGCAACATTGAGGTATAAAACTAGTCTGAAGTCTGTTCTGCTCATTTTATTCTAATTACAGGCTTTATTGCTCTGAATATCAGCTTTACAGCTATAGTTTAAAAAAAAATTACACCACCTTTATGTAATATGGTTCTGTAAAATGAAAAAGCACTACACCAGCTTATGAAAATGTATACCCTGTTTTATACAAGTTCCTTTCTGAAGCTAAGCTGTATTCTGCATGGATGCACTTTTGTTCATGTTACTTTGGAGAAAAGCATTTGCCAGAAGTGTAAATGTTAATAGACAGCTGTAACCTAAAAGCTGCAGATTCAAATCTCACCTCTGGCTGTAGTAACTTTGAGCAAGGTACTTGCCCTAAAAATGTTATAGTCATCACAGGGCATGTTATGATTAGAATGGGATAGATACCAGGTTAAGTACGGGCTGGTTGTATAAAGCAATGCTATAAATATAGACAATTTAAGAAACCCAGTAGAATTCACTGTTTGTCAAAAAAGTAGGACATAAAATATGTTGTGACAATTTTTCCAGATAGAAATAATGACTTTTATTTAAAACCATTGTGAAAAGTACCAACTATTACAGAATGTAAATCTCAGTCACATTATGTAAAATACTATTGGGATGTCTTTCTCAAAAACAAATCTCTGCTAGCAAGATTTCACAAAGATTAAGTACATATTCAGTATTTTTACATAAATTGTTTGGCACTCATAATCTAAAGACCAATATGTTTTTTTCAAGGCTTTTCAATGTACAAGTATCAAACAATCAATCCACAAAGGACATTAGTGTTTCCTTCTCAAAATGTTAACATTTTCTTCAGTTAAACCATTTCTGGGCTTAGCTGTTGTAAATATCAAACTTCTTTCATAAATGCACATCCAAGAGGAGAACCAATGGCTATCTATTTAGGAAATGAGGATGTTTACATCCTTTGCAATATAACAATGCAAGCAAAGATACTTCATAGTGGCTGTTCCTTTCTTATTATTTTCTAGCACTTAACCATTGATCAGCTACAACCTTGCATTACAACATTTGCAGCATTGTGCTATACCACATAAGCTGCAGCTATGGATATTATTGTAGAAATTCTGTAGACCTGCAAAGTTACATATGGTAAATCTAGATGCATTGTCTTTCTGTGTCAATTTCTAAATAGCCACAGACTGAACTATTTCACATTGTGAATGTAGGCAGGGGGCCTTGGTGGCGCAGTGGGATTGGCCGGGTTCTACTCTTCAGGGGGTCTGAGGTTCGAGTCTTGTTTGGGGTGCCTTGCAACATACTGGCATCCCATCCTGGGTGGGTGTATGTGTTCCCCCCCCCCAGCCAGCCTTGTGCCCTTTGCCCTGTGCTGCCACGTTAGGCTCCAGCTTGCCACACCCCCCCTTGGGACAAGCAGTTTCAGACTGTGAATTTAGGAAAGTAATTTTCCCAAAAGGCCTGGCCTTGGCATGTATTCAAATTAAATCCCCCCCCCCCACAATAAACACACCAGACAGGCCCAGATATATGAAATGACATGAATTATGAAGTTTAGAATTAACAAACTGTTAGGGTATGCTTTCAATATGTTACTGTGAGTTTCTGTTCTCACCCACTACAGAAAAATGGGTTGGCAATGACAAGAAACTCAACCTAGTCCAGGACAAATCACCCCTCGAGGCTATGGCCATGAATGATGGATGTGCATCTCAGAATCTGTCCAACTGATAAACAGCTAATGATTTTGTAAAGACAGCCATTAAGACATTATCTAACATACCTAGTAAAGGAAAATTTCACATCTTAGTGAACTTATCCTAGCAAGAATTTTCTTAACCTCCCCTACTCCCATTGGTTTATCCCCTCTCCCCCCTTTGTGTCATAACTGATCTAGACATGATGGTGTACAGAACTAAATGGACTTTTCTTTAATATGGTCATCTTCATTATTTTTGACAAAGCATGTCAAGACACATACGAGTATTTTTGTTGTAGTGGAATACTGAGGCGTCACTTGTAACAGAGCACTTGACTGGCCGCATGAGGCATCCAGTAGTCATTGCTGCATGGTGTCTGCTTGGGAAGAGTGGTGATGAAGAAGTGGCACGAAGTCAACAGGGGCTGGACCAGTCTTGCTTCAGTCATCGTCCTCCAGCAGAGGCAGAAAGTCAGCGATGCTGTCCACTACATAGTCGGGGACATAGTCTTTCTTGTCAGGAGCGTCGCTGTCTTTGTACCCCTGCGCCTCCTGCAATGTGGACACCCCGGTGAGAGTGAGCAGGGTCTCCATACCACAGTTGGCCCCGAAGAGGATGTCCGTTTCCAGACGGTCACCGACCATGAGTGACTGGGCAGGATCGACGCCAAACTGGCTGGCAATGCACTCAAACATGAAGCGACTTGGCTTCCCAATGACCGTGGCCTTGCGGCCGGTCGCCGTCTCCAGGGCTGCCGTGAGGCTGCCAGAACCTGCGGAGAAGGTGAACGAGACTTACAGCACAGTCATGACAAAACAACCCGAGATGCCAAAAATCCAGCCGATTTACTGTTGAACTTCAGCCAGACATCCCTGACAGCCATCAAGTCCTCTGAAAAAAGAGACACAGGAACTTAGATGCTAAGAGGAATAAATTTCCAATTGACTTTCAGCTTATGATTACATCATAACTTTCAAAACACACGTCCACTGTACGAGAAAGCCTCCTTGACAAACACGTCTGTGGAAGTTTCTCTGCATGCCTCCAGAGCACCTGATGAGTTTTAACATTTAGTGGGATCTGTTGAGCTGAATGGGATGTTCTGCAGTGTTCCAGGGCTGAAACTCAGCACTGTGTCACACTGAAACGGCCCGCTGGGGGAGCCAAGAGGAACCCCAAAAATGGATGGGGATGATGGACGGGGGACGAGGGACAGGGGATGGGGGGGACGAGGATTATTAGCAATGCCAAACCTACCCGGAGTTACCCGCCCCTCCCGCAGCAGATGCCAGGGATCCGGGTCCGTGGCCAGGAAGAGACACTCGCCGTTCTGCAGGTAGCAGCAGGCTTTGGCCAGTTTCAAGAAACTCAGCTTGTCGTCATACCCAACGAGGACGGCCTTCACGTCCGCCTCTAACGGGCAGTCGACTATGGTCATGCCGGAATCGTCGACATCCCCCTCCACGAAGGGCACGCCGGCATCGCGCAGCTCCTCGTAGACGCCATCCCCGCCGATCACGAACACCTTCCCCTCCTGCACTTTGGCCACGTCGCGCAGGTAGAGCGCCGAGCAATACGCCGAGCTGAAGATCTCCTCCTGCGCCACGTCTGCGAATCCCAGCCGGGAAAACTTCTGCACGTATTTCTCCCTGGGCCTGGTGCAATTGTTCGTGACGAAGAACACGTTCTTGCCTCGCCTCTTCAACAAACTCACCACCTCGGTCGCCCCGGCAACCACCTTCTCCCCGTTCCAGATCACTCCGTCGCAGTCGAAAAGCACGCTGTGCTTCGAGTCTATGAGGTCGCGTATCTGAGAGCCTCTGATCTTCTGGCAACCCCTGCTGCTCACAGCTCCTGCCATTTCGATCCGATCGGTGTGTGTCGTGTTGTCTGTTGTTTAGCTTTGCCAGGCGACACCGCTCTCTCCTGCAAACCAATGATAATTACGTCACTGAGCTCTGAAACAAGCAAGGGCGTTTCCCTCTTGCCGCTAAACTTTTACCTGCTCCCGACGCCACACAGACATGCATACATCGACACAAAACGGTACAGTAAAGTGATCAGAGGGAAACCAGCAGAAAGAAGCAAATAACGCATGCGGGCCTGTCGTGCACAATGCCCCTTCCCTTCATTTTGCTGGTTCTAACTCTGAGCCACACCTCTTTTTGAAAACTGCCCAATGAAACCGCATCGCATCCTTTATTATGCTCCCAGCAGAATAAGCAAGCGCCGTAATGTCCGGTAGAAGTGCGCACTTTAATAAAGCAGCTTCGTCCGCCACTTCCATACGCGATCTTTTGTGTGGCCGCTTGTGTTAACCTCCGTAGGAGAAAATGTGTTATTTTGTGTTCGTTTTCACGCGAGAGGTCAGTAATGTAAACAGTAGCAACAGTGGCTTTTTAAGAAGTACGGGTTACCTGTTGACACAGCAAAGAAAACAGGCCCAACTGTTGTGGAAGTGCTATGTATTAGTTTTTCCTTCTGATTAGTGTGGGGACCGAACACATGCGCTTCACTGAGCTCCAGACAGCTGACGCTGCTAAACTGCTAGGGGAAGAAACAATATGACCCGTGGTCAAATCAATGCGGGATATTTAATATTTGCCTTTAAATTTATTCATTTAACAGACCCATGGGCCATGTCTGGATAGCGACGTACATACATCTCCAAGAACAGAAAAATTACATCAACAGGAGAGATTTTGTTGCAGACACGACGGGAGTCTTGAGTACAGTCGATTTGTCACATACATACCACTTGTAAACCAGTGTACATTGCCTGAGTAGCTGTATATAGATCTTTTTAAATTATTAAACCGATAACATACGCGTATAGCTTTATCGAGCAGTCAGGAGATCAGGGGAGAAGAGTGAGTTCGAAAGAGGTGAGTTTTAAGACTCTTAAATGTAGAGAGAGATTCAGCAGTTCTGAGTGAGAGGGGGTGGGTGGTCATTCTACCACTTAAAAGCCAGAACCAAAAACCTTTGCGCCTTTGACTGTGGACCTTTTGTGCGTGGGGCCACCAAGCGGGCAGAGGTGGAGGAGCGTGGCAGTCCGATTGGGGTGCAGCGAGTGAGCAGGGCTTGTAGATGTCGGGGTTTATTCCAGTTTCACAATTTCTCTAGAAGGGATGTTAAACATTAATTACAAAACTTCATCAAATATGATATTTCATTGCTTGCTGTTTCATTTAGACTGCATAATCTGCCTCCAGTGGTAGAGTATCATCTATAATTAATGCTTTAGTTTTTTTTTTTTTTTCCCCGACAAAAGTTAAATTTAGGAAATGAATGTAAGATCCAGTATACTTTAATGATTATTAGCAGTACAGGAACTCGCAGTCAAAAATCCAACAATTTAGATTAAGAATTTTTTTAAAATTAGAAAAATCAAATGACAGCACGGTGGTGTAACAGGTTATAAAATGTGGTGCGCTCTGTATGGAGTATGTAACGCTAATGCTTCACACGTCCTGCTGCGGCTGTATCTGGCATCGCAGTTGCCTGGGACAAAGTGCGTGCTAAACACATTATTATTATTATTATTATTATTATTGTGTGCGCTACTCGAGGGCTCACCTAGTAGTAGCCGAGGGTATTTAACGGTAAATAATTGCGTGTAACTGAGGAGGGGAGCGCGTGTGACGCGCTGCGCTGCGCACCAGGCAGGACTAGTTAGGCTCTTGGTTATATTAGAGGAAGGGGATTCCTCGAACTGCACGTTAATTTTTCCACATCAGCGGCCGCTCCCATAAAGCTATATCAGAACCAAATGCTGTATTGTAACGTCTCCCCAGGCTCAGGAATCAGAGTAAAAGGAACGTGCTCTTTATTTAGAGTTTTTTCTTCTTTATTTGACGGAACAGAATGGATTACCAGCCCAAGGTGTCTGGTTCCACACTGACTGTCCTACTCGACAGGTAAAATTTCTCCATTTATCATTAACGGAAATTAAAATTTTTATTCAATAAATAAATCCTATCATGCCAATAAAATCTAAAACAAAACAAAAATCCATAAGACCAACTAATGTAAATCTGACATGTGGGACCCTTAGAGACCTTAGAGTAAAAGACTAAAGCCAGGAAAATCTATTTTGTAAGGAGGAATGGAAAAGAATTCCTCTGAACTCATACAGAAAAACTACATTATTGCTGCTGATAAAGGGGGATTCTACAGTGACTGAATTATGGGGTGCACCTTTTCCCCTACCAGGCTTCTGCATGTTAACTTACTCTTTGTTGAATACATGACAAGACGTGTTAGGCAACATAATGCTCCCTCTAGAGTTAAGGCTTAATGAAGACTTTTAAAAAGCTACTGCTACCTGACCCAACTCAGACCAACTGGCTGTCATTTTATACTACTTAAGTATAAAATGACAGCCATTTAGGCAAGTTAATATGCATTGGAGATCAAGGTTTCAACCCACAAAGTTAAAGTAAAGCAGAAGTTACTCATAAGATTTCCAGACCTTTATTTCTGGATCTGTACACAAGGTATTAAAGTACAACAGAAAATACAAAATAATGCTCAACAAAACAGAACAATTCAGTGTTTATGTACAATATTATAAACAATAAAGATTTTTGTCTTGAACATTTCAGATATTAAATGCTGTTTCGATTGTCTATATTTCTGGCTCTATATATATTTATATATATTTTCATGTTTTGTTGGAACACAAAGGTGGTTTCTGAACTCAGACCAAGAAAAATTTTGTACTGTCAGTAATTGCTTTTTAAAATAAAATGCAAAATATAGAAACTAAAATAGTGTTTAGGGGATTTTTTTTTTTTTTTTTTAAATCAACATTTTCTGACAGATTTCAGTGAAGGGTTAAAAAAAGACACACTTCCCTACAGGTAAAATGCCATTACAATTACATTCTGAGTTCTTTTTTTCTATAACCATTCCATACAAACTTTGGATAAAATAAATATCACTGCACCACTACATTTGCTAAAGCTAGCAATCAATCAGTCCTTGGAAAGACAAAGAAATAATTGCACAACCTAAGTGACCAAACTGTACACTGTGTATTTGCCAACAACTGGTACTAAAAGGTACAACCATCAAGTAAATCTAATGTTGGGAGAAATTACACAGCAAGAACAGCAAGGAGTCCAGGAAAGGCAAAAGTACCGCAATAAACACAACACCAGGCACTAAATAAGCAGTCATTGTAGTTCCTAATGATGCTATAAGTCACAAATGTTTTCCTTTATACCATTTCCTTCAGTTTTGCTCAACAATAAGTGGATTACAAGTACAGCTAATTTAGCACCCGGAGTTGGTAGACAACAGCCTTCTGATTTCAACGTAAACATGAGGAAATAATGTTTGCTTCTGTATACAAAATGTTGCACCCTGACCTGTGCTCCGGTCACTCTAGCTACCCCAGGCAAACAGGCTCAATGGAAGCAGGGCAACATGACCACATGGCCAAAACCTGACCGTTCAGCTGTCCAATGGAGATGAATGGAAAATACTACATCTGCACCCTGTGTTGGACTCCCACTTTGCATTATAGTGTTGGAATATTACTTAACAGTAACAATGTCTCTTGCCGTCACACCGAGATAAAACATGGTGACCATAGTGCAACGTAATACTATACACTTCAGTGTTGCACAAATCAAATCCTCCATGTCATTTCAACCAGCAACTTGAGAGAAATTCAGTCTTCACCTTTTGCAGCAAAACCTTTGAGGTATACAAAAATGTATGGAAGTGTTCATTATTAAAGCTAGCTAAAAAAGACACTATCAAGTTGCAAAAGAGACTGTGCTGTCATCTAACATCAAGGTCATTCAGCAAAGTGGGAGGACTGAATCTCATCCTGCTGACCACCCTTATAAGGCATTCCTGCTGTAAAACAGCAACACCAACTGATAAAGCCTTAATGTAGGATGGCCATAACAACCACTGCTTACAACATGGGAGACAACCTTTCCAATGGACAGCTGGAGATGTTACCATTGGTTCTTTAAACCACGTATTACGATATAGTAGGGCCCATCTGAATTCCATTTTAAGACAGTAGCTGTACTAAGATTAATAAAATTTAAAAAAAAAAAAAAAAAAAAAAAAAAAAAAAGTTTACATCAACGAATGCAAAGCCTTCAAAAGCAAACGCAGTACTGAATAATAGCTTAATACATTGTAGGTAAAGCTGTTTAGTGGTACATTTTCGTGAACAATCACAGCATGCATGGATAAGCTGTCCTTTGATGCAAATAAAACCAATGAAAAAAGTCAAGTCAAACAAAACAAGTAATGTCTGTACATATTTACAAATTATTGCCTTAACATCAAGGAATTAAAGATCTTTGTCTCAACACAAATTCACAAGTTAATGAGGTCAAATACTCAACTTTTCATAACTACCTGGTGATTATATACATTAGTAACTTAGTGACCATCTCTCTGTATTAAACAACTTTGTTATGGTGAGCAATGCATTGGTCTCAAACATTCCACCATAGAAATAGAATTACTAGAGCGGTTACATAAATTATAAGCAGTGTGATATAAGCAATAATTGGAAAACTAATAAACTGAATAATTATGTGATTTATTACAGGCTGTGACAATGATACCTGATGTTCTCTGTCCCCTTTATGGATGTCTTTTAATCCAAATTAATATTTCAAGCAACTCAAACAGAAATGTTCACCATTTCAGTAATTCTATATCTATGCACTCCATGAGCTAACATTCAAAATTATTCACTACCCCTGATAGAGCTTTTCTGACCCTACTCTGTCTTATAATGCATAGATAAATTAAGTAAACACGCATACTGCATTAATAAAACTGGCAATGACTTCTGAGGAACCTGTTTATTCCAAAGACTGAGGATACTGGTTAAACTCAAAACCTCACAACCCTACACTGCTCAATTGGAATGAGTGTGAAGTGTGGGCTTCCGAGTTTTAAAAAAACAAGGCAAAAAAAATAAATAAAGCTAAAGTGGTATGGATGGCATAATAACAGCAACACTGGTAAAAAACCAGGTACTTCATGTCAAATCTATTTCTCCACATGACTCCAACTATTCACCGTAACAAGCTTCCTAAACTAAGGATGTACATGCACTGATCAACTTACAGAAACAGTACTAAAGTCAGTGAAAGTAACTATACTTGTACATCACAAACAGAATTTAAATGTGCCAATGCCAATTTTTTTTTAAGCAAAGTTGTTTTACTGTACATTTGCTAGAGAAAAAAAAAAGCAGTAAAAAGTACGTAGAACACTAAAGCTGCAATGACCCCGGTGCAGTCCGTAATACTCTCTGCAATAAATAAATATCAACCTCCTGACCAACTACAAACCACACATTTTCAAAAAACAAAACTTTTGGGGGAAAACGTTTTTAAGACAAGTTTTAACTATCAAGAAAATGAACAGAAATACCATGACAAAGTAGCAATAAATATATTGAAAATATTCATTTTGCTGAACAAGTTACAGTCTGCTAATTTTGTGGTTTGCCTTTCCTGGGAGCCACACACCCACCAGGGCTATCTGAAACGTCTGACTAACCGAAACGCGAACCACTGAGCCTACTTCATCTATGTACCTTCTGTACCATGTGCAAGTCTGAGAGGTGAGTAGTGGCACTGACAGGTTTCGGCAATGATAACTCACTCATGGTTTTACGGGCCTACAGGTGATTTGCCTCAATCTACCACTTGCGCAACATGTCCATGTCAGGATGGCCAACAAAACACTTCAAGATTATTCGACCCCTGCGACAAAAAATACATTGTGATGATGGCAATAAAAATGCGTGCTATCACTTTTGTTGGTTCACTGGAGCACTGTGTGCATGACAAACTGCACTTAAGTCCTCCAAGGGACCATAGTTCGTGGAGTTATTTTTCCAAGAAATACTTCAAAAGACTGCGCTGTGCCCAGACATTGACTTCTTTTAGGGATATATAGTTAAAACGAGCAACAGAGCAACTACCACAACTCTTCTTTGAACTTGGAAAAAAATACTTATGTAGAAAATATCAAAAATGTCCAACTTCTAGCCAACTTCAAAACAGCGTGTGGCGGTGAAGTCAACATCCACTGTGCAGAGGCATGGGGGGGACAGAATGAATCAAATCCTTTGGACACTAGTTTTTTTAATCCCCCAGTGTAACTCACATAAACTTTGGGGGAAAAATAAAGAGCTAAAATAAAATTTGACCTAGAAACTGAAGTGCTCCTCAATTTGCACCACTATGTGCACAAAAATCTTTGCACTAATGTGTGCACTGGTTACAAGGGGGAAACCTGGACCCTTTAAACAAAATCGCTACTTTACTGTGGGCCTGGCCCTTCTTGGTACCGGTAAATACTGATATTCCAAAGTACCAAAGGAAAAGAAAAGTATATAAAAAAACTGTTTCTGGCAGTCATTGTGGGTAGCCATTGATTCAACGGGCAACAGTTGGGCTCTTAAAGGCTTGTAGGAACCAGGAAAACGACATACATGCACAACCCTGCATTCAGGTCCCACAGCATATGGACACAGACATATGGTACTTCCAAACTGAGGACTGGAAAAAAAATGGCTATATCAACTCTTGAGAAATCAAGATTTTAGTTCTATATACGATAAAAGACATCACTGATGTCATAGTAAAAAAAAAAAGGAAAAACAAAAACAAATATATTTATATATACTGTATTTATATAATAAAAAAAATTCCAGTGAATGAGAATATGTACACATTTGACGGCGGGTCCATCAAACAGGAGGTGGCCCTCACTCGGACTGCAAGGCCGCGGGTTGCGAGTGCAACGAATGTGGGCTGATAAAGCCGTTCGGCTCACTAGATGACAGGCTTCCAAAGTCTGTAACGGACACGGCCATCTTGGCACTGGTTATGCGGTGTGTCCGGCCCTCGAAGCCGACACCTAGCTCGCTCACGGACACTTCACCGACGAGAGGCTCGGGAATGCCCATCTTGAGCCTTTTGGCAGGCCGCTCACAGTCCTTGCCACACACAGCAAGTGGGCCCAGCTCCGAGTGGTAAAAGCCCGCATCCAGCACGTTCAGGCACTCGCCATCCCCATTGGTGCTGAAGCCAAGAGACTCTGTATGGCTCAGGGCCCCGCGGTGAAGGTTCTCCAACTGAGGGAAACCGAAGGAGTCCAGGCAGCCCCCATCTGCTGGGTTGCACACTGTGGCCACGCTATTGGTCAGTGCTGTTGAGCAGAAAAGGTTAGTCAGTACCATCAGTAAGAGACTCCTTTTGAAACGATTATAGATACCACAAGGAGTAGAATCGTTTACATTTCGTTTTGGATTACTGTTTAGACAAATTTATTTTGAATGGATTTGCAATATGAACATAAAGTATAGATGTGACCCATTTTCAGTAAAGAGTTTTGATCTGTTGTGCATTACATTTCCAACAAGCCTCACCAAACTCAGGTCACATCAATGGATGGTTTAACTACAATACCAAAACCATTTTATAGATAGATTTGACAGAATCTCTTGTGACATTTATTGTAGTAGAACTTACACATTATATAGGAACTAACAGAAATTTCCTAACTGACATGTTGCCGTGCCCCACAAACCATTCAAAATAAATCTAAATTACAGATTGTGGGTGCTGTAAGAAGTACAGTAAAATCTAAGTCAAAACACAGTAACACCTGAACTTCAAGGTGTATTACACATCTCTTAAAGTTAAAACTGGCAACAAGATATGTCAAACTCCTGGAGACTTTAAATTCATCTTTATTCATTTAGCTAATGCTTTTCTCAAAAGTGACTTACATAATTGTTAAGTTGCTTAACAATGTATCAATTTATACAGCTGGTTATTTTACTGGAGCAATTTAGGGTAAATACCTTGCTCAAGGGCACTACAGCTGAAGGTGGGAATTCAACTTGCGACCTTTGAGTCTTAAGGCAGCAGTTCTAACCATTATGCTACCAGCTGTCCCACTACATTAAATACACTTCTCCTTGGTTTGATTCAAAATACCCCTAATACCAGTGACTCTGAGTCAAAGGGAACAAGTTAACCACATTGCAACTCTATTCATATTACCAAAAGATGGATAAACAGGAAGACCATGTAGCTGTTCCTTGACTAGCTCCATACAGTGAGTCACCCTCAGTCTGACCCACACCAAGGCCCCTAACTTCCCCTCACCTGTGAGGTCACTGGCGGTGATGGAATTGAGGAGGCTTAGCTGCTGTTCGGTAGGTGGTTCCATCCGGCCCCCGCTGGAGCACACCGAGGGTGAGCTGGCTACGGCCAATCCTTCCGCCTCGTCTACCAGCCGGTCCATCAGGTCCCTTATAGGGTGAACATAACAAATAATGGACCCTCAAGCAGCTGCTACTACCACTAAGTAGCCTTCAGCAGGAGGAGCAATATGACAGGCAAGTCTAACCATCTTACAGGCAAGTTCTGCATCAGTGTGGTGAGCCTTATTTCAGTGAGAATGGGTGCGTATTCCACAGCAGGATCCCCTGCACACAGCTCCAACTGCTGCAACCTATAATCATTCCTAATCAATTCCTTCAAGCCTGTCAGCCTATGAATTCAACTGAACGCAACTACCAAGCATTGTTTAAAAACCTATCAGCTGACAATGCAGTGAGGTCTGCAGCACCATCTTTAAATCTAACTAAATGAAGCTCAGACTGCAAAGATCAATTTGTTATGAGTACTCGCAAATTTCTCTAAACAGTTCTATTTCCCAGAAATTTTTGTTTAACATTCTTAAATACATTCATTATTCTAAGACACAATACACAAATTTAATGCAGAGCAATGAGTGATTACTATAACCATTTATTTGACACCATTTCTCACGTATCAAGGTTCATAACATAACCACTTACGTTACTCCCGGATAGCTGCTGTATTTTTTCTTCCCAAATCTGGTCTGCTGTACAAAGTAGTCAAAGCGCTCAGACTTTTTCCATATATAGTAGAAAGCTACACATTCAGCCACTGTCCTTGTTTTAACCTTAAAAGCACAAAAGAAAGATAAGCCATAAATACACAAAAAAACCCCATAGCTGTTATATACTAAGATACTTTTTAATCAGCCTTTTGTCACATCTACATAACTACCATGGATACTATGTTAAAATTGTGACTCTTTTCTCAGAGGTTGGGCTATGTTCTATTCTAGCAGATGCAAATGCATTGCAATCCTTACCTTGTGTTTCTGTATGAGGTGAAAGTTTTTGTCATATATCTGAAGAGCATGCTCAAAGTTTCTGCATTCTTCTTCAGACCATGGTAGCCCGTCTTCTACAATGAGAAGAAATTGGACCCTTTAGTTTTCCCTACTTCAAAATGGTATTACAGGCAATGACTCCAAGTCAATCACTCACCCTTTGAGGATTTTGCATTGCTACGGTGCCTTTTAAGTGCTTCATGGATGTTGTAATCACATTTTAGAAGCTCATACAATGCCTGAGAAATTGATGCAAAGGAAGCAGTTAACACAGTTCAGTTTAAGAAACTTACACAAGGTTATTTATTCTTCAAAGACTGTTTGGATTCCTGAAAATGGACCTTTTCAAATCGCCAATGTGAGGAAACAAAATCCTATATACCTTTATAGTTAAAAGGAGTGGTCTATCAGTCTCTAATATAATAATGCAGTTTACAGAAATAAACATGCACAACCAGCCTGACTTCCTACCTGCTCATTGTCTCGAACATGACTTCCCTCCCCAATGCCAGTCTTTCCATCTGTGACCCGAAACCCAGCTTCACGTAAGAAGTCCCGCACTTTACTCTCCGGCAACACCCCTGGACTCCACAACAACTGGTCCTCATCCTCATACGCTACAACACAATGACATCAAAACGTGCTCATCTCAGTTTCATGGAAGCTTCAACATCATGTCTGAGACCAATAACTAACCAATAACTGCACTGCACAGTATCCCCAAACTCACCTCTCTCGCCTTCAGCATAGCTGCATAGGCGTGAAGGAACTTCCGCCTGGTATTGAGATCCTACCATTATCTCCTGCAAAGGGCAAAAAAAATTGAATATTTTTGCAATAGATAAAAATATTTAAATTTTTTCCAATAGATTAAAAATAATTTTAAAGTGTTCCAAACGTACCTTCTTGGAGTCTTCTGGACTTACACCATCCTCCTCTCCTTCTGACTCTTTGTCACCATCATAAACAGTGTTAGCTGGAAAAAAAAAAACAGTACTGAAAGTACTATCTTGTGGAAGATGACCTTCATAAGCTGTTTTAAGCTTCTTAAGTTTTCTGGAAATCCTAAAAATTTTGTTGGATCAGATATTGCAAACATGAGATGGGGATGTGATGTAATGCAAATCCCAAAGACAAATAAAACAAGTTCCGAAGCAAACTGATTTAAAATCGGCAGCGGTGCACAGTGATGCACATCAAGAATGATTCAACGGTCTTACTGGATTATGCTATTACATATTATATTAATGTACGGAGCACACTGAATCAGTGAAGACAAAACATTTTTGAGTTTAAACTTTGAAAGTACTTACATCTAAGGCTCCTTGGGAAAAAGTCTGTGGCCTCATGAGAAGTTACAGATGGGGTCAAATCATCAGCTGAGGACTGAGTCTCTTCTTCATAGTCCCCTGACAAGAGGTCCTTTGCAATCTCCTCCTGTTCAACATCACAAGAACAAGTGACTTAAGCAGATGATATAAAAATATGCAAAGTAAAACATGAATAAACTAAAATGAACATTGTAATAACTACACGGTAAAAACAGCTATGGAAACAAGTTATATGGAATGCTTGAAACAATATAATGAGAAACCGTAAAGGATTATGATCCATTGCACCCCATTTGCAAACTACAGTGTTAAATTACAGTTTCCTGCAGTTTAATGGTTTTTGCCATGGACAAAAGCATAAACAAAAAAAATCTAATACAATAACTATATCCATTAATTTAGATCTGCATTGATTCACTGGAGGGATTTTTACCCGTCTGAGTTTATGATACCTGTTACGTGAATTATTCCAGCAATTACACATACGTCAATTTTGAGTATATACAAATATGGCAAAATACTTCAGTTTTCATAGGAAAAAGTGGCAAATATTCAGTTTTAAACCATGTGATGGAAAAATCCAAATGGCATAAGCACAACCACAGTTTCCGCTTTCCAGCAGTTACCTTGTCTAATGTCATATCCGGCAGCTCATCGGTCAGTTCGCCAGAAGAGCTGTCCATACTGGAGCCCGCAGCTGATGCCTCGTAGCGATATATGGCCAGCAGCTCCTCCAGCGGCATGTTTCCCTCCTGGTAACACACCGGGCAAAATGGTATTTGGAAAAACAGCATGACACATTTGCCGTATGTAAGCAATTTCATTCACCCACCAACATATCCCTTACAATGAAAGGGATGAGGGAGGAAAAGTCTTACTGAGGAAAAGGTCACACAGTCATCTAGAAAAGATTATAAAACCTTACCATGGTTACAATACTGTCCATTCCTTACCAGTGAAATATATATTTTTAAAGCAGAGTTTTTCACTTCATTCCCTTTGGTCGTATTCACATTTTCCTCATTTCAGAAAACGCAACATTCATTGTATAACTTACTGTATCTCTGCCCAGACTACCATTACAAAGGTGAATTTATTAAGGACATAGTTTTGAATTTTATAAAACATTGACTATGTGAATAAAAAAGTAATTTTGTGGGGGGGGAAGGTTAACTTCGAAGGGTGTGCTACCTTCTCCAGGTCCGCAAGCTCAGCTCGGAAGTTGCGGTCCCCTTCTTGCAGCTCCTCTTCCTCTAGTGTTCGTTCGTCGTCGAACTCATGGACCAGCATCTCGGCCGTAGGGTCGAAGTCATGGTCTTCTGAAGACAAAGACCCTGATGGAGTAGGGAAGCGAAGCTTAGCAGACACACACTCCATAAAAACATACATATCAGTAAACTGCAGCCCAAGAATCACGGCAAAGGAGTGACCATAACTGTTCCTCCTTCACGGACATAAAGTGTTTAAACCATCAAATAAAAACAAGATTTTTTTTTTTTTGGGAGGAGGAAAGGGGTGGGTTAACAGCACGATTTGGAGGGAAAACTCACTGCAAACTAACTGCACTTAAAAATCACGCATCTACGTCTCTTCCCGCTAATCATAATGTAATGCGCACATTCATTGTATTTTCTATGCGGTATACGTCGCTTTAGAGGAAAAGCATCTACTAAATGAATAATGTAAAGTAACTCACCTGGGCTTGAACTTCCAAAGGAAGCCTAGAAAAAAAAGGGAAATGAATCGGAGACGTCAGAATAAAGCAAGAACGTGATCGTATCATTGACACAGAGGCAATGCTGTCACAACACTGCGGCGGTTCAACACGAACACTGTGACTGTGTGACACCAACACACGACTGTCAGTCCATCACCGGCGCCCGACAGGGAAATAAATAATAACCAGCGCTCCGCTTTCCCGCTACATCACCACCCGTGTTTTTACAACCGTTCCTCGACGACGACCCATCAAACTAGCCATTCCGCCCACTTACATCGCGTTTCTACATGAGTAAGTGGAAAGTGCCCGTTCCAGCGGGGTTCGCAGCTACTACTAGTCGCTCTGACTGACTGTCACCGCGCTCCGCTCTCCAACGAACGAGCCACAAAACACAGCCATCTTCGCCAACTCACTCGAAAACACTCCACTGCGCGAAAACTGTCTTCCGAATTATGTATTCGGGGGGACCTGTGATGCTGTAAGCCAAAACACGAAAATGTGCGCGTTTTTCCACAGCCGGTTAGCTAGCTAGTCGTGTTTTCACCACCGCTCCGCTCGCAAAGCGCTCTCACGGGCTGTTTCATACCGACACGGAGCGGCCTAGTCCCGCAGGATGCCGCTCCGCGTTCAAAACCTTTTTTACATGCATACTCCTACCGATTTTGCCAACGAAGCCCACGTACCACAAAAAACAAAGCTTACTGAACACGATCGCGCGAACCAGACCGGACCGCAACGGCCGAGACGTTTAAAATCCCCCATTTAAAATTTGATGCTTCTTCCCTATTTTCCTTCTTACCTCCGCCATATTGGTACCTTTAGGCTAATAAAGTGGCTGCAGCCCCGGTACCCGGATCACGCCGGAGAACCAATGGGACGTCGCGCGTGCATCTCTACGGACAAGTTTCAAACTGACGCTTCACTGTGGAGAAGAGTCCAGAGCGCGCGCTTCGGCTTCGCCGTCGGTCACTTTTCGCTCTTCGCTTGCAGACATAGCGGAGCCACACGGGTAGCTTTTACTGCTGAAAATTATTACTATTATTGCATGTATAAAAATTACCAAAGTATTCTGTCAGCATAACTGTAATATCTGTCAGTATGGTGTTACGTTGTATTTTTAAAGAGTTTTTGGACGACAGACACTCTGACAGAAAAGACAAGCAGGGCATGACCATGATGATAATCATTACCTGAAATTGAAAATCGTAGCTTAAGTTAAGGACTCGTCAGAACTTTGACAAACCTTTTTAACATTTGTAATAACTTTGTTGGGGTTTTTATGTGTTTGTTCCTTGCGTAGGACAAATGTAGAACATGACTCTTCATTTTTGACATTTTGTGTGGATCTGAAAAAATATGATAAATTGCTTCAATCAATGGTTTATATTTTTCTTTTTATAATACTGTTTTAAATGACAGCCATAAAACTGAATAATTTGCTTTATTAGTATAAATTGTCATTCTGCAATATATATTCTGTGTTTAATTTGGTAAATTATTACATTTTTGGATGGACTTTGACAAGACATAATTAAGTCACAAAGACATTCCTTTAATTCTCTTCCTTATTTATCCACATCCAGTTGTCTCAAGTGATTAAGTACAGCATTTCTAAATTAATATATTGTATTTTATCTATCACATAATAGTAAAAGTAGGTAAGGCCACGACTTCACTAGTTTATTAAAATGTTTAGTTCTGTTGCCTCTGCAACTGGTCTGCTGATTGACATGACTGTGGCTTTTCAGTGCTGTATTATTGTTTAACCAACACCTTATGCTGGATACCGGGTATTTTACTGAAACAATTGTTTCAAATATTTCTTTCGTATCATAATAGTGGTAATGCTGATGCCGCTACTTAGAATTGCAGACTTTTGCTTACATTTACGTTTTAAATCTTTTTGTAAAGATTATGTATATGCTTTAGCCTTTAAAAGCACATTTAATATGTGTCATGTTTATAAAGGCTAATTTCTTTTAATTCTTAATATTATAATGTAGTGAATGTTCCTATAGTCTTTATAACAAAAAGAGATAATAAAACAGATTACTTTTTACATTTTTACTACTTACACTGGTCTTTGTAGATTGCTACAAATCAGTGGTGTAAAACCTTGTGCGGTGTTGGGGAGCGAGTAAAATTTACTTGGTCCTCTCTTGACAAACTGTCTAGCTGCCAATTTTTTAATAGATGGATTTTTTTTTTTTTTTTTTTTTTTTTGCAAAATTTGCACATTTTATTCACGTTTCTATAATGTCTATAATTTGATGAACGAGCGTGACCTGTATTTACCTGTTGAGCCGATAGATGTCAGTAAAATGCACCTAATGCCTTAATTCAACTGGCCTCTGCTGTGTGTACAGCTCGTGTTCTGCGTTCCTGAGTCTTGGTGATTTTAACAGCACCTTAGAGAAGAAGCGTCTGTTGCCATGGAGACTACAGTTTATATAAGGCTTATAGTGCGAGCAAAATAAAGACCGTTGTACATTGCGCATTAATTAGATGATTAAGCACTGAATAATGGTGTATAGAGATGATACATTTTTATTTTCAGTTATTTAACTTTTTATTTTTTTTAAGTAGCATCAAGACTGAATTGTGTCACAACATAATCAGTCTGAGGAGAAACTAAAAATACAAACAGATACAAATAAACACAGTAAAAAAGGCAAAAACGGTATAATATTTAGCAGCGATCCGGTCGAGGGAGTTGTGATGGGAGCTTCAGCGCAAGGTTGGACCTGCTACTGTGTTGGCTAGTCTTGGTATTGTTTCTTATAGGTAGAGAAGTATTCGTTTGGTTTGTGCTGTGTAGGAGCTTGGTCCACAGCTTTGGCTGTCAGATAGCCTGATTCCCCCCATGAAAAAGACTGTCTGGTGCATAGTCCTACTCTGGTTGCTGCTGCTATACCACAACTAGCCATGTTTTATACCTCAGCTACAGCACACTAGTCTTGGTATACTGGGTTAGTAACTGTTTTCAGGGTTAAACTTGTTCAATTTCCTCACTGTAGAGGTGAAATGAGCTTATACTTGTAGTCATGAGCTGGACAATCTTAAGTTTTCTTACTTTTCTGGTGAATTCAGATGTTGAGATTAACACCAAATGGTTGAATATTGTATAAAAATAGGCTTAATTATGTCAATGCTTTTAATACATAATTTAGAACATGCACCTTTTGATTATGCTGTTTTATTTAAAATGTAAAACTCCTGGACAGAATGGAGGTTCTATTTCCAACTGATCTTGGGCTACTGGTGACAGCTTTAAATCCCTGGATGTACCCTAAAGCGCGAGGGAAGGGGGAGTGAAACTGTAGGATGCTAATATTAAAGAATTAATGATATAGGCTAATGGTATAAAAACTGAAAGAAGCTTAGAGGTGAAAGGACAACTTTGCCTGTAATGGAAGAAAAATAGTTTGCTGCTTCTATGAATCTGTCCTTTCTGTCTTAATACAGACAACAGGAAAGACATTCTGGGTTTACTGTAAAAACACTTTTTGCCTTATTGCCTTTCAAAATCCTCACCACCTTTTACTGTACTTGATGGGAATTTGCTGGATGGGAGCTATGCGTTTAGGAAATGTTGTAAATTGAGAATTAAACGTTGACAAGCTTCTATGTTGTCACAGCAGGACCTGTTCCACAGAAGAATGTGTAATGAGGCAATGTAAAATCCTGGACTGTGAGTTTATGCCAATGCGCACACACAGCACTTTCACCCACATAACAACATCCTTGGTGTAAGTTGCCAATTCCCCTCAATTCACATGTGTGAATTCTGAGAGGAACCCAGTATACTCGGAGGACATTTGGGAGAAAATTGAAGTATGTGTGAATGTACACAGTGGAGTTTGGCTTATATTTGAACCAAACATTCTTAAGTGTTAAGGCCACAACAGCAGCTGCTGAGCCATCCTGTAGAGTGAATAATTGTGTGTCCTGCAATGGAATTGTGTACCTTTCCTAGCCTAGTGCCAGATGAAAATCCATGACAGGCCCTGGGTCAGAATTACAATTTACAGGACAACTGGTTATGAATGGTAAATAAATGCAACTTCATCCCACCAGGGGGCACAAGGAAACTGTTCAATGCAAAAGTCTGTCCTGAATGACAAACTTAATTACACCACTGTTAACTTTGTAATTATGCATATGTACTTTTTAAACTAGACATAATAAAATGAACACTTAAAAGTGTTCATGTGAGAAATTTTTTTGCTTAAAGCATGCGGCAGGTGAACAGGTAAAGGATTAGGGTTCCAAGCTAAAGTAATTTCTCATCTCATGCACTAGCTGTGAATTTCTGAAAAACATTTTCTCACTTAGCCATTTTATCCTGATTATCAGCACAGTATTTGTCCATTTATTGTATACAAATTACTGCCTTTGCCATGTAAAGAGGGGGAAAAAAGCTGAATGGGCTGAGAGCAAGATTGAGGGTTAAATTGTAATGGGCGCCTACAGGCCCCATGCCACTCAGTTTGTCAGCTTGCTTTGATTGCAGATGAAGTAGCATAAGAAAAGCAAAAAATCTGAGCAAACTGAGGTTCCTTTTCTTGCCATGGAAAGAAATACTGAAGATGGTCTCATGGTTTACACTGAGAAACGACAACAGTATGAGAACAGCAGTTGAAAGAAAATTTCAGGTACATCTCTAATGAGGGATTGCTTCATTTATCACAAATATGGCTGAACGGAAATGAAGCAAAAGGAGCATCATTCTACTATGTAATTTCTGAAATGATATTGAGCACCCTACTGTCGTATTTCATTGGTGAAACTGTTACTGCCACAGGTAATAACAAATCTAAGTATACCGTAAATAATACTGCATGACTTTTGGACATATTCTTTGTTTCTATATTTATTTGTGTAGCAGACAATTTTCTCCAAAGTGACATACATGTAAGGAAACTTAAAAAGTGCGTTACACCAGCAGCCAGTGATCTAGATGCAGGCACATGAGTCTTGAAGGACAGTTAACTTGTCACATACCACTGTATACACCAGTATATTACATGAGTAGCTGTATATTTAATACTGTAATTTCTTAATATGGGAACAAGTGGAGCTCAATCAGTTCTTGCAAGTATTCATAATACAAAATAATCGTATCGATATAACTGGAAAATTTTATAATTCATGGTAAGATGGCTATGCTACATTCTTACTTTGGGAACAACTGTGTCCTAAAACAACCCTGATGTCTAATGTGTCTCCCACAAACCTTCAGTTCCAGTTTTCCAGCTTTTTTTTTTTTAAAACCATGTTTTTGTTTATGCAAAGTTCTTTGTTTTGTTTACTTCACCCCCACGGAAATTTATAAGATGCAGTTGTGCGTCATTTGGCCTCCTGCCTCTTGTGTAAACGCACAACTTGCATCAGCATTATCCTAAGGTGAGTGGACACAACTGATTCTCGAGCCTTATGTGTCACTGGAGGAGTAAATCCAGGAAAATGTCAACCAGGAGAGCAAAGGAAAACATACTCGGTGAACCCTGGCTGCATCCCGTTTAAATGGTTTTGTAGTGAGACCACCTCCCTTCGGTTCTGCCTCGGGTAGATCAAGGGTCTGTGTTGTGTGACGGGGTTCCTTGTGCAAATTGTCTCAAAGAGCCACATCTGCTTCGGTACCCTGTGCTGCATCTACATTTGGCCTAGCAGAGATGCATGGTAATTTTATGTGCACTGAAGTTTTGGACTAAATTAAGGGAATATCAATTTATCGTTTTTGCCTGTCTGTGGTTCATGTACAGTGTCTAAGACGGAATGATCTGAGAGTTGATACTGTTCTAATGAAACCATGGAATTTGTGTTGCTTCCTTATAAATTAATATTGAAAAAATGTTTTAGTGGAGAAAATATGTATGGACTGGGCATTTAATTGAATTACTGATTTATATATGTAGTGGACATCTTTGTTGAAGGCATCTTACAATGCAAGATATACTACATTATTTACCCATCTACACACTAAGTCAAGATTACAAAAAAACCACACAAAAGGCAATTTGGAATCACCAGTTCAATTAAAACATGTTACTGAACTGTGGGAGGGAATCTGTGAACAAGACAATACGCACACTATACAGCCTCAACTGGATGCAAGCTCAGATTTAAATCCACACACCACGGTGCTTGAGGCATTAGTTCCACCTACTAGACCACAATACTTGCTTACCTGCAATACCACTATACTGATCTTATGTTTTTTAAGAAAAATAAGCTAAATATTTCAGTTGTTGACTGTGTCCCAGTATTGGTAATGAAGAGTTCTGTATACTGAATCTAACAACCATTTCCTTACTTTTATTTAGCTGATACTTTAAAGTAACTTGCATTGTTAAAGTTGTTTACCCACTTATACAGCTGGGTAATTTCACTGGAGCAATTTAGAGTAAGTACCCTGCTCAAGGGTACTACAGCCAGAGGTGGAGATTGAACCTATGACTTTTAGATCCAAATGCAGGAGCGCTAACCACCATGCTACCAACTGTACCTAATGTCACCTTTGACAGATCTCAATCAGGAGGTTCTATTAATGAATAATCTCTGTCAATTGAGGCTGTTTAAATGAGCTAACTACACATACACTGGCTGAAACTGCTTTTCCCAGCAAACCAGGGCCTAACCTGGCAATACAGGGCACAAAGCTGGAGGAGGAGGGGACACACCTAGGACAGGATGCCAGTCCACTGCAAGGCACTTCAAGCAGGACTCAATCACCAATCCCACCAGAGAGCAGGAGCTGGCCAAATCCACTGCGTCACGGCACCCCTCAAGAGCTAAGTAATAAAATACTATATTTAATGAAGTGTTGAAGTTATTTGTTTCACATTCATAATTACACTAGGACTAATGTGTTTTCTGACCTTCTGTGTAACATGTTTCTAACTTAAATTTTACATGAGAGCAAGAATACAATACTCCCCACAGACTAAGATGGATTCAATCCCATATCCACACCTATAGGGGCAGGAGCTGACACCAGCACTGCCTGCTGCACCATTTATAAATGGCCATGAATTTTGCCCTAAGCTTCCCAGGCTGTTACTGATACATGGCCACAATGAGCTCACTGTACATTTGCTGGCAATTGCCCTTCACCACATTCTTTATTACAACACTGATAATAAATTAAATTCAGCAGAAAATTGGGATACATGGATCAGGGACTCACTCTTAAGGGAAAAAAAAAGATCAGAGCTACAAGCTTTCCTTTTGGAAATGAAGCTGTTCTACTTTTAGAAGGGATTTTATGAAAATTTTTGTAGCAAAGTAAAAATTCTTGAATACTGTGACCTATTTCTGAAAGTTTATATTAAAATCTAAAGAAGGCACTTTTGCTACACATATTTGTTACTTAAAAATGTATCTTTTATGGATGCTGTAGAGTATGTAGGGGGCAGGTTAGCCGCCACCAAGTTGACTTTAAATCATGGCACCAACTCAGGTGGTTTTTAATGGTAAAGAAGTGTATGGAAGTAGTTTACCATTATCTTCATCCACATGCCATTGAATTGTGTACACAAGGAAAACATTCAAATTCCACACAACCTGAGCCAGATTCAAAGCTTTGGCCCAGCAGTCACCGAGAGGCACCAGTGGTACCCATGGCACTGCGATGCTGCTCTAGAACTTTTTGGCTTCTTAAAATGGGTCTCCTCACTATTTGGTCAACAGCTTTCTCCAAAACATCTTACATTTATTGATTTAGCTGACACTTCTTTCCAAAGTGTCAGTCTTAAGGTACTTATAATCATTTACCTATTTATACAGCAGGGTAATTTTACTAGAGCAATTTATTATACCTTGCTCGTGGGTACTATAGCTGGAGGTAGGAACAGAACCTGTGACTTTTTGATCCAAAGGCAGTGGCTCTAATCGTTATGTTACTAGCTATCCCCATCTGTCTTGTAGTGTTAAGCTACTTACACTGATTTACCCATTTATACAACTGCATAACTGGAACTGGCTCAATTTAGGTCAGTAACTTTCTCATGGACACTACAGCAGGAGGTGGGATTCAAATTTGCATTCTTCAAACGGAAGACATCAGTTCTTCCCAGTATGCCACGTGTGTGATAATGCAGTAGTGTCACATAATTAAACATTGATCTTTGGAACATTTGAATGGATTCCCCAAAACTACCATATAGACTTCCTTTATACACTCCTTTCCAATTCCTTTGCTTTTTTATGCACTGGATTTTCTGCATTTTCCTGCAGAACACCTATAGCACTGACATTTTGTGGAGGACCAGGGTATTGAATTTAATCTGGGCTGCAAGGCAGAGCAGATTAGGGAAGGGAAAGAAAAAGGATATAAAGTTGTTAGCAGTGACTGAACCTTCTAAACAACAATTTACATGTTAAACTGCTACATATACTTTCTGCAAGATTGAACAGTGATCAGACATATGGAGGCAGAGGCAGACAGACAAGCTGAAGCAGACCATTACATAAGGTTTAGATACTGACTGTGACAATGAGGTAGGACCTGAGAAAGCAAGGGCAAAAGAAAAAAGAAATGTCAGAGGAAAAGGCTGTAAAGGATCCACCTGCCAGCAGCACATGACTGATATGAATTGATTTATATGTAATGTAACTGTACCATTGCACTTAGTGCATTATCATTTTCATAAACTGCAGTTTTTCACATTGCTCATTTTCTCTGTTCTTAGTTTTTTCTAATTTTTTAAATACTTCTGTGTTAATGTATTGCATAAATACAACCTTGCTCTTCAGAATGGTTTGGACTCATGGGAGTCTATTGGAACTTTTCCATTTTTTGGCATATGGTGTTGAAACAGACCTTTGTCTTCCTTTCATCTCTCAGCGGGGCCTTTAATTCTTGGAAAATTCAGCATTGTTTGAATCGTTGTTGGAAACAGGCCATTTCTCATGCTGTGCCTTGACAGCACGTGCCTTGTATGGTTGCCTTACTTTGGGTTTGATTGCTGTCTCACCATTCCTGTGCACAGAGGCCTGGCCTTTGCATCTTCCACTCATCTCATGACTTTTTTCACGTGGGTGCTTTCTGATGATCCCACTTGTCCACTTCAGGTCCACATAAAAGTGACCTTTGAGATACAGTACGTGTTCTGTTTTCATGCACTGGATAAACAAACGTCAAGGGTGTTTACTCGCCCTTTTTTTCATAAGGCTTGATAGCCCCAGTTTCGTGGAAGCGTCATGTAAAGTGTATTCCACGATTTTACCACACTGGAGTTTAACTCTGCTCAATGTTTATGATGTGAAGGTAATCAGAGTGAGTAAGTAGGTTCACGGGTGGAGTTAACCCTACCTATAAATTTGTACTGCAGCTGTCCAGGGAAAAGCCTCACATATGTCAACACCCACTATGGACAAAACTCCTTTCATCACAATAATAACAGCCGCTACCACCATTCATTCTCAGTTTTACAGCACTTCTGAGCTGCTTGACACTTTTGTTAGCTGAAGTAAGTGCCACCCGCACTGGAAAAATTTTATGGTGAAGTATACCATTTGGAGAAGCACCAGCTGTGATTTTAGAAGAAGGACAAAAGGTGGACACTTCTGTTGAAGAGAACATGCATAACTTACATTTAGTGTTCTCTGTGTGCAATTACAGTCTGCTGTTTTGTGACTAAAAATTATGACTGGATTCTCTGTTCTGGGTTCTGTTGTATTTTCTGATATTTAGTCTGAGTATACAGTACCAGGTATTGTGAAAGATGAGTAATTAAAAGAGCTATAAAAACATTAAGGGTCATGATGACAAAAAGATTAAAAAAAAAAAAAGACATGAAAAGCAAATTTGTTATCCACACAGAATAAATATCACTTATAAAAGATACAGCCATTTGTCTCTTTAGTCATGCAAAATTACAAGGCTATTGCAAAGACAGTTTATCCATGAAATGAGTCCTTTATTCAGCATATTAGAAAGGGTAAATAATTTATCACAAACTGTTTACAGACTTGCATAAAGTTTGTTTATAGCTTTGTGAAACAGTCAGCTGAAGCACCTTCCTAATAAATACGGCTGTTTGAAAAATTCCCTTTTGAATGACTAATTCGAAGCTTTTTAACTTTTCCATTGCAGTCACAACAGTTAATACACTAGGTTTTAGTTATCTTTTGTGTCATCAGTTGACTGTTTTACGTTCTTATAAACTTTCCAATAGCGTGCACAAATGACAAATGTCTGAAAAATCAGTTAACTCCAGAAAGTGTAGCTCTTACTGCGGCAGTAACTCCATCCCACAGTTGTTGAGAAGAACCTAGACAGGGTGTGTGTGTTGTTGAGAAGGACTGTAATATTAAGAGGAAGCAGTACAGTCCAGATTATAGTTTTGGTGAAGGGGTGGCCACATCTTTAGGTACCATTTTACCTAAGTGTAACTCAGTGTCAACACTATGATAAAGGTCTCAGTCTCAGAGAAAGGAGGTTTATACTAGCTAAGTCATGCCTGGAACAGAGGAGTAACACATGTTTCTAGACTACTGAGTGTGAGTAATTAATACAGAAAGACCAGATGCCCTGTATTGACTTGAAGTGCAGTGGAATGCGATCAAGGCTGTCAAGTATTTTCTAAAGGCTTGATTGCCATCGTAGAGGTGAATAGCGTAAAGTGGGTTCTTCAGCCCTTTCAGCGGGGTCACCAGCTGACAGAGTACTCGGGATTTTGTTCCAGCTCTCCGAAGCAATCAGCCATACAAAGTGGAGAGTTATTGATTGAAATCGGACTATTAAAATTGGAAACCCTTCAAAGTCCGCGTGAATGGCACAGCAGTGTCAGCGTATAAATTCCCTGTGCAGACTGTCAGAAACCACTGGCCTAGAGTCACCAGAGGTGATGGGGAGAGGAAGTCACTTTTAGAAGTCGTACATTTCAGCATTTATATTGTGTGAGGGTGCAGGGAAGGGGTGGCTGTCAAATGAAAGAGAAAATCCGACCGTACTTGCATGCTATTGACGGCATAAATACATAAACAACTTACCAGGAGAGCCTAAGACCCACTGCTCATTCATAAAAGGTTTGACTAGGAGGTTTATCTCTGATGTGCATGTTAGGTGGAGGGCTTCCTATTGCACGACTTATAGCAGCAAATTAGCATAATCCTCGTCACATTACCATAATTCCCAAGCCATGTCTGAGAGGCTCTTCGTTTTTTGTTCAGTTCACCTCCCTGAAATGATTAAACCGCAGTTTCCTTCCGATAACAGAGTAATGCATTCCCGACAGACTCAGAAACCTCATCCTAACTGATGGATCCCTCTGCGTTGCCATATAATGCGGTAGCCAAGTCTGGCTACTGAGGAAGAAAGGATTGTGATGCTCCTGCTCCAATTTTCATTTATCTGTAATTTGTGACCACAGTCTGTGAGCCTTTCCCTCATTCCAAAGCTAATATGAGGTTGTACAGTCTGGTTTGGATGACTGGCCGTTTCATAGCACTTGTAAATTTGAGACATTTGCTTACCTTGCTGTAACACAGAAACCAGGCAGTTAATTCCTTTTTATCTCCAGTTTATACTTTAGATGAAATTCACAAAATATTACTATTACTATAATATTACTAGAATTACAAGAAACATACATATCTTGCATACAGAGGTTCTTTAAAATTTTGGCATTACCATGGATCGTGAGGAACCCAACGGATGACAACAATGTTTTTTTTTTGCAATCTTAATTTAAGGTTTGTTCCCATAAGTACACCCAACACTCTGGACCATGAGTGCAGGAATTCATTGCAGAGCTCAGGCTGTTTTTGTTGCTTAGCAACTTAGTTTTACACATTTATTCATCAGAATATTAAATGAGAGTAATTTAGGTCTGCAGCAGGGGGTGCATTCAGGTATATCAAGTTTACTATGACAATAAAGCTGTTGACTTGAGGGCGCAGACATGTAAATTCAGTCTGTCTGATGTCACTACCTTCGTTTCCTTAACTATTAGGCTGTGTTCTACTATCGTTTTTTACTGAAAACTCCTGAAGATGCAACAACTGAAACTATTTGAGACCCCCCCCCCCCCCCCCCCCCCCCAATATAATCACTAGAAACTTCCTTTAAGGATTCATTAATAGTCCTAAAATGTCTATCCTGTATTGAATTTTCTACAGGGCCATTTATCTTTTCCTCATTTCAGGACAGTGAGTGGGAAATGTTTACACCTCTCAGAAAAAAATACTCGACTAAATTTCTGCTCATCCATAACAAGGACACTTGGCACAGCTTTACAGAAGTTGATGCCCTTTAACCCTCTGATCATGAATTCCATCTGAATTCTTCTCCCTCACAGCAAGGGATTAATCAGCAATTTATCAGACTTGTCAGAAACGACCACGGTGACTAGATTGCACAAGCAATTATATAATGAGAATATATGATGAATAAATAATGAATAAATGCATACATCAGTGCTTACTTAAAAGCTAATGCAATAAATTCCAAGTTTGATTTCAGAACACCACCTGAAGCCACTTCATTCAAGTTCTTTAAACAATATGCAGTATAAATGTAGTGTAGTATGTGTCTACATTATTTTTACTTGAAATAAATTTGCATAATTAGTGTTTGAAGCATGGAAAACACTTACTACCCTAAATATCCATCGCAGTCTTTTACAGCTTAAATGTTAAGTATATTATCAAACAACCGTTTCTTTCTCTAAGCAAAAGAGCCAGCTCACATGCAGAATATAAACACAAAATCAGCGCTGTGGCAAGTCTTGAGCAAAACACAGCTGAATCAGAAAGCATTTCCTATGCTAAATGAACTGAGGTTTGGGAACACTTCTAACAAAGTGTGCTGGAAAGCACTGAGCAGATAGTGCGGACATCCCAGTGGCTGATGCCAAGATACTAAAACTGCTCTTTGTTCATCCATCATTCCCTAAAGCTCCGAAACCAGTAATTACAAAGCAATTAACATCAAGCATTTGAGAGATTTAACAAATTAGAGGTTAGAACAGGAACCTCTGGCCTGAAGAGAGCACATCGCCACTTTTTGCTGTGGTTTGTGAAGGATTTTTTAAAAGGATAAAATTAATGGCAAAGCATTATGTCATTTTCTAAATAGATCTATCACATGAATAAAGGCAATTCTTTATTAATGTGCAGGAAAAGTGAGCAACTAATTGTGATTTTTCCATATCAAGCAGATTCATGGACGGATGGATGGATGGATGGACGACTCGGATGACTGTGCAAAAACAGCAGTCAAGCGATTGTATTTATGACACTGAGGGGGCAGTATTTCACCATGTTTCAGTGTCTTTGAGAGGCTCGATGTTTGTGAGCCTGGTACAGTATTTACATATTTTACATTTACATGTTTGCCTTTCAAAAACAAGTTTTAATCAGTGGATTGTGCTCAGTATTGAATGTCTTTGTGTGTCACTTTTTTAGCGACTAAAGATTTATGTAATGTCATAAACATCAGTTTCAGCTGCTAATGTAGTTAGGTGCTTCTAACAAAAGCTTTTTTGGACACTTTCAGATTTGCTTGTGCTTTATTTTCCTTTGCGTAACATTGTTCTCTTTTGTTGACCATAATTGTACTGTTAGGAGTGTAGTAATGGGCTCTAATGTCTTTGCCTTAATGCTATATGTTACCTTGAATAATGACTTAACTTTTCTTAACCACTTGTCCAAGTCAAGGTGATCCAGAGTCTATACTGCAAGCATAGGGTTCAAGGCTAAGTAGATTATACTCTTGATGGGATTCCAGGCTACACACACATTTTCAGAACCGCTTGTCCTGTACGGGGCCGCGGGGAACCGGAGCCTACCCGGCAACACACGGCATTAGGCCAGAGGGGACACACCCAGGACGGGACGCCACTCCGTCGCAAGGCACCCCAAGCGGGACTCGAACCCTAGACCCACCGAAGAGCAGGACTGTGGTCCAACCCACTGCACCACCGCACCACCGCACCCCCTACAGATTCCAGGCCATTTCAGGGTAATCACACACTAAGAACAATTCAGAGCCACAAATGATTCTGAAACACATCTTTGCACTGTGGGAGGAAACGCGCACAAACATGGCGGAAAACAGAGGTAAAGCAGACACACGCTCTGAGTTGCGTTCAAACCTATGCCCAGGTGCTATGAGGCATCAGCGTCATCCACTGTGCCACCATGTTACTATACCTTGGATGATGCCAAGCAAAGCTTGTAAAACTAAAACATGGGGGAAAAAATGTCCTCCCTCAGTTCTATCACCGCATAAAATTATTTAAATCACTTTCAAAGATTTTCACATTGCTGAATATCTAAACGCTTTTGGAGTAGAGTTGATTCTAAAAGGCTGTTCTTTTCCAAACTGGTGTTACCCATCATAACATAATTCTTACAGACAAATCTTGGGGTTCATTTGCATCATTTTATCATTTAAAGGCAACTACTCGAATGAGACCATCATTAAGACAGCTGATATGACTGATATGGTTAGTTGTTTATTTATTTGTTAATTTCTTGTAGGATACACTATTATACCGCATAAGTCAGTGGCCTCCTGGCTAACTGAATACAGAGCAGCTCTTACAAAACCAGCAGAGCCAAGGATCTCACCCCAACAAAGAGGTCGGCCCACGTCACCCCATCCATGCATCGATGCGCTGGCTGCCAGGAAGATTGACTGCATTGTTAAGAACTGATTTTAAGACTGCTCTAAGTTTAAGGCCTTAAATGGTGTCACTCCTGCTTTTAAAGAGTTTCCACCCCACTCAGCACGTCTGTTGCGTTTCAGCAGAAGTGCATTTGTCGTTCCCTCAAGCTGAGCGAAAAACACTGGAAACAGTGCGTCCGCTTCTCCTGCTCCCTGCCTCTCCTGAGAAGTTCCTGCACGTTTACACACTCCGAACTTACGGCACACACACATCTAATGTGTTACTTTTGTATTTTATTGCTTTGTTTTATATTTTGTTTTCAGTTGTTCCCTCTCCATCATGTTCCTAAAATGCCTTGCCTGCCCTAGAGAGGACATTTTGTGACAATAAGAGTCTGGCTTGGCTTTAACAACGCACGCACTGTCTGAGGCCATTTGTGCTGAGTAGGGTCGCAGCGAGCCGGAGCCCAACCTGGCAACACAGGGCGCAGGGCTAGAGGGGGAGGGGACACACCCAGGACGGGACGCCAGTCCATCGCAAGGCACCCCAAGCAAGGCTCAAGCCCCAGACCCACTGGAGAGCAGGCTCTGGCCAAACCCGCTGCGCCACCGTGCCCCCCCTTTAACAACGCATCTTTGGCAAAACACAGAGCCCCAGGCCAGCACCCTCTACAGGCCTAAGCCTCAGGCAGCAAAAAGAGAACACAGTAAACCCATCTGCCTTGGCTGAAACATGGAAGTACCTCGCTGAAAGCTTTTACGTTCTCTATTCTGCGGCGCAACAGTATCTCCCTTGATGGGCTGGTGAAGAGCTGAGCGTGTAATAAACGTACTGTACCGGCATGTCTTATTGTTCAAAACTGCTCTGTGTTGGTGTTGAATGGGATTCATATCCTGCGGGTTTGTTAAACACTGGCAAACCTGCAAGGGCCTGGGCTTCGGTGTGGATCGATAGAGCGAATGAATCAGCGTGCCAAAGATCAAAAAGTCACAACGACGCAACCGCACGACCGTGCTCACGAACGCCAAGCGATAGCCTCGTTGCGAACCAGAAGTGCTTATTATAGTTTGGCTCATTTTGAGAGGAATACTGAGATGCATTCTATTAAAGTTCTCATTAACTCACAGTCATACAAGTGCTACATGTATGTACTCAAAGCAGTGACTCATCATTCACTCTCCGCCATCACTTCCTACAGAAGATGAGAGGAAATCACTTCAGCCTCTACGCGCAGGAAGGGAACTGTCTATAATAGAGGGGGGCGGAATAATAACGAGCAGCAGATTCACACAGACACCTTTTCACCCGTTCTGAATCGAGTTTCTCTGATTTGCTGATGGCTTTTGGCCTCCTGAGGGTATCTAATAACTGCGGACCCAAAAAATAGGGCAGAGAAGGCATTGGTTTATACACTGGGAGCTAGTATTAGTACAGATTATAAATATATCATGTGATTTCACCTCTCTACTCCTGTCTTATTGTTCTCATTTCAAATAAAATTGTCATCACTGCCTGATATTAAAAGTTTTACATGTAAAGTGGGATGTATAGTATATTATGCTGCAAATTCCGCTCACTTAACCGACTTACTTCTGTTAACCCAGTACTTCTCCTTGTCAGGGTAGCGGCAGTCCGGAATCTATTCTAGAATCGCTGGGTGCTAGGGTAGTTAAGGTACACACTTTGCACAGGACTTCAGGCCATCAGAGGTTGCATAATCACACACATACACACACCATCTGAAACCGCTTGTCCTATGTGGGGTCACGGTGAGCTGGAGCCTAACCCAGCAACACGGGGCACAAGGCTGGAGGGGGAGGGGACACACCCAGGACAGGACACCAGTTCATCCCAAGGCACCCCAAGCGGGACTCAAACCTCGGACCCATTGGAGAGCAGGACCCGGCCAAACCCACTGCACCACCACACCCCTCCCTGCATAATCCTATGAAACCATAATATAATTTTTGTATTTTTTAAAGGAACTTGGATGTTATACAGATGTATATTTTACGGGGGCATAGGATAAGTATGTTGCCATGAATATTATGCTAGGGGTCTTTTGCACTAATATACATTGACAGCACTATATGCGGTCAATGTAATAGGAGGACAGCATTTTCATAATGAAGAGCATCATTTGATCCTGCATCCTGACAGGTTCGTTGGAGGACAGATCTACTCTGATGATTTCCCTATAAACTGGGCAAGACACGAGTCTTCAATCTCTACTGATTGATCCAAAAGGAAAAGTGCTTTGTTTACTCCCAAGGTGAAAACAGCAATCATCACCCCACCAAAACTGAGGATTCAAATCTCTGTAAAATACTGACAAATTAGATCCACTGCCTGTGTCCTGCTCAGCTGGGGCCTGCTGACTAGACTATCTTTCACTCTGAAGTGACTGATGGTGTAAAATAACAGAGCCGACATCCTGCCAAAGGGATAAATTTGATATTTTGGGGACTGCATTCATAATCGTTGTGCACTTTTCTCTTCTGCTTTCTTATTTTGTCCTAGCAAATCATACCTGAATGCATGCCAAACATTGCACGTATGGTGACATTAAACTGTTATTTGTTATAGTGAAATGTGTTACCATTACGTTGGTCAAGCCTAAATTATTTGCACTTTTTAATGTATTTTTAACCTACAAAGATATGAAGGTTCTAATACTGCTCAATTTCTTGTGCTATTTTATACACATTTGTAATTGCTATAATTTTGTCTTTTATGATATTATAAGACCTTTTAGTTTATGTATTAGATTTTTCTGTTCTGTTGAGAGTTGAGATGTACTTCGCTTTGGAGAAAAGCGTCTGCTAAATGAATAAATGTAAATGTAATGTCGTACTGAAAAGAATAGTCACAAAACTAGTCACATTAACCAGAACTTAAACTCAAAAAGGCTCATGTGGAAATGTGTGGAAGTTTCTAACCTCATTCATCATGGGTGGTGTCAGAACAGAGAAACTGATATTGAAATAAACCTGTGAACACAATATGAAACTGCTCTATTGTCGCAAAAGGCAGCGGCCTGATCCGTAAGTTTCGGTGCCATGTTCACATAATCTAATTGATTTGAAAAAGAAGGTCAGCAAATTCTTTCGCTCTGTAGTGTCTGACAGAAGTGAGGAGAAGTGAGTACATATAGAAAAGCACTTTGTAGAGCTATTCCATTTCCAGTTATGATAATCTTCCATATGTGGCAACAGGATGCCACTGGTGTGACCCAAAAGTCACAGCGTCATTGTACAGCACTGACGCTCGTAATTATCATTCTTTGGTTGCCACGGCAACCTCTCACAGAGCAGACCTTTCACAGACTCAGTGAGATAGAAAACTCGTAAGCAGGATTTTTTTAGTCATGAACTCCATTATTCCTGCTCAGTGTTACATACGCAGAACACAGCTCAGACATAGACGCAGACAGGCTCTTGTCCACAAAAGGACAAAACAACAGGACTGTTGCTGACGACTACAAGAGCGACATCAGAAAAAGGGAGGTGGAAGAAGGGCCTTCCGTATTATCCGAACATCACCGTTTCCTCTCTTGTCTGCTTATGATTTTGATATTGGCTGAAAGCTGGCTTTAGTGTGACCCTTGTCTCTAGTCATAATTTAGTGAAATGCTTTTACTCTGTATATCTCACTTGTACAACTCTTTTCTGTTGCCGTTATATAGTATGCTGGAACTGGTTTTGGTTCAGCAGCAAACATGAAACACCATTTAACAATATAGAAGACGGTGAAGGACAAGACAATGACAATATATAAAACAGTCACCACGTGCCAGTAATAAATAAACAGTTTTGCATATGTACAGGGGATGCGGTGGTGCAGTGGGTTGGACCGCAGTCCTGCTCTTTGGTGGGTCTGGGGTTTGAGTCCCGCTTGGGGTGCCTTGCGACGGACTGGCGTCCCGTCCTGGGTGTGTCCCCTTCCCCCTCCGGCCTTACGCCCTGTGTTGCCGGGTAGGCTCCGGTTTCCCGTGACCCCGTGAGGGACAAGCGGTTCTGAAAATGTGTGTGTGTGTGTGTGTGCATATGTACATGTTCCTGGACCAAGTTGTGTTCAGAACAGACCTAAAGTGGGAGCATGTAAGTCGAATCTCAACTCTAGCGACTGCCCTACCACGCAGGAGTGTAGTCTAACAGCCAATATCCAATCCTCTCAAGGCTTTCTCCATATTGTGGTTTGACCTACCACATATTGGAGTTAAAGTCGTTGATTAGTCATATAGCTGCTGGCTGACAGAAGATGATAGCTTATGACAAGCCATCTCAATAGCATATATCCAAGCCCTTCTAAATTGTGATTTATCAGGTTAATAATTCTGTCTCTTTCTTTGTGAAGATAAACAATCCACATATCTCATGCCAGACCCCAGACACATATTGTGGACACGAGACAAAGGATTGTCGTAGTCAAGTAATCCAGTCAAAGACTTATATTTCGCACTGCAGCAAAGGATGCGCATTAACATTTTTTCCTGTGTTAATGAGGAACTTGGTTCTCTTTGGGGATTTGCAGATGCACGGAAAAAGTTCAGGTTTAGCGCTTGCGAAAACACTCACACATACCGAGATTGCTAATGATCACTGAACAGAGGTACAGCCTTGGAGCCAAATCAAATGGGAGCAGGCGCATAAAATCATGTCTTTGGAAGTCACGGAAAAGGTCTTTAGAGTTTTGCCAGTGAATGACAGCAGCCACAATAAAGGAGATGTTCTCTTTTTCTTTAAGAAAAATAAAGAGAAAAGCACAGTCATGAAGCTTAAGTGGTTTCCCTAGCAACACCACTAAGACCTTAAAAACAGAAATTACGTGTTTCCAAGGTTGTTTTCCAGATGCTTTTTGGCAAATGAATGTTTATTGTTAGAGAAAGCATGATGTGCTGGTCTCTGCGCCCTCCAATCAAATAGCTTACTCACATTACAGAAAGTACGTTAACAAAGCCCACGTAACCAGTGTACATGTCTGGCACAGATACGCAAAAAAGTTGGTGTGACATCACATAGGTAATTCGCACACTAAGACCATCCTCTTACGTCCACAGGTTACATCCGTTAGTAAGTTTTCCTCTAACTTTTTTGCTGCTGTTTAGTGACCCTCAAACTCTTTGAGGCCGTTCGCTATGGGGCTCCTGTTCCTCTTAGAGGCCTTAAAGCTTGTGCTTCAGACTCACACCCTTCCAAGCTTGCTGCTTTCCTTGGCAAGCTTCAGAATGTACTGCTTCAAGGTGGAAAGGAAAACAGTGCCAAATGAAGGCGTGTGGTGTTTCACATTGTTGCAATCAGCAGCATTACTTCAGTCAGCATCATTTTGAATTTGTATAGCACACAAGAAAGATTCCACTAATGTGCCCTGTGATTTCCTCCCTGTGAAAAACCAGTGTTCATAAATCATGTGCTGGAGAAGTCCATGTCTCAGCCAGCGTGGAACATACATCATACTTACGCTGAGCTACAGGGCTCAACCTGCAACTGAGAACAACTCTGCGAGGGCTTCGTCAGGTCAGAGTCCTTGAAGACACTCATGTTCCCAGAAGTAATGGCCTCCACTGTTTCCTACTGCTTTTTCAATTTGTAAGCTCCCAGCAGCCAGCACCACTTATAAACCGATTTAATACGTTAAACTGATGCAGCACTCATTCTTCTGTAAAAATGAGCGGTGTAAGCATGGTTATTAGAAAACATTAATATATTAACTGCTTTTAGAAAAACCTGAGTTCACAGTTCCAGAGGAAAAAAAAAATTGCCAAGCACTCTATTAAAGGTAGCAAGTGGTGTAATTAGACCTCTATTTGTGGTCATAAGGTAGGCCAAAGATGATCTTTTGCTTCACGAGACAGCTACATAACTGGGGAAATAATGTATATGGGTTGCCAGGCAATTCAGCGAGTTTCTTCACATTTAGTTCTTTTTATTAGTCATGTTTGACCTGTGGTCAAGGCAGTGTTTTGCCACTTGAGGCCCCGTTTTAGCAGTTCTCTTTGAAAAGGCCATACCATGAATTCATTTAAAAAAAAAAAAAAAACACCATGGTGGTGAGGGAAACACCAGATGAGACAGATCCTGTTACAGCAGCAGGCTTCCCATTGCTGTGAAGGCCAATTACACTAAGTGCTGTACTGAGATGAGAAAAGGTGTGATTCTTGTTACGCAAATCACTTCAGACCATGTGGAGGGACAGGTTTTAAAAGGGAAGTACAGGGGAAACAGATGTCCAAGTCAGCGGAGGGTCAAAGAGCAAACCTAGAAGTAGCATTGATGAACTGATTAGTTTTTAGAGGGATGGAGGTGCAACCCCCTCCACCACTACATGCAGATAAGGGGAAAGATCTGTTCCTGTCTTGTTTCTGTCTACAAATATGTGTAAAGTGCAACTCTAACTGAATTCATGATGAAAATTTGTAAGTCTGAGCAGAACACAAAGAAAGTTATGTAAATCATTAAATAGGAAAAAAGAGACTTTCTGGTTTTAGAAAACCTTATGAATACACAAAGACCTAAAAGTCTGATCTTAGCTGGCAGAAGCATTGGTAAAAGCTCTGGAAATTCTTACAGAACATGAAGGTATTTGCTGGTGCCTCTGGGTGGATGTAAATGATTCTGGAAACTGTCTTATAACAGAGTGTAGAGGAAACATAAGCTGCAGATCAGATCTGTTGTTGACATTTTGGATTGGCCCATGGAATTGAGAAAAAAATCTCCAGAAAGTAAAAAAAATCACAAAATCATTATTGTTATTGTCAGCATCTAACATATCCATTTAAAAATGAAATGCAAAGGTCCTCTTCAGTTCCACAAAGCCACAATTTTATTTCATTTTGCATTCTGTATTAAAAGATTCTATTTCACTGGGAAATTTGAACAAACAGACTTGAAAGTTGGGCTCTGGGATCTGAGATCTGATACAGTTTTACACTGGAAGTTTAGAGACTTGACTTGGACTTGAAACAAGAGGTAGGTGAACCTTGGAGAGCTCATACTGCTTTTGACACATGAATGGATAGAAATACCTGTATTGGTTTCCATAATTTAATTTAATCATTTTCTGTGCCTCTATTTCTTTTGCCAAATGTGGATGTGTGCCACCAGAATAATGCATATTATCTGAAATGAGAGCTATATACAACAGAGACCCTGGTGACTAGTATCCTTGACATTTGGTCAGAGTAGTGACACAGTTTAAATCAAGAAGAATGGAATGTTTTGGAATAAAAAAATATATAATAAGAGTATTCAAATTGCGCATTGCAGAAAATATATTTGTATATAGATCACTGTTAATTCTCACTTCATTTTCAGTCACATTTTTTCTATTGAGTGTCATTCTCCAAGGCCTGGCAATTGTTTTCCTATGTCTAGCCAGCTTTTTGCAAGGCCTGGATTTTTTATTTATTTTTTTGACCATATGGGTCAACATAAATATAATTATGATTTAATTCACTTCTATTCTATTCTATTTAATTTATTTTTGCAAAACATTTTCCTCACTGGGGCTGACTCAAATGCTGAACAAAGTTCCAGAGAAAGATAAAATACAGAGTAGCAGCAATAATAGTTAAATATTAGGATAAGCCAGCTGGCAGCTGAGATGAGGAAAGGAAAAAAAAACCCACTGCAAAGAAGGGGGTAAAATAAACCTTTGGTAGTCTAAGTACCAGTGATTGTCCACCCTTACTGGATTAACAAAATATTTACAATCAAATGTAGACCAAAATTTTTAACCTGTTAATAATTTTTTTGAACTAATCATTCTTTGACTCTTTCCTCAAACTAATGGTCAGTTAATATAACTGAAAGCAGACTTTTAAAATTATTTTACAGATTCACCACTATGCTGTTGATTTGGTGCTTTGAAATAGATTTAAAAAATTAATTTTTCTAACAATTTATCTCAAGTGAATCTTTGTCACCATTGTAATTTGGTGTTTTGTGATTAAGCGCAGAGATTAAACTGCTCAGTGAAGTTAGATGTGCTAATATGTAATTAGCTGGCACTTTTCTCCGAAGCAATTTGCAGTATTAAGGTACTGCAAATTTTTTTACCCATTTGTACAGCTTGGTAATTTTACTGGAGTAATTTAAGATAAGTACCTTGCTCAAGGGTACTACAGCTGGAGGTGCAATTGGAACCTGCAGCCCCTAGGCCCCAGAGGCAGCAACTCAAACCGCTACACTACCAGCTGTCCTATGCTTCTTGCATGTGCTAATCTGGTAGTGCACTGAGATCCTCATTATGAGGCAGTGAGAAAGAGTGATCCTTAGAGTACACATAGTTTATGCTGGCTGTTTAGGACCGAATAAATATAGACTCAAACAAACATCAATTTAAAATGTTCTTTTTATGGCTGTAATCTCATACATCAGAACTGAAGTGTTCTTTAGACTGAAGGGTGTGATTTCTATCACATTAATGTGTCTTCCCAACGGAAGGTGAAAGATGACATGCAATAAATGTAGGACACTGTTTTGACCAAGGTGTGTGCTGACTAAGTGACGATGAGAATAATTATGCGAATGGGAACATTTGTGAGTGTTTGATGCCCTTTGCAAAAGCTGCAAACAGTGTAGCTCTTCTTGATGGCACGTCCATCTGCCTGGTGTGACACAATTCCTGTTCCTTGAAAAAACGGGAAACCACTATATATGATAAATCCCTGTCATGAATTTTCCAGTCACTGGTAGACCTTTACTTGTCAGCAGAGTCTGGAATCCAACTCTATTGTTTTATTCAAACTCTATCATTTAATCCAGCTGACTACATACAAAACCTTCTAGATACCGCTGTCGATAGACAAATAGAAAGAATGATAGACAGATGCAAGTCCCATCCTGACAGTGGGAGCACTCACGATAGAGCCAATGGCGAGAATGACCTCAGGTAGCACACCTGGACCAGTCTACTGCTGCAGGTGCTCCTCTATTCAGCCAGGGAGTTGTGCAGAAGGTGAGAGAGTCATTTTCCGTGATGACTAGGAGTTTATTTAGTCTCTGTCTCCATACTTCTTGAGGAATGCAGCTTGATTTATCCTGCCCAAAGCTAGAATCTAACTACTGAGAAAATACATGGAATAAATACATATGAGTCATTGTTTTGATGATAGAAACTCAGCTGTTTTGAATGTGTAATAATTTATATTTGGTTTAGAGCATAATGTGTTGCATAGTCCCAATCGTGAAAGAGAACCCTTTCAAAGGATGTGTAATGCCCAAACTAGACTAATTTTTGAAATAAACAAAAATTTAAGCATTAGTCAGTGTGTCTCTTGTGTATGAACCACAGACTGTAAAATTATTTGCACCAAAATTTTGCTTACAAAATTCTTCATGTATTGAAAAGGTGGTTAGCGGTGGGAAGCTTTCACAAGATATTCCATATGTTCATTGTTGTGCATAAAGCTTGAGAAAACACAATATGTATTTTTGAACTTGCAATGTGTAAAGCTGTCTGTTTCCATCCAATCGCATCCAATGTGGGCCTCCTCAGAGCTATGATATATGGCAGTGATGTCATTGGTGCGACACCACTGAGGACCAGGGTAAGATACAAAGGCTTTGCAAATTGAATCCACAGAGTAATCCATTCCTTTTTTTTCTTTCGGAGAGATCAAACAACACAATGAAAATCCTGCTTTGATCCCCATATAAAGCCTGGCTCCAAAATTTCACCTGTGGAGCTGTAAAATTTGAAAGGTTGCCGCAAGAGATGTAAGCGGTGCGACAAAACAGACAAGGCTTCTTCGGCTGAATGTCTCAATGGAGTCCCATGTGTTTTGGAGGTAAAGCTATAACTTTCCCCCAGATCACATCACATCACAAGTCTGAGAACAATTCATTAACCAAAGTATAATTTAATAAAGTAATTTACTTTAATGATTAAATGCAAATGTGAAGGAGCTGGAATCCTGGGTGAGAAAATGAGGATCGCCACTCGCGGCTGTTGACCCAAGGCTCACCGGGACTTTGATGAATCGATCCTCACGGTGCCCTCAAGAGAGATGGATCTGGCTTTACCTGATACTGCCTTATACTCGAGCTGTCTGTGCAAGCCTTTCAATCTCTGCCAACACAATAACTCTGCCATCAAAGGGCACCCTTTGTGAAAAATATACTGTACAGGACAGTTTAAAATAAATTCAAGACAGAAGTTTAGAGCAGGCTTGCACACACACACACACACACTGGAACCACTTGTCCCAAACGGGGGTCACAGCGAACCAGAGCCTAACCTGCTAACAAAGGGCCCACAGCTGGAAGGGGAGGGGACACACCCAGGACAGGACACCAGTCTGCTGCAAGGCACCCCAAGGGGAACTTGAACCCCAGATCCACCAGAGAGCAGGACCCAGCCAAACCCGCTGTGCCATCGCACCCCCTTAAGCAGGCTTGAATACAGCTGTAAAGAGTCTGGTTTTGTTACACAGTTTGAATTCTGTTGAGAAAAAAGAAACTTTTTCATCATGGGGAAAAGTACAAAATTAAATGGTATTTCCGCTGTACCGCACTTAAGCCATTGAAATTGCATCACTTCTCTGAATAAAATCATCAGCTCAGCAAATTAAATTTTAAATGCTGTTTTAACGTTATGTCCTTGCTGAATATCTTTCACAAACTTGGTGGCACACTGCTCCTATCTCTGCTCTATGCTGTGCAGCTGGAGCAGTTTATGATGCTTTGAATGATCTGGTACTTGTCCTCTTTATGGCATACAGAGGTCTTATTAGCATTTCTGAGCTGAGCAAAAGGGAAAGAAAACCAGTGGACGTGTTGCCTCGACTCCAGGGGTGATGTCACTGTCCTAGCAGACTCGTATTAGTGCCCCGGAGCTTCACTTCAAAGACGAGTTCAAATAAACCCTTGAGATAAATTCCAGACATTTAGCTATAGCTGAACTGGCTGTTCTTCAAAAACAAGTATGTATCACACCAACTTACCTTCTCGTAGAACTATGTAAGTACTGGAAGTACATCGATCATTTGCTGTGACATGAAACAGTAAAAAATTGAATTAAGTTAAAATATAGTTTTTAAAAATGTCTGATAAAAGTAATATTTTGTTTTAATCACACTACTGTACAGCCAATACGATGGAATATATCCCATCCAGTGACGACACAGTTGAGGATCGGTGTGATGGGAAAGGATCCACAGTGTTTTGTGAACAGACATTGCTTTCGGTGTGCCCACTTCAGATGACTGCCTTTCACACCCTCTGCGTTCTTCCCACTCTCTCTCTCTCTCTCTCTCTCTCTCTCTCTCTCTCTCTCTCTCTCTCTCTCTCACACACACACACACACACACACACACACACACACACACACACACACACACACACATCCACCAACACAGACAAGAAGGACATCTGCTCCTCCGGCAAATAATATTTTGTGTTGCAGATCAAAAAATGTAATTAGTTTCCTGGATCACATAGAACGATGATGTTCTATGTTAAAAAGGAAGCGCTCAGTGATGGGGGTGGACCTCTTCATGTGTTCTGCCAGGGGCTGTGAAGCTGGCAGGTGGATGGAGGATGAGGCACTGGAGGCTTCCGGAATACCTGTTACTGCTTATCACTTGTCTTTCTGAAAATATATGAGATTTAGGAACATTACCAAGCTCTTTCATGAGCTATGATGGCATTGCCTTTGTGATTGGTACAACAGACTTTGTTCTCGATTTGTAAGAATAAACATGTCTCATCCTTTTTTTTTACTATTTGGAGCCCAAGTGTTAAAAATTACTGCCTTTGCATCGACCACTGTTTCTGCGATGAACCCTGAGCTCTAGTGTGGAACAGCAAGGCACCTTGTAGGACAGGATTCTGCAACTTTTAGGTCTCCTGGGTTACCACTGAGGCACATACCACCCTAGAAGTAGCTTTGGATGGTGTGCCCAAATGGACCACCTGTAGATAATTCTCAGAACACAAGTACTTTATTTGCAGTATGAACTCTTGTATTGTTTGAATGAAATAACCAGGGAAAAATTCAAAACAAATACTCTGAAGTCATCCAAACTGAGATTTATCTCATCTTTATCACTGTAACATCTCACAGAAGAGCCATAGTAGGAGCACATAGCTATATGATGATTACCTCCTTCATGCGGGTGAAAAAATGTTTAGATTTTCTTAGTTCATTCATGCATGTAAAGGGGCTTTTAAGACTAAGGGTGGCCTGCCTGGCTGCATCTCTGTCAGCATCTGAGCACAAAGTTGTCTCTAAGTTTTGCCCTTTTGATGTTGGAAATAGCTGTTGATGTGGGCGCATGATGGTCAGAAAGGAACACCCTGGTCTAAAACCCTCTGTGCCTCAGCAGACCTGATTCATCCCTCCCACACCATTCTCACTTTAGTGGATGTGTCTCCTGGAAAAGCCACCCACTCGGGAGGAGGTGAAATCCATAGACATGGAAATCACTGCAGACTGTTGGTAACTGTTACTATACTACACTACGCTCTGCAATTGCTTGCCCACTGTGCCTATCTCTATAAATGCATTTTTAAACCTAGGACCAGAGCCATCGCATTCACAGAAATCTGGATAAATGCCACATAGCCAGATTGGTAGCAGTAACATTTTCTGGGCTAGAGAACTTGATCTCACGCAGTGAGAATTTGGCGTTTAATATCTAATGATTTAAATGCTCTGATTTCATGCTCCAGTTAAAGGGATGCTAGTTCCCAAAGACAGCCAAAACCTAGATTGTGGTGGGCCACGTGTGGACAATAGTAGTAGCTGCTGTGTGATCAGCGTGTTTAGAAGACTTAACTAGACTCTCAGAATAAGCTGCCAGCCAGGTTAAAAACTATGTTTGGAAACAGTACAGTTGGTCTGTGTGGAATTTGTTTGTTTTCCATGAGTTTTCCCTAGGTTTGTTGGTTTCCTTCCATAGAACCTAGAACATAGAACACGTGCAGTTCAGGTTAACTGGTGGCCATAAATTGCCCATAGTGTTTGAATCTCTGAGTAAATGTATTTGTGTGTATGTGTGTGTGTGTGTGTGTGTGTGTGTGTGTGTATGGCTACCCTGTGAAGGACTGGTGTCCCATCCAAGGGGTACCCTTTACTGGCCTTTCATCCTGTGCCCCCAAGGTGGCCTCTGGACAGCTGTGACCCTGGTGTGGATAAGTGGTTTCCAATAGCGAGTGGGTTATGTTATATATTTTATAGAATTTACATGGGGTTTTTCTGAACACCAACTGGTAGTGCTGAGCTTCACTGATGTTGGTGTTAGGATTTCAAAAAATTTTAACACTTTGGAAAACCAACGTCTGCTGTAGTTTTCTTGCTAAGACGAAGGATTCTGAAGTAAATTCAGCCCCCTTGGACTTCTTTCATTTTTGGTTTTTAAAACATTTTCGTTCTACTTAGACTTGAATACCACAGGGGTAAAGGGATGTTAGTTTTCTGATTCTTCAGAGGGTTTTGAATATTGCTGTTACTTTACAGTCTTTTTCTGTGTTTACTAAGCCACGATTCTTCCTTGCATTTAAACTGGCAAGATCAGTGCAAAATTTCAGCACATTTAAAGTAAACCTCCTTTTGAAATTAAATGGAAATTAAATTAATTAAATTTGTTACACAAACAAGCAAGTTTTATGGCTATTGCCTTGCTATGGTGAATAGAAAGTCCTGAACAATATAGCCCCTAGTCCCTCCAACGAGACTTTGAATGTTGCATTTGAAAAACCATCTGGTTCAATGAAATTTCAGTGAATATTCTGCACAGCCACAAGGCCAAGAGATTCGTGATTATTCTAGCTTTGCTCTTGAGTTACTGGAGAAACTTATGTCTGCAGTGTACATTTAAAGCTACCCTTTTTACATCTTAGATGTAGAGATTTTAAGGCCTTCTCTGTGCTATTTTTGATGTTTCTCATGAAAGAAGATGGTCATTGGAAGCCTAATTTCATCCTCTCTAAAGTTTTTGAAAGACTTCAAAGGATAGAAACTAACCTGAAGGGCAATTCCTTTGCCCTTCTGATTTCTGAGATTGAGAAGCAGCAAGCGATCTTAGACTTGATAGATTGTGTTGGAGTTTTAAGAACTCTTTAATATTTATTCAACTTGTACATGGTGTTTAAAAGTATTCATTGTAACATTGAATTGAATGATATTCTTAATAACTAAATTTGCCTACCATGAGGTTTCCATGCAATTACAGGTTTATAACTCACATAACTAGTGTTTTTTTCATTTTAGTTTTAAATAATTTTTTTGTTAATCTTTTCTAAATTTTATATTGTTCTAAATACATGCTTAACATTTCTTGTTATCTTTTTCATAAAATGAATGTCTGTGAAATCTAAATTTCTATTTCTGGGTGCTTAGCAGTTCAATTGGCTTTTCCACAACTTTGCCAGGCTGCTGTACTGAGGTGAAAAGAAGGCCAGTGTAACTTTTGGACAGCCATTTGGACAAGTTTATGGCCACTTTTGGTACCAAGTTATAATCTCCTTTAAGGATACTAAAATTGGCATTATTTGCTTTTTTTAGGTAAATGTTACGGATGTAGACTCATAACCTAAAGGCTGCAACTTCAAGACAGAAATGTGAAATATCCAGCTGTTCTGGAAAAATTTAACTGTGCAACTAGACAAAATTTTAAGCCACTTTTTAACACAAGCCAAATTTAACAGAGAAGCAAAACATTGATATTAAAAGTACTGGCAGGACAAAGGGGAAAATATGTAACCATGGTTGGCTGCAGATAATATAAATTTTAAAGAAACCAAATAATATGAAATAATTAATTACTTTTGATTACTTCATGTAGAAATAACAGTCATCTAACTCATTCATTGAAAAAAATGTTAAACGTTGTTGTTCAACACTTGCATATCACAGTGTGATGATAGATGTTAAGCACTGCAGCTGTGCAGTTGTTATTTTTCCACATTCAGTCTCAAAATCGATTGAACACAAAGGCAATGTCAGATATGAAGGTCTCCCTTTGGTTTGCCTCTGGCACCAAAAGCATATTCGTGCGTACTGAGCAGGATTGCAATAGTCAGTCATTGCATGTGTTCCTTTTCTTTATCCGTTCGTGAAAGTAGCAGAGATTTCCATGGTGACTGACATGAGTGTGGGTGTGAAGAATAGCTGGTTTGAGGGTGCTGATGTCTAGTTCCTCACGAGGCCTAGCGATCAAGGAGAACAAATGCAGGATAAGCACAGCACAGCCCAACAAGCTCAGCTATTCACTGAAGGTGTCTTGGAAATCATTAAGAGGATGCACACCCTTGGGCAGAGTGTGTGCACTGTGATTACATGCTGACTACCCACCAGCCTGTTTGAAGACGCAAGCCTTCGAGGTCACCTCAACCTCCTGGCTGATCTACTTGCCCCGACACCCTGACCACACCGCTGGCAGCCTGCCGCACCATTGTTCCTCTATCCTCCAGTGCTTTCCTCGCTGAGTGGCAGGACTTCCTGCTGCACACTTTCCCAGAGCTATAAGCTCCCATGCCCCCACCCCAGCCCCCTATGCCAGATGACCAAGCTAAAGTCGATCACTAAGGATGCTTACTTCTGCAGGAAAGCCTCCATATCAAGGATGAGAACCTGAGCTGCCTCAGCAAAATACAACTGCAACATATGTGTGTGTGTGTGTGTGTGTGTGTGTGTGTGTGTGTGTGTGTGTGGTGTGTGGGGGAGGGCAACCACACCCTATAACCTTAATTTTTTTAAAAAAAGTTCTCTTTGGAATAGATAAAGATGCAGAAAATCTGTTTCAGGTCAGATATTTAACAGATAATGATGCCAGTTATCATAGCACTAACATGCGTGGGAAATTACATGAATTTTTTCTCTTGGGAACAAGAGCAAGCAATTATTTAATCAGCACCAATTAAATGACCAAGGAAAACTTTTGTTTGCATGTATCTGTACTAACCTAACTTGCTCTATCAGATCATTGAAAACGGTTATGAAATTTGATGTTATGTTCAACAGTGTGGCAATGAGAAAGTGCTTTTCATGCTAACCTCATAGCTTTAGGAGATAGAGGATATCACTCAGTGACTTGAGGGACCGATAGTAAATAACTTTAATGAACTGTAAAAATGTAAGGAGGATTCTCTTTTAAATATTTTGGGGTCAAGAAAAACTTCACAAATAAACTGACTAAATGAAAAAACAGTAAATTAAAGGATATAACATTAAATGCAAACAAAATTTATTACCAGGAACATCCACTTCTAGGAACTTGTTTTGTGTGATTTCAAAAATGAATACCTTCCTTATGCATAAAATCCCAAAGGTCCAGTACAGAGATATCCAGTTCCCAATTCTGGTTATTTCCAGTATATTAGAAATAAAAAAAACAAGCAAGACAGAAATCTCTAATCTTATAACAGATCAGACAAACTGTAAACATCTCCTGTAATGAAAGTACTCCCAGACACGCGACTCTTTCACCCATCAAGATTAATTTATTCATTTATTTGTTTTATTTACATATTTCTTTCATCTGGCTTCTCCCAGTTCAGAACAGCCATTTGAACCGTAAGCTCTTGTTGTAGCATTCTTGTGCATTTATGCACACTGCGGAGCTGTTAGAAAGTGTTTAACAGAGCTGTTGTGCAAAAGAAAAACGAAAAGAGCGTGTGAAAGAGGATGTCAGAAAAGCAAGAACAGACGCAGCATAACTCTGTCACAGCAAACCCAAACACCTGACACGCTCCAGGCTTGGAAGGAGGCAGCACGAAGAGGAAATTGACAAGAAAATAAGGGACTGCATCATTTAAAAGAATTGCTGAATGATGCATCAGCAGTAGCTTATTGTGGTCTTCTGCAAGTTATCTATTTTTAAGCATTGATGAAGTATTTTACAGTTGCAGTGTATTTAAAAAGATAAACATACTTCTTTACAATAAAAAATATGTACAAATAGAATCCTTTAAGATAAATGCTCCCATTTAAGTGTATGTAAGACAATTAAAGGTACAATGTAATCGTTTCAATACAAAGACTTAGAAGAAAAATCTATTATTTTTATGGTGCATGTGTAATATTTGTGCAGTGAAGCAAGGCAGACAGAAAAAGAGGGAAGGTGAAGGCATTCTGAGATTTTAATATTCAGCACCAACCTTTGTCATGTCACATGACTTTTTGCCTTTGGCAGTCAAGCATTTTTCTTTGTAGGAAGTCATTACATTTCAAAGTATGAATTTCTTTGGTCGAGATGCCTAGTTTGCCAAAAGGTAGAATTTCTTCTGGGTCTGAACCAGAAGAATGTACAGAAAACTGAGGGAGGAAGAAGGCTCCATCCTTTATGTGGTATATCAGGATTGTAAATGCAAGTAAAATCATATTTTCTATTTTTAGTGTTGTGAAGAACATCATTGCACAAGAGGTAAAGCAGGTACTTCACAGCTTCTGAGCTGCTTGACTGAAGTATGGGTTTGAGTTTGACTCAGGGTGTGTGGCTTTTCTCTGTTTCTCACTGCATTTGCTTCGCAAAGACAAAAATGGAAGAACTTAATGGCCTTGAAAACCACACAAGTGGTTGCTTTGAGTTGAACTTGATGGCGTTTCCATCTATCCATCACCCAGTGTTCCAGCAAGCCTGCGTATGACTTCACTGAGTGCTAATGCTTTTGGTCCCTTCAAAACCTGCTGAGTTGCTATGGCATTGCCACACATTTCAGTTAACTGTGATAGGTAACTGGGGAATGACATGACTTGTAGGGATTTACTTCAATGCTACCACACCATTATGCAGAAATTATGGGAGTGGTTTTAGATTTGCAGTGTCTGTGTTGCATTCACAAAACTGTTGTACTTTACACAAATTTACACACACACACACAAACACACACACACACTGGTTGAAACCTTTTGTCCCAAGCAGGGTCGTGGCGAACCAGAGCCTAACCTGGCGACACAGGACACAAGGCTGGAGGGGAGGGGAGACACCCAGGACAGGACACCAGTCCACTGCAAGGCACCCCAAGCAGGACTCGAACCCCAGACCCACCACAGAGCAGGACCTGGCCAAATCTGCTGCGCCACTGTGCCCCCCTCCGCACATACTATTTGTGAAAGTCAGAAAAGGTATTCAAATATTCTGTGAATAGTTTTTAAATATGAACCATGTGATTTCTAAGAAATATTTTGTGACAAGGCCCAACTTTTGAAAGGAGCCAAAAAAAAAAAAATAAACACGTCAAAACAAAACTTATGTTTGAACACACCCATGTTTCCACATTTTTTATCCACCTATTGGTTTCCAAGAAAAACATCCTCAGGTGTTCCTGACCGTGTGCTGAAGAAATGTGTAACTGAATGCACATCTTCTGGGCACCATGAAGAAGCAGAACAAGGGAAAATCCTGGACTTACTTGCTTGTCGCTGCCCTGCCAGATTCTGCAGGCCTCAGGCATCACTGTCGGATGCCTGAAGAACGACACCACAGGAAAACGGTTAAGACTTCAGGGAAGAGAATTCCTTGTCTATGGTACCGAGCCTGTTTGTGGAGAAAATCATGGTTTTAAGTGAGAGGAAAGGAAGGTGAACTGGGCCCATTGATCAAGAATAAAGAATATATTTCTTACAGAGCATATTTCAAGGCATTTCTGTAAGAAAAAATCTTTAAAATAATGTCATAAGATAGTTACTAAAAAGAATTTTCACATTTTTCACCATACTTATCAGGATGTTGAAGAAAACTCTTTACTTTGTTTAGGTATTTACTGATTAATAGGTTGGTCAGAATTTAAGAATTTATTACCTTCCAGTCAATCAAAGAATATACACAATCATGCTTATGAAACCTTTTGTTGTTTTTAGTTGCGCAAACATATGCGTAGTCATATATCTTACAAGATATATTCTTATACAAAGACATCCAGAGAATTTTCCGGTAAAACTGATACTATGTACCATGGAAATAATTTAATTTATAATAAATAATTACTGATAATAAGGGTGCATCTTTAAAAGCAGGTTTTTAATGATTTTTAAAAAAATCTGTCAGTGCCTTGTATATTTTCACAGCGTATCTTTGGAGGCTTCTTGGCAAATGCTTATGAAACTTGCAGGGGAAATCAGTGTTATTGTTGAGGGTGTTAGTCATGTATTGAGAAGGCTGCTCTTTAAGGAGGCTTCCAAACTCTCAGAAGATGTCAGGATCTGGATTTGTTTTCCTTTCAAGTGCAAGACAAAGCACCTTATCTACAAAGAAAATACTCTGAGAGAAATGACCATGCACTGACCTATGGGGTGGAGGCAAGAAGAGCTCCCTACCTTTTCCATCATTCTGCTTGGTGTTTTGCTTCCTGAGAAGTTTCTGGGGCACACCCCTAACAGGGCCTTGTGTCCCACTCAGAAGAACCCAGTGGGCCTTTCATGGCATAGGTGGATTGGCATGAAATGACATCATGGTCCATTGCTATTTTCCCCATTCCCATATGTGCAACAAACTGTACCCAATACATGCATATGACCAAAAACAAAAGCCCTTTATCCCGTTCTCAAATACTGTAACATTTAGAACCAAGGTATCACTGGCACAGGCCCAACACTGCAGCTAAATACTGACCAATAAAATATCATTTAAGCTCAATGTATACCTGACAGGTAAGTGATAACAGTAGTTACCTGGGTTTTGCGATGATTCTGTTTGACTTATACTGTAGGTGCAACTAGTTGTTCCTGTATCACAGAAACTGTCATGTAATGTATGCTGTTGTGTGCATGTGTACCCTGGCATGTGCTGCTTGTTTCCTCGTTGTCGGTAAACTGGCTTTCTGGTGATTAGTTTAGCAGCTGTTCTTTTGGCAGAGATTTTAGGAATTCCCCACATTCATAGCTACCTTTTCAATTGGCTAAAAGTTATTACTTTATTTAAAGTTTGAAAAATACTTTTGAAAAATTACTTGGCTATTACGCTGCAGTCAAACACCCAGGCACTTCAACAAGGATTTTAAAGGCATTTTAAACTTTTAAAAATAGAGTACAAAAACATGTTTGATATACTAATCTGATTTAAAAAAATTATCATGCTATTGTACTACCATTATACAGTAATTAAGAAGCACAATGTTTCACTAAATGATTAAAGTATCAAACTATGAAATGGGATATTTTATTACTGGGCCCTGGACCTCCACAAACCTGAGCAGCACAAGTCATTATGGACGTGAAGGAGTGATTATTATTATTATTATTATTATTAGCTGACACATTAATCCAGAGTATCCTCATTGTTACAATATATGAATAGGTTTAAATGACAGAAGTGTACTTTGAACTTTGATGCCACAAAGGAAAACAGATCACGTTGCTTTATTTAACACTTATTTTGTTAAAGAATCAATCAAAATTATGGAAATGAAAAACATGAAAATATTTTTGCTTTATTTAATACTGTAAAGCATTTTGTTGAAAAACAGAGCTTATTCAGATTGAGATACAGTCAAACATGGGACAAAACTAGAGCCCTATGAACAGATGGAGCAGCAAACAGGTTGAAATGCACAGCTGGGAGGCAATAACACCATCCACAGTGTCCATGTCTCTCATTATATTGAATATTACTAGGCGACTAGAATCAGCTAACATTTACAGAATATGTTTTGTGAAATTACAAGAAAAGCCCCGTAGACATTCCTCACACAACACTTTGATGTTGCTAAGATTTACTGACCGAATCATATTAATCGCTGATAAAACTGGCTGTGGGTGCATGAACTCATCAACAGCTTGAAACACTTTTAATTTCTAGTGACCCAGAACAGGAGAAAGGGGTCATTGCTTTGATTCGATGTGTCCCTGTGCCTGCTGATTACGTTCTGGAGGAATGTTGATGTTTGGGTGCTGATAGTGTCTCAAAGCTTCAGGCCAACACCCACAGATAGCCAGTTAATCTGCAGGATGTCTTGCAAACAAAACATGATTTTGTTTATACTTTCATTTCTCTACAAACTGCAAGCGATTCAAGATGCTTTTTTTAGCATTTGCAGGAGCCAAACACTTTTTTTAAGCTCCTGTCTAGTACAAAACTGTACAGAGACATGAAAGTACAGACTCATTTTTGCATTATCTGTAGGGAAGTAAATAAGAAGATGGGTAAGAAGGGTTTTTTTATAGTCTATGATATCCCGTAACATTCATAATCTTGTTTGTTAATTTTATATAGCGGTAACACAGTAAGGAGTCAGTCTCTGAGACAATATCTGGGGAAAAATTTGAAAAGCGTATCATTTTTCATAGAAAGAAAATGCGCTACCATGCTTATGGGTCTCACACAGAGTGTATCCTGCTTTATGCTAGTTGTCTCCAGGACAGGCTTTGGATCACTGGACTCTGTCTTGAGACAAACGATTATCAATAATGAATTCATGAATAAGAAAATGTGAATAAAACCTTAACACATTTTCCCAGTTTGAGATGGCTGGGTACATCATTTGCATCTTGTGACATGCTGGAAGTGAACGAAGGAGAGCAAGAATTTTCAAAGCCAATGCCAACAGAAGGGAAACGCATGTAGGTATTTATTCTTGCAGTTTGTCATTGACAGGCTGTTTTAGCTGAGTAATACAGCACATTGCAGCATCCTACACTTCAGAGTCCCACCAGTCATTTCCCTGCTAGACTGCAAGAGGTTCTTCCACTCTACAGCCGTGCACGTTTAGGAGAAGGAAAGGCCATACTTGTTTCAGTTCAGGAATAGAAACACCCGTTTCCACTTGTTTCCACTTACTGCTGACAGTAAACAGGGGCAGCTGCACAAACATCTGTCACATCCTGAAACCGCTCTGTGACTTTCGCACAATACGTGTTCTACAGACACATGCCAGTGTACTGCTGGACCCAACTGTAAACATTAAGCGTTATGCTTTTTCTATTGGTTGAGTGAGCACCAAAAATTACTCTCATTTTGCATTCTATTTACAGTACAAAAACATGTGCTGATGTCGTGTCAAATGGGATGAATTAATTAATTTTCCTGAAAACCTGGGTTGTACCTACTTGATGTGTATTGGAGTGGAAAAAATGTGCACTACCTCTCAGTGGACTTATGTACAAATACTGGACCGCACACAATAAACTTGCTTGAGCATTTTTTTTGATGGGGTGCATCCTCCTATGTTTTGCTGAAATAGGGTACTTGCTTGCCTTAGTTAACTTCAAACTGCTAATTTATAATGGACGCTTCAGACTACTAACCCTGAGAATCTTCACACATCTGATGCTGAAGATTCTTAGCGCTGCCATCTCTGAAATCACGCTTCTGACAGGCAGAACATTCTTACATCTCTAAATCTCGAGATGTATGAGTCACAACCTTCCTACATGTGCCTGTTAAGAGTTTTTGCGCTTCTAAATGTCAGTCTGAGTGCTGGACTGTGTGATGGGATGACTCCCTCGTCGTGGGAGCATTGACTGCTCTGATTGAACTTAAGATATAAAGAGAAGGCTTAAGTCTAAAGTTAAACATTTGAGTTAGTTCAAGAGAAAACGATAAGAGAAGGCTTCAATGCAAATTGCTTTTCGCTTATTTTTTCCCAGTGCTTTGGTATTAGTTTATTTCTGACTTCCTCTTTGACCTCAGTCCAGATTCAGTTTTCCGGTAGCTGTCTAAACACTGCAGAGGTTACAATAGAAGAGAAACGGTAATGTGAGGAAACACTGCTGTTTGCTGTCAGTATGTTAAGTTGTTCTGTTTTTAGTCCATTACTGATTCATACTATGTTCCCAACAAATAATACAAGTATAGGTTGCAGAACAACTATTTGCTTTTAGCTGTGCAGACAATATTATATTAAAACCAAATGAACTATGTGTCTATCCCTCTTTTCATGTTAGACAAATGCTCAAATATTTCTACAGAAATTTTCTTTTGTTACTAGAATGGGATTTTTACGAAATAGCATTCCAACCAATGCTTCCAGGATAGGCTCCGGTCCACCACGACCCTGCTCAGGACAAACAATTTCAGGATTTGGATGGATGGATGACAAAGCAACCAATGCATACAAGTGCTGACTGAACAGGAGCAGTTCAATAGAACAACAGCAGGGGCTCCTTTTGAGGTCTCAGAAAGTTAATGCTTACAGCACTGCTGCCTGACTCTCAAAGAACTCAGGTTTGAATTGCACCTCCTCCTCCGGTACCATTGAATAAGGAACTGACCCTGATTTGCTCCGGGAAATGTTACCCAGCAATATTAATGGATAATTATTGTAAGTAGCCTAACATTCTAAGTTGCTTTGAAGAGACATTTCAGCTGAATGAATAAGGAACTAGCTATCTAGTATCATACCATCTAATTCAGATTTTCTCAGATGCTATTCCTAGGGGAGGGGTTGCGGTGGTGCAGCGAGTTTGCCCGGGTCCTGCTCTCTGGTGGGTCTGAGGTTCGAGTCCCGCTGGGGGTGCCTTGTGATAGACTGGCATCCCGTTCTGGGTGTGTCCCCTCCCCCTCCAGCCTTGCACCCTCTGCTGCTGGGTTAGGCTCCGGTTTGCTATAACCCCACTTGAGACAAGTGGTTTCAGTCAATGTGTGTGTCTGTGTGTGTGTGTTTCTAGGGTTTCTTCTAAGAAGTGGGTCCTGGTTTATGAAAACAAACAAATACATCAACGGGTGTATAGTTGTGCCATATACACAGAACACATCAAATTCTTGTACAAAACTAAAATCTAGCCATCTCTGTGGTTGTTCATACCTGCCTAATCAGGTATGCTAAGAGTTCCCACCAAGCTTGAGTGCTGCTTTGCTTTTACAGGAGTTACCTTAAGATGCCTCTAACCTTTTGCAACATTGTATTATCCTTCTGATATGCCAGAAGTTGGTGCCTATGTGTGTGAAAAGTTCAGGCCTGCATGCAAACTCTTTTTCTAGTTTCCTGTTGTGTGGGTAATCTTGAGCGATGGGCTTCAGGGGTCATACCGATGACGTCCTTCTAAGCCCATTACTGTTGCCTTGTTAATGCTGGCTTCCTGCAGCTATTAAGGGGTCATCCTGTAATGTGGTACAGTCCAAGATGCCCTAGGCGGTGCTTGCAGCCTCACAAATCCCACCAGATATCCTCCTTTCTCATTCCACCCTCATTTGACCACAGGGATCAGTGTGTCTGCAGGCATGCAAAGCTTCAGTGTTAATCAGTGCCCATGAAATTAAAACCACAAAGTCGTAATTTACTTTGAAACGCACATAATGTTCCCAGTGGTCAGTAACTGAAAGCTGTAGCAAGGGGTTATTAATCTGCTTTATTGAACTCTGACTGTGCAGAAAAGAAATATCTATGTAGTCTTTTCGCGCAGCTGTGATGAGAGCTGTAACTTCGACGAGTATCTCCTCTGGAGATGAAGCGGTAAAGCACATGGTGTTGACTTCCTCCGTCCATCCTTCATGTGCTTCCTGGATTTTTTTTCCAGTTTACGGAAGGGCATTGTCACATCCCCTGTTTCCCTGCAGCTGTCCTCACCCTCCTTCCCCCCACCTTCCTTTCAGATGCTTCCACCTCTCTGCTGCAGGCACAGGACAGGAATACAACCCCCTCCCACCACATCTCCAGCCAAGTCTTGTCTTCCCCTGGCTCATCAACTATGTGGCTTGGCCAGGAAGAGCTGTACAAAAGGAAGTCTGCAATGGCTGGAAGCGAAGCCTTCAGAGGATCCATTGTCAGATGGAATGTTATATTCACACCTGTGAGGCCAGCACCTCCTGCTCAGTGCGGAAGGCACTCCCTTCAGAAACGTGTCTGCAGGCTCACCCACATGTCCGCCTTCGTCACTCCTGCCCCGGTATAATATATCACATTCCTGGAACATGCTGGAGAAATGCACAGCAGCACCAACCACTGAGCGCATGCAGCGTACCAGTGAATTCATCTCTCCAGTAAATCATAAATTGCACCTCCTTTACAAATAGTTTGCAAACACCAGATGTTTTCACAAACAGCTTGAAATAGTGAAGTTTTTATGAAGAACATACATATATGTTTACTGGATACATTGCATCCAGTATGAATGTTCTTCAGGACTAACACCTGCAAGTCAAATGTCATATATTTTACACATTTTTCATGTGGTTTTTTTCTATACACCACTTGGTGCTATTGCAGTGACTTTGCTACTAGTACTAGGGTTTCAAGACACTTTTCTGAATCGTTTGTCCCATTCGGGGTCACGGGGAGCCAGAGCCTAACCTGGCAACACAGGGCATAAGGCTAGAGGGGGAGGGGACGCACCCAGGACGGGACGCCAGTCTGTTGCAAGGCACCCCAAGCGGGATTCGAACCCTAGACCCACCAGAGAGCAAGACCTGGTCCAACCCACTGCACCACCACATCCCCCTCTTCAAGACACTTCTTTTTACCAATTTAATAGTGCTTTTTTCACTGTTGCAAAGCTGGAATTTATAGCAGAAACACTGCAAACATGTGATAGATGCTGTTAAAATGGATACATTTTTCCTGGTATTTTTATGGTCTTTACTAACATTCAGTTACACTGCCACATCCCAATATTATATCTTATGCTATTAATAATACTTACTGATATTTCTAAGGAGTTACGCACAGAAAACACAAAAATTCAAACAACATTTAATATGTTCAATATTGCCACAGAAATACATTACTGTACACAGAGAACAACATGAGATGTAACTCAAATTCTTCATTCATTCATGGAAAAATATGAACCACTAGTCGTTACTTAATGACATAAAGAAATAATAGAGCTTCATAAGAAGATTAAAAAATTAACAAGTTTTCTGAACTAACAGTATGAATGGATGAAAAAAATATATTGTATCTGTATCAACATCTATATATACATATGTGTGTGTATGTACATTTATGCATTCATATATACATATAAATGCAACAAGATATATGTGTATATACACGTATATGTAGAACTTTTGCAATAAATGGTTATGATGTTTTGAGATTCAGACTTATGCAACTCATCATTAGAGACAAGAATGATAAGAAAGTTCTTTTTGATCCACTTGAATGCAGAGGAATTTCTTTTTACAATTTGTGGCAGGTTCATTAAGCGGTGAAATTGCATTCACACAGTTCTGTGGATGGGGTAACATACTCATCTGATGCAGTAGAAAGATGCTCTACTGAGCTGATTAACATCAGCTGACATTGTGGGGACTCAAAGTCCTCTGACGAAAAATTTAATTCATTTAAGAAAGGTAGGACGCATTCTTTAGGTTACATCCTCTGTTAACTTAGTTGTATCTATGACTGTTTTATTGTTCTCTACATGGATGGACCATTCTACATTATCTTAATTCAAAATTAGGAAACAGTGGCTGTCCTCACAAAATACATTTTTTCTCTAGTGTTGCACTAGAGAGGCGATACATGATGATGAACTGGAAAAAGGCTTGAAATTTCAGTCAATGTTTGCTAAATGTCACTGCTTTCCTATGTTATTTTCACGTTAACATGCTTTTGCTGTTCCTGGCTTGGTGGATGAGAATATTTGGTTTTCTATGTAAGATTCTGCCCACTTCTGATTACTGAAATGGAGAGCCTCTTTATGACACTGGTTTCTGAACATCAGCATCACTGGAATGCGTTATTTAGTGACCTGGCTGTGGGATGAGTGTTCTGTATTTATTGATTTGCATAGACAAGGACGCAGAAACCAGTAATCAGGGATTACTCAGTTATAGAAGACATTTGCTGTCCTCCCCCATGCATGCTTTTAAAAAATTCTGTTTAACACATGCTTCACTGGTGAGGGGGAAAGCAGATTCATTGCATACTTTGTGAGCCAGTGTGAAGGGCACCAGAGGCAGGTGGCTGATTCTTCACGACTAACACCTGCAACACATGCATCTCAATTCATAATTATATTAGTAATTGTATCAAAACATTATGTACTGACAAACATTTTTAAAACTTTATGCAGGATACCTGAATCATCAGATGAATTCAGAATGGGAAATCAGCAGATTAAACTATGAAGGGCAAGCCCAGACTTTTGAATATAAAAGGTTTGAACGAAAGGGCCAGTGACTGTAATTACTGGGTGTTCTCTAAATATTTTGCACATGCCATAATCATCCATTGTCACATGACCAAAGCCACAAGAACATCAGAAATGCACTGCGGAAAAGAGGACGTAATTCAGTCCATCTTGCAAGCTTGGCTCCTAATTCAGACTCCCACTACACTTCTATGTAAAGAAATGTTCTATTATTTTTGATTTAAACTAGTTCCAGGCTAGTTTCCCTGTGTGGCTAAGAGTAGGAAGGTGTGGGATCTTAGCAGTGTTCAGGCATGAGTCCTGTTAAATAAAGAGGAACGCTTTTGTTAGAAGCTCAAGTAATCTGCTTAGACCCCTGTGACCATCAGGCAAAGCAGTAAGCTCCTTCAATTCTGCCATCACTTAAATTAGAGGTACTTTGCAACTGACCACTCTTTCATGACACATATATTTTTGACATGTTTTCTTTTTTTTGAAGCTTACTCCACCTGCATTTATACAAATCAATTGCAAGGCTGAGATTGAGTTTGAGATTGTCTTACATAAACTGTCTTTGCAACTGGCTGCCAGTCAGCTTCCCTTGAGAGACTGCTGTGAGTCTTATCAAAACAATCTTTTAAATTACATCAGTCTCACCAATTTAATCACTTTGGGTACAGCAAGGTGGTGCAGTGGATAACACTGGCGCTTCAGAGCTCCTGGGCTGCTTGGCCAGGAATGGGTTTGACTGTAGCTCAGGGTGTGGGGTTTGCGTGTTCCCAACTCAAAGACATGTGCAGAAATAGGCAATGGTAAACAAATTCCAGTAGTCCCTTAAAAAAAAACACAGGGTTGCTATAAATCACTAGCCTTCAGATATGGCTCAGATTACTGGATAAAACATTTGAAAATTAACATGCATTAACAACACGGTGTTATAGCTCATACATCATGGAAACTGAGGCTCCACAATACAGTTCCACCATAATGAATGCTGATGATTTACAGTAAGACAGGAAATATTATCAGTTTCAGTATGACGACATTCATAACTGTAACTCACACACACATTTTCAGAACCGCTTGTCCCATACAGGGTCGCGGAGCCTACCTGGCAACACAGGGCGTAAGGCCAGAGGGGGAGGGGACACACCCAGGACGGGACGCCAGTCCGTCGCAAGGCACCCCAAGTGGGACTCGAACCCCAGACCCACCGGAGAAGAGGACTGTGGTCCAACCCACTGCGCCACTGCGCCACTGCACCCCCGATAACTGTAACTTTAATGAGGAAATTAAAACATGAGAGAACCGGAACAAATCAAGTTATGTTGTGGGATGTTTGCACCCACCAGCGTGTTACATAATTAAATATTGAAAACCCCGAGGAACAGCAACAGAAACACCCTGTCGAAAAACCCACCTGAGAGGACAGCACCCCTGCAAAAAAGAGTCAACATGAAGCAGAAATAAAAAAATAAAATCAAAGATTGTAACACAGTAAAACCGTTTGAAGGAAATCGTAGCATCAGTCCGAGAGTTAAAAACAAAGCTAGCGCAGAGTGGATCAGTCCAACCTCTGCTCACTACTGGTTAGGTAGATAAGCAGAAGCAATACTCTTCACAGAGTTCTCAGGAAAAGGCTGTAATAATGGCATGGCTCAGTGACTGAAGCATTTAACATTGCAGGAATCCTGCTTGGTGATTCATTGTCCCTTGTTGACAATAACATCTAATGCAGTCTGAGTCTGTGTGATCATTGCTACTTAGTAGAGTTTGGGTGGATGTCAAGAAAGAATTGATGTCATTGATTTAAACCTGTTTGATTAATCTTCGGTTTTCTCCAAAAGCATAACAGCAAAATTTCAAAGAACTGCACAAAATTCAAGAAATAACACCAGATGTCAAACTACGTCAGATTATGTACTTTCATTGCAGAAGGCAGTTTCGTCATCTTCACTTTCTGTGGAAGAACTTATACCTTTTAAAAATGCTTAAATTCAGATTCATATCATGCATAAGTTATAGTTACACAAGCTGACTGATTTACTGACATGTGAAAACAATATTTTTCTGAGAAAAGGTTTACATGCTTTAATGTTACCTATGAAGATTGTACAAATTCTCACTTGTTTAAGAATATATAAAGACAATGAAAGTTCATGAAACCTATAGGTGTATCTCCAAGTGGAGACATGTCACACTAAAGTGTCTTTAAACTTGGAATGGTAGATACTGTAAGTCAGTTTATTCAAGTTTATTCAGTCCATTTTTCCTGATGTTTTCTTTAAAACAGGAAAAAAGAAGAATTAACTCATCAGTTCAACGAATATTCCACTTCGACCAGTTGCCGTTAAACTGGAGTTAGGAAAAACCTTCAGTGAACAAATAACCACTGGCTTGCATCCTATTTCACTTTCATCTGATACCATATAGTAAGCAAGTCCATTAACTGGCACCTGCTCATTAAACTGTAAGGTACCTTATTTTCCACATATGCCTTCCGAAATGTTCCTCACTGCAGGATTCTAAGTATCTTGGGGCCTTGAGTCAAGGGATGGGAGACTGAAAAGTGGAAAGATGGCAATGTCAGCAATTTTGTACGCACTGTACAAATCTGTGCCGATGAAGCAGGAGCTAGGCCTTCAGAAAAAGCTTTTGGTTTACCTCTCAACCTATATTTCACCATCCTCACCTATCATCTGTGTAACCTGACCATGAGCTTTAGGTAAATGACTAAAAGAATAGAATAGTGGGTGCAAGCTTCCAAAATAAGGTTTCCCCACAGGTAAGTTAGGCTCACTCTCCATTACAAGTTGAGGAGCCTGGCAATCCAGGAGGACCTTGGAGCTGCTGCTCCTCCAGATCAAGAGAAGCCAAGTGAGGTTGTTGGGGCTTGTCATAAGAATGCCCTCGTAGGTTCCTGTAGGAGCTATATCGGACATGTCTCTGTAGGGGCAGAGCCAGGGTGTGTTGCAAGGACTATGTCTCTCGACCATCATGGTAATGCCATCAGGATTTCCCAGGCCCAGCTGAATACTTGCTAGGGAAAGAAAGTTTTGGAGCAACCTGCTCAACCTGCTACCACTATAATCTTCAACAGGAGAAGCAGAAGAAAACAGACTGACACCCCACTCTGCAGAAAACTAAATGCTATCATCAATGCCTCATCCAATTTGTCTAGGTAAGTTCTCTCATTCACTTTCATTAACTGCCTACCCTTGTCCAAATTGCAGCAGTCCTGAGCCTATCCCAGAATGTCTTGGGTGATAGGCTAGGAGGGGTACACCCTGAAAAAGACACAGACAATGTAGAATCACCAATTCATCTGAACTGCAGATCCTTAGACTGTGGGAAGAAACTGAAGAACTCGGAGAAACCCCCCACACACAGGAAGAACATGCAAACACCACAGACTGAGCTGTATTTGCAGCCACGCCTCAGCAACCCAGCCACTCTAAGGCAACAGCATTACCCATTGCAGCCCTGTGCCGCCTCGTGATTTTCCCATCAAATGAAATATTCCAATCCGGTTTTAAACTCCTGCAGAATACAGAATTTGTTTTAAAAAAGCTATTTCTTCAGCAGGAGCGCGGTGGCGTAGTGGCACAGTGGGTTTGGCCTGTGCCTGTTTTCTGGTGGGTCTGGGGTTTGAGTCCTGCTTGTGGTGCCTTGTGATGGATTGGCGTCCTGTCCTGGTTGTGTCCCCTTCCTCTCCAGCCCTGCACCGTGTGCTGCTGGGTTAGGCTCCGGTTTTGCTGCGACCCCACTCGGGACAAGCGGTTTCTGTGTGTGTGTGTGTGTGTGTGTGTAATTATTTCTTCGGCCTTGTGTTGTGGCTGGAGGAGGAACGTAGTTGAAGATGAAGTGGATTGTGCCAGTTGGTGTTTTTTCAATGATCCCAGGCTGCAGTTTGCTGACAGAATTAAATTAAATGCTGTGCTCACATTAATTTGCCATCTGGTATCTTGTGTGGGGTCTCTCCGAATACGTTTTCAGTGCTAATGGTGCTCATGTATTGAAAATTGTGTCAACGGCTATATTTCATTTGAAAACATTTAAGAGCTAAGCCACAAGACCTAGGACAAAAAAATCACAACAAGCACTCAGATTACCGTCCTCCAGTTTTTCGTTGCTTCTGACATTGCAGTGACATCCCACTTCCTTGAAATATCTTGTTTATGTTTTAACGTCTTGTTATTACTACAGAATTTCTTGGACCTCTTCACGCAAGCAAACTTATCTACCCCTAGCACCTCCGGCCTCCTCTGCCCCCATCAGGGCAAACACAGCTGCAACAACACTGGTCAACTGCTGTAAGATTTGTGCGGTACTCTTGCTACGTTTCCTGATCAGATGTTCGCACAGTCTTTCACGTTTGCAAGTTTTTCCTGATGGAAGGAAGTGAAGCCATGAAGTAAAAGTCGCCTTTTTAATGAAGACTCATACTTGTGTATTTAAAGTTGACTCATTCCCCGCTGTGTATTTCGTTGTGTCATGTGTTTCACTAAGCTTTCGCCGTTCACAGCAGAACAATCAGTGAGATCATCTTCGAAGGGGCTGAGCTTTGTTGTTTATTGGTCTTTTCATTTTTATTTATTTGTTTGATTTTTTTACAGGAGGACTTTTCAATACTGAGAAAGTATCAGCACAGGAACCCCCACCCTCCTCTACGTTGAGCCAGCTGGAATGGCAAACAATGCCGATGGGTGAAAAAAAAAGCCTTTTCCTGTAGAAGTGCAAAACAACACACACCCAGAGGAAAAACGTTTTACCAGTTTAAGCTTGCTGCACTGCCAGAGGAAAAGGCTCTCTCTACAGTTTACAAGCTGAAGCCTGGGAATACGGCTGGATGGATCGAAGGAAACTAAAATGAAAGCAAAAAAATTTTCAGAGTTCCGGCAAATACCACCTTTTCACATCAGGATAATTTCACAGAAAGCGTTCTCAATCCTGTGACAGGAGCATAGCATATAATATTATCCAAAGTCAATCGGAAAACATTATTTTATAGCCATGCTTTTATAGTTATATTTGCTTGTTTATAGCCTATCTCTTTTTTTTAATTAATAAATCAAAAGATGAAGATGAAGCCATTCTTCCTTAAAAAGATAATTGGACAATGGAGAAAAACGTCATAATTTCTTGAATAAAAGAAAATGGAGTTGCACTCTTTGAGGCTGCAAACCAGAACTTGTAAATTATGTATATGAACTTGGCTCACTTACTGGAGGCAGAGCATCTGTTTTCAAAGGGTGGTTTGCGGAAGCTGTCCGTTGCCGCATAATTTTGCAATTTACTGCAGTTTGCTGTTCTAGTGGCTTGGTGACCAAGTGGCAGGGCCCACTTCTCTGCATTTAGAGTGTCTCAGAGAGTCTAACTGATGACTTCTTTATAGGAACAGATGCATAGCACAGTTAGTAATCTAGCATCTGCTCCACAGCCTTCCACTTACCCTCGTTGAAGTGGAGCTGTCAGCAGGCAGCAGTAGGAGAGTGGTTAGAGCTGCTGTCTTCTTGCCGTTATACCCTTGAGTAGTGTACTAATCTTAAACTGCTCCAGCTTACACTGATGCTGAATAATAGCAAGTCACCTTGGAGAAAAATACAAATTTGGCTCTCAGCTCACTTGTTACCCTTAAAACTGCTGCTTTAGCATTTTGGAAAGCTTTTTAGATCACGATTTGACCTTTTTCAAAAAAAATTGTGTTTCTTTTTTTGTTTGTTGAACAATAGCAGCATTACATCCAGAACTCAAGGTCATGAACAGACGCTACGGGTGTTCTGCTGAACGTTCTGCTGAATGTTTGCTCTTCACTTTGATTGATGGTCCTGCTCTGATGCTGGTTCACAGGTGACCTTAGTTTGAATTGCTAAGTGAAACTTGCCTCATTCTTATAGTAAGGTCTGAAAAGGTAAGAACCTGATAGAAAGTGAACAATTGCATATAAAGGAAACATGATGTAAGGCACAGTGAGGGTGATCCGTCTTCGGGTCTGTTCACAAATACATTGAAAAAGTTGTCCAGCCTAAATACCACATTTACACTGTAAATGCAATATTGTCCTCCAGTACTGATGTGCACATTATGTTCTATTAAGATCGAGTGTCAGTGAAACCGAGTTCCTGTATGAACTGTTGTGTTATTAACATGCTTGGCACGCTAGTAGTTTCACCACTAAGACATGACAAAAAATTAGCAGGATAAGACGGGAGGCAGTGGGGGGTGGGCTGCTGAAAATGCAGGGTGTTAAATTGCTAGATGGAATGACAGGACTGCTGTGAGCTATATGTGAAAGCACATGGAAGGCTGTCAAATCAAAATACAAATTATGACAGGGTTTTTTATCCAATTGTAATTTTGAGACTGTCTACCATGATAGCATTATATTTACCATGACATATAGATGGCAGGTATTTGTTTATAAGTGTACGAACACATCTGTTTGAAAGCTGTTTGAGTGCTTAATGTATAAATTTGAGGCCAGAGATTTCAGAGAGGGGTTTGTAAATCAATTTTATCTGTTGAACTTAACATCTTCTATGGCTGACTTCGAATAATTGCAGTGAATTCGAAAGAAACTGCCTTGCATCGTGGTTCAGTGTTTGCATGGAGTTCCCAGCTCTGGGTTTCTGCAAGTCAAATAAATTTGTCTGTTTTTATACTACCATTTGAAACCAATGTGATGGTTGTTTTTTCACAGTAATAGCATTAGGGCAAAATCTCCCTTTCCAGTTATGATTATAGAACAAAATTTCTACATGTAAACAACAAGTTTCACATGTGAACAACACCCTTTTTGGTTTCCAGAGTCAACTGTGATTTTAAATCCTGATGAAGCCCAAATGCATCACAATCACACTTCGACAAATCAACTTAACTGTCTAAATAGCTAGTGTAGAAAACAGATGCAAAAAAAGAATAATGATGGTACATGTCATCCTGGAAAGTAAAAGATGGGCTCTCACACCTTATTATCTATTCATGAAGGTGCTGGTTTTCAAGTTTTATATATGCCTCCCCCCTCCTCCCTATCCGGGTTCCGTTGCTGCTCGCCAGTGTGCGTCAGAGTGGCAGTTTCCACTTGCCCACTCATCGTACACACCTACATTTCTGGCACCTGCTTTGTGACCTTGCGGGAGGGTTTGGCAAGTGCAGGGCTGCTCCACCCTGCCCCCAAACAATACAGGAACCCATGAGGACCTTGTCTTCTTCTCGCTCCTCATTCATGTTTGCAGGTTTATTTCCCACAGGCCCAGGTGAAGGGACAGGTGATGGGACAAGGGGTGTTGGAGCAGCTTTGATGTGCTGATGAAATATCCTGGCTCTGGGATGCATGCATGAAGCCAGGTTGCCTTGGAAACGGGCTGATGAGACTGAGTAGCAGAGGGCTAATCCAGATTAATGAGGCACAAAAACAGACAGTACTAGACACCAAGATGGTGTTTATGGACGTGTTCTTTGAACTGAGAATTGAAATATAAATTATCAATGGGGGACTCAATTAGAGATTCTTTAGAACACAACTATGTGGAAAAGTAGATAGGACTCTTGCAAGTAATAAAGTAAAATATTCTAGTAATACAACTGAATTTCAGCCAAAGTCCTACACAACAACAGTAAGTCACAAAGTCATTCCAGGTACTCCTTCGAAGAGGACAGATGTTTATGTCTAGATAGGCCCACCTCCACCGCATGGTTGGTACTCGTGAACCAATCAGATTTAAAACAAAAGAAAAAACACTTCATTTAAGTATGAGAACTAGAAACTTAATCTATTATAAATTCCTTACACTCACTAAAGATTGTGAAACACTAAAACATCCAAGAACTAGAAGATATGGAAATAACCCAAGCAAAAATACATAAAGGAGTAATTTAGGGCTGGCTAGCAAGCTGATCCCAAGTGTGTCTTGGCACCACTGCCCACAAAGATAAGCAAGGTGCAAAACTAATTAGAATTAGTAAGGATGCTTCAAAGGGAAATGTTTTGCTAAGCCAACCAGGGTTTCACCCTTGATGAAGTTTCCAGAGCCTTCCACATATATTTCTGAAACTACTCTGTTTATGAAGGATAAAATGAATTTCTGATTAATAAAATATCAAAAAATCTCTCATTTGGATGACATTTCCCTCAGCCAAGGATCACAGTGACATGAAAACACAGAATGTGTTCAGAATTCAAGGAATTGAATTAATTACCAAGAAAATACAAGTTAAATTCTGGCAAGGCCTTCCAGCAAAACACTGAACCCATGTTTCGCTGTTAAAAATTCAACAGCACAAATGGATGAAGAAAATCTATCAATGGCTCTGCTTCGCTGTCTGAAGAATGCGTTATGGGGAGTCATGTAAATGCACCCATGTAGTGTCCATTTGGCTGTTTAAGGCCTGCAGCCACCCCTGTAGCTTCCCCCCAAAAACACAGACACAAATGCTGTTGTTTCGCTTGCAGATAATAAGTTGTTTCATCATTTGGGTGGATAACGCTGCATCCATTGTTTTGGCCTAGAAAAGTAGGAGGCAAGGATTTCAGAAGACAAAAGTCGCCATTGAGGAAAACAGAGAGGCATTGAGAACTGGCAAGTGGATCTAAAAAATAGGCAAGTAGGCAGGCAAACTGTGCCCTAAAGAGGCCTTGGCATTTTAACTTGTTTGCATTTCACGTCAGTGGCCACCTGTAAGTCAGCCCCAAAAATATGTGAAATATTTGCACATTTTTGTATAACGTTAAACACTCCATCGTCTAAGCACAATTGCCTGTGCCCTTCTGAATATAAGTAACACTCTAATCTTACATTTATTTATTATAAGAGGTTATATGACACACACTGTCTTAGTTAATCTAGTGCTTAGTGATACAAAGAACGTGATGTACATAGTTTTTCAATGGTTATATTTAATATCATTCCACTGCTTAGCTGCAGGTTCTCTCTAGAGCAGGTGTCATATATTTTGTACAACCACATAAATATTAAGTATATTGATTCACCTGGATTATTATTTTGGATCAAGTGAAAATAGTATTAGAAATAAGTGTCCTATAACATTCAGTTGCAGGGACTTGAACAAGCAACATTCAGGGGTATAACAAAGTTCTGACAACTTCCCTTTCATTACATGTACATTCATGCACTGGCTTTGACACAGTAGCTGTCTCCAATGTGACAAAATGTAGTTATGTTGTCTACCACATAGTGCCTTTATTTGGAGTTTTGTTTCTTTATTATTGCCCTTAGTAAGGCAAATGAAAGCTCTAAATGTAAAACAGGCAATACCATATTTGTGCAGTACTCTGTGAGAAACTGTGGATTGCGCCCTGGAAGATGTGCAGCGTTTCTGTCAACACATGCTAAAATATTTAAATTCCAATTAAAATATTAGCAATGCCAGGAACAGTATGAGGAAGGCTAATGGGACTCTTTCAGGGAATGTGGCCCAAGCACATTTTTCTTCAGCTGACATTTATGACATACAGAGTTATGACTGACCTTTGCCTAGAAGTGCTAAACTATTGATGGAGATTGTTTTTGAACTTCTCTGAACTCTTCTGGGAGAACCTGTGTCTTTGCTGCTGAATCAAAGGATATTTATAATGCAGCCTTGTTGTAAAAAAGTTTTCTCTTTTTTTGAGTAAATTTTTATAAGTTTATCCAGTCTCAACATAGCAGCTTTGCAAAGTGGCTGAGAAGAAATTGTTCTACTGTACATTTCCCAACTGCAGGACTTAAGTTTGCCCTACAGATGGCCTTTGTGGTTTTTTTAATGGTGTTTTAATGACAGTACCACTGCAAAGATGTATCCAGGCCTTAGACAGTCAGGGCTAGGAGCCTGGATTGAGGGCCAGACACAGAGGCTTCTCAGTTTAGTTTTCCTTCAACTGGAAAACCTGACATTGCACAGATTCTTTTAATGAGCACCCTTATCATTTTGGCAGCACTGGTGAAGGGAGTATCTAGCGATCCTCAAGGGCATGGAGAGGAGGTCAAGAGCCTTGTCAGAAGCTTGTAACACTGGATTCCAGCCTTCACTGTTTGGATTGCCTTCCCTTAACATTAATGCCTATTTTGCTTTAAGTTGGAGACTGAGACAGGTTCAAGGGATTCACAGGGATTCATAGCCGTTTTCATGCCGGAGAAATTGGTGGGTACTGCTGAGAGAACTTAAGTTATCTTCCTTGTACTGTATTCACAGAAAACTGTCATGGTGTTTTCTCTTTTACAGCATACTTGAGAAGGGTGCACCAAGAGAATGTGCCATGCCTTAAAGTTATTACTAGGAAGCTTGTTTCCCTTTCTTAAGTCATTCAGGAGACAATCAGATAAGCATTTAATTATATAAATGCGCATAGATTTTCAGTTATGATTCTTAATAATTATAGCAATAACTGGGCTGTCAAACTTGTGCTTCAGAGATTATAACTTCCTCATTATTTATCACAGAGTTTCCAGATCAGATTTCCTGCTATCTCCAAGGGGTTCACACTGCAGGAACAATACATTGCATTTCCTCCACCTTAGTTTCCGTCTGGTGAGCCTTAGCTGCACGTCTACAGACATTCCCTCGGTGCGAATGATTAAGAGTGTGGGAAATGATGGGCCAGACTATCATTTACTGCTAAAGCTGGGATGAAGACAGGCCTGGGGAATAGGACAAGACACAAGACAGTGAGATTCCCAGCTTCCCAAACATGTAGACCTCCTTTCTGGTGACCCTGTGGGTACCAAGTCTGCCCCTTGACAGAAACAATTCTGTTTCCTAAGAGTAAAAGAGCAATTTCCACAATTTCCACCAACATTTGTGTAATACAAAAGCTCAAAGACTGAGTGTAATATATGTCCATGTATGTGCAAAAAGTAACAAAAACAAGTATTGTATGAAAGTCACTGGAGGACATGCTATTTATACTTATATTTATACTTATGCATTTAGCAGACACTTTTCTCCAAAGCGATGTACATCTCAGAGAAAATGCAAATTTGTGCATTACATTAAGAGAAAGAGACATAGTTGCAGACATGTGATTCTTAAGTAAACTTAATTTGTTACTTTCCATTTGATGCGCCGATGGTCATCACTCGAGTACGTGCATAAAATGCAGGATAGATGTATCCTGATAACCTTCCTACATTTTTTTTTTAATGTGTTGAGTGAAGCGCTTTTTTAGGAAAGCCAGATATCTCTTATAATTCTCTCACTTTTCCACCTCTTTTTTTTGTCTGTGTCTTGGGCATAGGACTAAATGTCAGTCTTAGAGTTTTTGGTAATTTCACCGGGGGTTGTGCCTCTTGTAAAATTTCATCCTCATAAATAATCCAAGTGATTCACCCTTGATGCTCTGTAATTTGTTAAAAAAATACCCCTCAGGGTACCAATGATATAACAGTTCAAACCAGATGGTATTAAGGAGACAACAGCAGGCTCCTTCAGTCATGATAGTGAAAGAGACACATAAATATGTCTGCTCGGAAGATCCTGTCTTTCTTTGTTTTGCACAGTGCCCAAACTCCAGCTGCCATACCACTGTCCCCCAACTGTTCACATTATCCCAGTATACTGAGGCCTGGTTTTCTCTAAACAAAACACAATCGTTTTTACTTTCCTTCCACAGTGGTTCAAGTTTTACTTATCTTCCTTATCTTCATTTCCCTCTAGAGGCTGTAGGGAAGTGCTTTTTTCCAAACGCAAAGCAGTTGGGCAGAGCTCTCTGGATCTTGGCTAAATTTTTCTCCTCCTGCTGGCCTTCCTTTCAGTCCCTAATGTTTACTCTTCAGTGGGTGGAGGGGAGTTTGACTTGTGATGGCGTGTTATCTCGGCTGTTCAACTTAGGATCATCAGAGGCAGAGCTTCATTTGCTATGCTTTCTACATGTGTATTGAAAAATGCAAGTTAATGCAAATATGTACACTTGCAAACCGTATGAATGTCACAGTTTTTATTAGGCAGTGTCAAGATGGATCAGAAGACCCTTTCTGTTCTTGTCGGCCACATGCCTTTGCTTTTAAAGACAAGACCTGATGCATACAAATCTAACCTGTTCTTCACCTACCTGCAACACTAATTCAGAAATGCAGCATTTCATAACATCCAGACAAGAGAACAGATATTTGAAAAAAATAAAGACAGTCAAGCCTTTTTTTCCCTGTACAAAATGCAACAACTGCTTTCAACTCCAATCAGTGGATATTGTTCTAATTACCATTATTATGATGGAAAATTATTATTTAACCTAAATGTTATAAATAACAAATGACAAATACAGTTTTGAATTAAAAAAATAGAAATGAAAGTGTTCAGGAATAGGTTTGACTCCAGCACAGTCCGTATGGAGTTCATGTGTTCTCCCTGCATTTGTGTGGATTTGCTCTTAGTTCCCTGGTTTCCCCCCACAGAACCATCAAGTGTTTCAGGTGAGTTTATGACTCTGAACTACCAGTAGCGCACGTGTGTGTGTGTGTGTGTGTGTGTGTGTGTGTGTGTGTGTGTGTGTGTGTGTGTATGTGTGTGTGTGTCAGTCTATGTGGTTGCCCTGCAATGGACCAACATGTTGTCAAGGGTGTACCCTACTTAGCTTTGGGTCCTTTGCTTCAGGGATAGGCTCCAGATCACCACAATTCTGACTTGGACAAGTGGTTAAGGAAATGTAAAAGTAACAATTTTTTCATACATTTAAACTTTATTTCTTCCCCAACATTTGGAGACTTGAGGCTGTCCATAGGTTTTGGAAAGTCCTTTTGACCCGAAGTATATTTACGTATTTATACTGTTCTGGAGAGAGAACTGAATGATGTCAGATTTTAATGAGAGGCCTGCATCATAAATAGTAGGTGGAGGGGAGGCACTGGTGGCTGGAACAGAAAATGATGAACAATATGTGCTAACAATGTTCCATGTACTCTCAAAAGCAAAAGACTGGCATAGATGCAAAAATATGTATTGCAGATTAAATCGATTGAAAGCCTTGTTAAAATCCTCCTATTGTGGGCTGTTTTTATTGTGTTTGATTGGACAAATTAGTGTGCTGTTTGCTTCCACCCACGAGAGTGGTCAATGCCGCAACTGTAAGGAGCTGTCATTCAGCGGAAGCATTTTCATAGTGCGGATGCTTCACAGGAAGTGCCCTTAAAAACTGCTATCGAGGGGCCTGTTTACACAGCCTTGCTTTGCACCTTAGAGAGAAAGATACGTTTCCACAGCTCTGAATCTTCATACAGTTGCCCTGCTATGGCTTTCAAGTTCTGAATACTTCATACAAGATTACTGTGCAATGTATTTCTTTCATGTCTCTTAGTTCAGATACTGTAATTCAATGATTTTGATCATGCGGTCTTGCATCGACTTTTCCATCTTGCCCACAGCTGTACGCTCGAGAAAACAATGCATGTTGAGATTTGTTTACAGTGTAGTATACTAATGACTGGTTTTCTGAATGCTGCATTCATGCATGCTATTCTGAAAAACAAAGAGAGATGGAATGCTTTCACCACTAGTTTTTGAATTTGAATACGCAACCAGCATTTTGTGATGGGCAAGAATTTGCAAACAAGTGGAACAACAGAAGCACAATCTTTTGATCAACGGCACCTATTTGGTTACCAGCATACAAACAAGACTATTTAAGCCTGTTTTATCATTCCATCTCACGGAACTTTCTGTTTGTACTTTATATTCCATTGCATAGCATTCTAAACAAGCCAGTATGTTAAGTTCTGGGTGAAGGTTTTTCCAAGATGTTTCCTGGAGAACTATCATCACTATTGCTACAAGCATGGGCACAAAGTAGGCTGTGGGCAAAGGGAAAATGCAGCATTCCAACCGATAACAGCCCTCAACATTAAGTTTTTCCAAAAGAAACGAGAGCCTTAAAATATGACTATACGTATCTTATTTCAAGCGTGTGTTTATATTCATGCATAAATTCTTACACAATCACAGATACATGCAGACATACAGAAACACACATTGTACTGTCAACAGAAATTGTTATTGAGTCCTACACCCCAGTACACCTGTGTAATCCAGGAAGACAGACACAATGGAGTGTGTGATGAGCCACTAGGGTGTTCCCTGGCCTCCGCTTGCTCTCTTCCTGTTCACAAGGAAGCGGACGACAAGCCCTCCCAGCCACACTGCGAGCTGGTGGGTAAACAGGGTGCACAGATGAAGGCTAACAGAAGGTGTTTTCCTTATGGGCTGGGCCCTACTGCATTTTCCCAGAGTCCCTCTTTTGCCTTCCAGTGACGCAATCACTGTGAGTCACTTTTTAATGGGGCTGTAACACGGGCTGCCTCACCTGGAACCACCAACCCAGGAAGTTTCCATGGTAATGACAGACATTGATAATATGAGCGGGGGTGCGGTGGCGCAGTGAGTTGGACCGCAGTCCTACTCTCCGGTGGGTCTGGGGTTCAAGTCCCGCTTGGGGTGCCTTGTGACGGACTGGCGTCCCGTCCTGGGTGTGTCCCCTCCCCCTCTGGCCTTACGCCCTGTGTTACCGGGTAGGCTCCGGTTCCCCCGTGACCCCGTATGGGACAAGCGGTTCTGAAAATGTGTGTGTGTGTGTGATAATATGAGCTTTCCAGTACTGCTTTAGCCCAGTTATAGTTAAAAGTTTGGATTGTAAAGTAAGCCAATTTACCAAAAAAACTTACATTTTACATTAAAACTTACAAATATAAATCTATACACCTGGGTACTTTATGCAAAGGCTTTTAACTATCCTCCTGAAAAGTACAACAGCAACCCCCAAACCAGGAAGCTTTAGATTACACACTGTACTATGTTAGCTATGGTCTCATCAGAAATAACAAAAAATTATATTTAACAATTGTGGTGCAGTGGGTAGCGCTTCTTCTCACAGGACCTGAGCTGTCTGGGTGTAGGTTTGAATTCAGCTCAGTTTCCTCCCACAGTCCAAAGAGATATGTTTCAAGTTACATTTGCATTTATTTATTTAGCAGACACATACATCTCATAGAAAATACAATGTGTACATTACCTTAGCAGAAAGAGAGACTTAGATGCAGACGCGTGATTCTTAAGTACAGTTAGTTTTTTTCCACCATATGAACCAATGTTTGTCACATGAGTAGCTGCATAAAACTTTCAGAATATTGAGCATTTCTAATCACCTTCCTATTAATTTTTTTTTGAGATACGTATAAACATTTACATACATTACAGAAGTAGCTGTGTAAAGGTTTATCCAGGCATGATCTTGAAGTTATGGCGCATGACCATTTACACCTTACATGAAATTAAGAGTTCATGGGCAAAATGAGTCTGGAAGAGGTGAGTTTTCAGACTCTTTTTAAATGTGGACAGAGATTCAGCATTTCTGACTGAGAGGGGGTGGTCGTTTCACCACAACGGAGGCAGAACCGAGAACCTTCGTGCTTAACCTTCCGTGCACGTGACCACCAAGCGGGCAGATGTGGAAGAGCGTCGCAGTCTGGTTGGGGTGTAGCGGTTGATCAAGTCTTGCAATTTTCTCTGTGCATTTGTAGGCAATAACCAGTGTCTTAAATCTGATCCAGGCAGCTGTAGGAAGCCAGTGCAGAGAGACGAGGAGGAGAGATACATGCGGACGCTTCAGCAAGTCAAACACAACTCGGGGAGCATCATTTTGTATCAGCTGCAGAGGTTTGATGGCAATAGTGGGAAGGCCAGACAAGAGAGAGGAATGCAGTAGTCCAGACAGAATGTCACCATAGCCGCCATAGGAAAAATGAGCGAGTTGTCCAGTTTGATCAAGAGATCGTGACAGGGAGACAGGCCAGCTGGGAGGTGTAGGACCTCTGTTTTAGAGAGTTTGAGTTGTAGGTGGTGATCAGACATCCATGGAGAGATGTCCAGCAGGCAGGCAGCGATGCACGCAGAAATGTCTGATGCTCCAGGTGGAAGAGAGAGGAAGAGCTGAGTATCATGTTGATTGAAGTTGATTGGTGAATCTAAACTGCCTGTAATGTGTGAGTGAATGACTCCCTTGCAATGGACTAGCATCCTGATGAGGGTGTACCCCTCATAGCCTAGCGCTCACTGCTTCCAGGCTGTCTCCTGTGTCCTACCTAAAGGCAATAAATAGTAACAGTGGGATCTGTAAAAACACATCAAATGCCAATTAAGAATATAGAACCATATCGATCATCTTGGATATCCAATAGTTATTAAATGATGAAACATAAAATCAGCATAGTTGTTGAAGGAGCATGTGCCTGACCTCTGTCCCTCACTGGTGGATGCTGGTGTGCTGTGAGCCCAGGGACCCTTCATACAGAGGTCGAAATGTGCTGGGACATGTCAAGATGGCAGCCCAGTTTCACCTGTAAGGAAAAGGTGTCATTGGCTTTCGTGGAAACACATTCCAAATTTGGTCCGGGGTTAGGGCATATGCAATTCTATGCAAGTACGGAAGCAAGATCGTTGCTAAATAGTGGAATGCTGCCCGGTGACTCTGGCTCACATTGCAACCCGTGCTCCATGCTAAAGGTGTTGAAAGGTGCTGTTATCCTCTGTTCTGCTCTGCTTAGTTACCTGTAGTCTTGTTTGATGAAGTTGCTCCCCTCACCATTCTTTTAAAGCCATGGGCTTCTAAGAATCCAGCTATTCATCATTTGAACAGTGTAAATTGTAAACCGATGTTGCTACTTTATTTTTCTTATTGTGATAGGAGTGCTGGCAGTGATTTCAGTGAGTTTAAACAAGGAAACAACTGAATATGTCAGCAAACCTATGATAAATATACCAATATTTCTTTGAAACCTCTTACTGATGAAGGCAGACAGGCCATGCCAGTAAATCACAGTATCATTTGGGCTCTTCTGGATAACATATTGCTTCAGTCTATGCCCTGTGGGGGACAGAAGGAGACAAGTTAGTGCAAGGAAAGACTCCGAGTATGACTCAGGGCATCATACACCAGTTCAAATGTAGTCCTAGAAGCTAAAAGTCCTTGTGGTTCCTGAACAATATGTATATTTTTTTATTTAGCTGATGGTTTTCTCAAAAGCCAAGTAGAGTGTTAAGGTGCTTACAGTGTTTTACCCATTTATACAGCTGGGTAACTTCAGTGGAGCAATTTATGATAAGTACCTTGCTCAAGGGTACTACAGCTGATGGAGGGGTTTAAACCTGGATCCTTCAAGTGCAGTGCAGCAGTGGGAACCAATATGTTACCTGCCACCCTCAAAGAAAGTGAAGAATTTGCTGTGATGTTTACTCATATTACATGTCCTGGCATGAAGCTCAATGTCACACATCATGGAAGACAGCAAAAAACACACACACACACACACACACACACATTTTCAGAACCGCTTGTCCCATACAGGGTCACAGGGAACCAGAGCCTACCCGGTAACACAGAGCATAAGGCCAGAGGGGGAGGGGACACACCCAGGACAGGACACCAGTCTGTCACAAGGCACCCCAAGCAGGACTTGAACCCCAGACCCACTGGAGAGCAGGACTGTGGTTCAACCCACTGCGCCACCGCACCCCCTCCGCAGCAAAGAACAGTCAAATGATAATTCATGAAGTGATACCAGCTGAAGTTAACAGCAGTTTTACATTTTGTTGCAGTAAAGAATTCTGCTCACATGTAGTATTGATGTTTGACTTTCCGTGTGCTTATAAATATAAATTACACAAATAGTTCAACAGGTGGCAAAGCAGAAGATTGGGTAGTACTGGTGCCTCACAGCACCTTAGCCGTGTTTCTTCTGGATGCTCTGGTTTTTTCCACAATCCAAAGACATGTTTTGGTTGGACTGGTGACTCTAGATCATCCTTACTGTGTTTATGTTTGTCAGTGGACGAGTCTATGTGACTCTAGCTCCGGACCTCCACAGTCTTGCACTGGGCAAGCAGTTATTGATAGTGGGTAGATAAACAAGTAGTTCAAAAAACTGAAAGACATCACATCAATCCATAATGGCAACCCAGAGAAGAATTATTTCAAGCTAAATCAGTAAAAAATGTAGAGACCTTATTAATAAATACTTTTTATTTGGGTATAGTTGCAAAGTTTTACTTTGGTTACTGTGTTCAGACAGAATCTACAACATGTGCTCTGGGTGATAAACCGATAGTTGCGAATAATAATTACAACAGACAACTCAGTGGCTCTCTGGAGAACTGTAAAATTGAGTTTTTGATCTCTGCCCAGAACTCTTCATTAATGCTTTCTGCTGTTCTTAGTTCATTTTTAGGAATTAAGAAGAGTGGTCTTGTGCAGCAATTTTTGCCCTCAGGCTATTTTGTGGGGTCTCATTTACCACAATCAACACAGCAAAATACTAACTGTAAAATTCACTTGAGATACAATAGCACATGGTATCAACACTTCTGCTTACTGAGAAAAAGCAATGTGGATATGTGTGGCACAGTGAGTAGTGCTGCTGTTTCACAATAACTGGGTGGTGTAAGAGGGCATAGGTTCGATTCCTGCTCTGTCTGCATGGAGTTTTTGTGTTGTCTGTGTGAGTTTCCTCTGGGTGCTCTGGTTTCCATCCAAAGACATGCTGCTCACGTTCCCCCATAGTGTGTGGATGACAGAGAGAGTGTGTTCCACTGATGTATGGATGAGTGACCCAGTATAAGTAGTGTATCTAGCAGTGTAAGTCACCTTGGTGAAGGAGGTGTGTGGGCTAGTAACACTACATAGAGTTTATTGGAAGTGGCTTTGGAGAAAAGCTTCTGTTAAATATGTAAATGTACCTTAGTCTGACTTCTTCTGTCAGCACTCTGTGTTGCTAGAGAGGAAAAGGACATGCTGGTACGAGTCCACACCCTGTGGTGTGACAAGCCTGTGGAATTCCCTTCCCTTGCCAAGCACACTTCCCCACACAATTCCATTCATTTCAGTGGTGCTTTCTTGGCATTACACAGCTCTCAGCTTTTTGCCCAGGCAATGCACATAGAAATATATGAGCCAGGTGAACATAAAATTGGCATGTCAAAAAACTGAGACGCAAAATGAAAACAGACACACGTCTTTGTCACTTTCGTTCCGTAGTTGAAAAAAAAAAAAAGATGCAGGACATTCAAAACAAAGTAGAAACTCCACTTTAAACTGGATGAGATTTGAACAGGCCGCAAAGTGGAAGCATTATGCTCTAACCCTCGAACAAAACAAGCCTCTCCCTCTTTTTTCCCAGCAGTTTGCATTCCTTTCAGAACCAAGAGTTACCTGTACTTTACACCATTGGATTACCAACACATTACATCATGTCTCTGCTTCACATGACTAGAAGGCTCACGCCGCCAAAGTGACCTTATCTCGTCAGGATGTACCTTAAAGCCACATTAGGTGTCTCAGACAAAAGCTCATTCAGAGATACAAGAATGAGCTTTTAGAAAAAAATGGAGTTCTGTCCACCAGAGATCGAATCTCGACTGGAACGCGAAGGAAACTTTGCTTTCCAGGCTGCTCTGTACATTTTACTCTCAAAATGATGCTTTGTCAGTATTACTCATAAGGTAAAAACAAGTGATAAAAGTGTAATATAGTGTGTATGCATCTCAATCTGCCCATTTGTTGGCAAAATGGACTTTTGTTCACGCTGAGTTGTACTCTGCTTTGGGTAACAACGTCTGCTTGATGAATAAATGAAAATATAAACAATGTACATTGCTCCCGTTTTGACAAGACCCAGAACCTTGGGGTTTCAGAACTTCCAAGAGTCTTTGGTGCACTGTTCAGGAACTTAGATTTACAGAGCCCAGACATTTACAGGTCTCGAGATAATACGCTCTAATCTATTTTCATGTTCTTAAAGACCATTTATCCCCACTTTTTTTGCCGTGGTTTTATCAACACAGAGGTGACAGTGTTAATAAATAATATACAGGGCTCATGTTGTGTGTGTTTGGGTGTCACACACATGTACAGTATGTATGCACTTGTTTCATTTGTTCCCATAGACATATATCCCAAACACACACTCTCAAATACACACAGTTTATTTCACACATTCAGGCTGCAACACCTGGAGCAACAGCAGGTTCTCCACAGTGAGATGGTGCTACCAAAGCAGTGCTGAAGCGAATCAGGATCTCATCTCTTATGTCTACTGTGGACGTGAATATTACAGACCTACCACAACATTACAACCATATTCTAACTCAGTGTCTTCTAATTACCAGACTCTGAACAATGGACTTTATGACAACTTCCTTTGCGAAAAGACCTGCCTATCCATTCATAATATTTGCTCTGAAAGTGCATCTGGAACTGTGCTTGTGTTACTGATTGTGGCAGTGTGGGCACATGTGTGTTTTGGTGGAGGTTGTGATTGCAGTAAGAGTCACACTTCCATTGTGCATCTTAGTTTGTTTAATGTCACTGTTTTAGAATTGCTGTGGTTTATATGACATGTAAATCAAACATAAAACTCATAACAGCCTTCACATTTTCATTTGACATGTGAGTGCAGTAATTGCCAGTCATGCCTGGACATGCCCAGGTTAGGTGAAAGGTAGGATTAGATCCTCTGCATTCCTGTGCAGCACTTCCGTGCCCAGTGCTCTTTGCCCCGTGCAAATACACTTTCTGGAAATTGCAACATACAAGGTTTGTTTTGTCATTGCTGTTTCCATTAGTGGAGTTTAGAGCAGAAATCAGTTACACATGGAGCTGGCAATACATGCAGAAGACAATGAAGTCCAATGTGAGAGAGAGTATAGAGCAGTGTAAATTTCCTAACAGTAAGTATCTAAAATATGCTACCAAAATTCTTGCAGTTACAGTATCAAGGTTAAGTGCCCTAACACACTTAAAATTATGTTTTAATTTAGCAAATGCCTTTCTCCAATGCAACATACCACTCACAATAAGCAAAAGTGCATTTCACTGCTAATATAACACTACTCATAGAGTATGGGCATTCAGAGTGAAGTAACAGAACTTGAAATCAGCTTGTTAAAAGCATGTGCTTCAAGCAACCTACTTGACAAAGTCATACACATAGAAACCTTTCGTTTTCTCTTGCTGAACAGACTAGAGATGACGAAGCCCTAGCCAGGATGTGAAAAGGGTCTTCCAGCAGACAATGAATCACAGACAGGTGAGCATCAAGGGCATAATAAAACTCAAGTGAGGTATAGGCACAGGTGCTGGGAGTCTGGCTTTGATGACATGATAATAAACCCCTGTCAAATGAGCAGGTTTGTTTCTCATAGTTCTTTCTAAAAAAATCAGGTGCAAAAGACTGTGATTTGTGGATAATGTTAATTAAAACAGAAACATATGAAGTGGCAGACACACTGCGAAGAAACAGTCGCAATGAAAAAATTTAACGTGACCATTCCCCGCAACATAAGCTGTGATTGTTTTTTCATTGTCGGTAAGAGGGCTTTGTATGATTAACTTCACCAAAAGAGAAAGTCTACTTAACTTGAAAGAAATGATCAGTCTGATCTGTGGAAAAATCTATTTTAAAAAGCATATCACATTTTGATCACTGTTGTTGTGTAGAGTTTTAAGCAGTTGTTGTTCATTGTTATGACCCGTTACAGGTGTTCGTACCAAGGAAGCTGCGTCCAACAAAATGAAAATGGTTTTCACCTGATGAAAACCTAGCTGGATTGATAGGTTAGATTTTGACAAGCAAACATTTGAAAGGTAAAGGAGTAACTGCAGAGTAAATAGCAAGGAATTATAAAATGTGACATCTGCAGTGCAGTCCCACTTCAGTGTAAATTATGCAATGGACCTACCTGTACAACAGGTGAATTCTTCTTTACCTGGGAGTCATCCATGATTAGCCTGCACCATCCACTGTTTCACAAAAATCCTTAAACCCTAAAGATGATGGAAATTGCACAGCAACATCCCCAGTCAAACTGGTTTGCAAAACATCTCTCTGCTGCATTACATATTCATTGGTTTAGAGTGAAATCAAAAGTGAAAATATGAAACACGTGGACAACAACAAGTTAATATTAAAGGCTTTTGTTTGTTATTCAAATTTTAGACCAAGCCACAAAAAGTGAATGGCAGTAGTGCAGAAGCAGCCCGATAGCCTTGATATGAAAGCAATGAATTTTAAACAATGATTAAATAAAAATGTTACATGTAACACTACTCTTGGTTGTGCAAATTTCTTCAGTGTCCAGTTTCTGGTTATTGTTTTTGTAATCGTATTCAACCTAAGAAATATAATGGACAGAACTAGTCCAGATCAAGTCTGATTGCATTCAAGCAACTGAATCGTATCACCTCTTCATTAGGTTCATTAAAGTTACTTTTTCCACATCTGTGACTGCATTTAATTAACTTCCATACCAAGGAAATCACATAAGACAATACTAGTCACTTTTTCTCACTTAGACTTCATTCATATTGTACTGCTAGAACTGACAAAAAGATCAAATCAAATGTAATGTCAAAAAGTTGCAAAACAGAGAAAACTGGGAAGGGGGTGAAAATTTTTTCACAGCCCTGTAATTATGGTACATTACTGATCTGGCTCCCATGCTGGACTTGAATATATATATTAAAATAATAGAAATTTGTATATGATCAAAACTGTGCTGTAATATAAATGCACAGGAGGCATACTGCCATACTACCATGATATAAACAAAGTGGTACATAGTCTTCTCCAGGCAGTAAAAATTTTCTTTGCTTTAATTTTATAGATCCACAGAGGTGTCAAGGTTTTCTGTCACTTTGTTTTATGTATTGGAAGAAACTTCATAGAACTTTTCCTCTTTTAAAATAGAAAGAAAAGGCTTATGATAACTAGCAAGCATTGACTACATAAATGGTTTTTTTATATGGTTTCTAATAACTACAATTTTCCTTTGTTGTGTACGCTTAATATCCACGATCAGAACGTGACTTGTATGTGGGAAGAGGTATCTGATTGCTTTTAAAATGTAGAGAGCTCTTATTGTGAGTGCTGTTATCGTGAAAGACCCATTTTTGATGATCACCCGGTCTTTAACACTTTGGTGCAGAGTTTGCATCTGACACAGACAGTTTTCATGAGGAGTAATTAAAAAAATTTCTTCCCTGTAGGAAGTATCTGTCATGTAAGCGGTCAACTTCTTCTTCCATCCAAAGAATAATTCATTTACTTTCTACCATCCTTCCTGCAAAATGGATGAATTTAATTTTCATTGTCGGAGAAACAAAAGCCGCCGGGGGCCGGAAAAACACTGCATAAGTAATGATGCGTTGTAAATGTTTTGCCGCTATGAATGTCAGCAGTGTCTGTTTTACCTTCTAGTTTCTACTGACACACCCAGGCTTCTGGCTCTTTTAGTTGCTTTTGTAAGGGGTAGATGAGTTACTTGTTCCTGTGACACCTCCCTTTCTTTTGCCTATCTCTATGCTTGCCTCACTATCTGTCCACGTGCCTGAAATTCTCGAAACATCCTTCTCGTCTCATCTTCCGCAGCAGCTAGCAATTTGTGTTGGCTTGCTGAAGGGCACCCAGTGAGACAAGGGCAGTTATCAGAAAGCATCCATTGCCACACGGCTGAAAGCTCAATGCACAATCTATTCAGCGCACTGTCAGGGGCCAGTATAAATGAGCTCCTTCCTTGTTGCATCTGAACAGGGTATGACCCATTCCGGCTAGCCAGGCTCACTGTGACCATGTTCTCACCCGGGATCTGCAATTGGGTCAGTGAGATCAGTGACTTTGATTTGCCATTTCCCTTCAAGTTAATGAACTTGACTCCTTACAGTGAGCAAGAAGTCTGTGCTCATCACTAACTGGTTGTCAGGTAACATATTCCATTTTGTGGTCAGCAGTGAACTCCCTAGCTTTCGCACTACTGATTGAATATACTTTGACCCACCAGGTTTGATTTGAGTGAATGATTACAGTGCAGAGAGCTCAGTAACATTCTGACCATGTACATGGAATTACATTTATTCACTTAGCAGAGACTTTTCTCCGAAGCACCTTACAATGGATACTATGTAGTATTATGAGCCCACACACCTTATTCACCAAGGTGACTTACACTGCTAAATACACTACTTACAATGGGTCACTCATCCATACATCAGTGGAACACACACACTCTCTCTCTCTCTCTCTCTCTCTCTGTGTCACTCACACACTACGGGGGAACCTGAAACACATGTCTTTGGATTGTGGGAGGAAACCAGAGCACCTGGAGGAAATCCACACAGACACAGGGAGAACATGCAAACTCCACACAGACTGAGCAGGAATTGAACCCATGTTCTCTTGCACCACCCAGGTACTGTGAGACAGCAGTGCTACTAGCTGTGCCACCATGCCACCCAAATTAATAAGAATTAATAGGCTGTCTGCTATGTGTGACATTCACATTGTCTGACATTGTTCCATTGAAAACTGTCTCCTGAGTGAACACAGACATAGGAAGATGCTCTCTTGTATGTCAGTACTGGATCTGCATAATAACACATTATTTTAGTTTAAGTTTCATACAGACAAAAATACTTGAACCTGTTCTTATTTCACCCCATGTGGTGTTGTTCTGATGTATGCTTGAACAGTTGATTGACATTATCATTGTCATTATTATCATCTGACATATGAAATCTATACTTGTTTAAGCACCATGTTTTTACTGGTATCCAGGATGGTACAACCACTAGGCAAATCATGGAACAGGAGATACTAGGATTTTTGGGCTAAACAATACAAAATAGAGCAATATGGAGAATAAAAATGGTGCGTTTAACATGTTTTTCACCATATGGAACATCAATGAAACATTCTTATTTCCATCCTCATTCTCCACAGATGTATTCAATGACATACATATGCTTTCATAAGCATTATACAGACAATTTTAACTGGAAATGATTAACAGCTGAAGTTTAACAAAATACTACTTATGTTATTTTTGAGTTTTTCTTGATGTTTTTACAGGATTATTCATGGCTTGAGATTCCATCCTAAATCTTTAGAGAAAAATACAGCAGCATTTTATTGCAGCAGAAGCAGATGCTATCGGCTGTGATAAGTCACCAGGCTAGATAATATCTTTCTGGATGAATGCTCCATTAACTAATCTTTTGTTTTTCTCTATACGTTATGTCATTGCAGCAGTTGCTTTCATTATATAATTTCTGTAATCAGCTGGAGCACTGGATTAATATTGCCTAAATCAACTATGTTACTTAGCTAGAATCCCAGTTTCAACATTAATATCCTCTTCAGGATGCAGGTTTTCCTCAGTAGTCATGGTGATTGAAACATAAATCACCTTCTTTTTCTCATTTTCATAACAGTTTGATAGTTTAACTTCTTTTCTCATGAAATCCAACTTTTGTTATGTACTTGTGATTCTTTGCTGTTAGCATTCTTATTCAGAACAATAAAAGAATACAAAATTCAAAAAATAACTTATGTAAACAAAAATCTTGATGTATGGGGATGAATCCAGCAAGCGTAAAATTTAAGGCCTTAACCTAAAATGTTAGTTGTGTCTTCACTATATTGAATTTTTACAATATTCTGGTTTTATGTATTTGTCAATAAACATTCAGTACACCAGCCAAGGATAAAAAAATGAGAAATGTAGAAAAAAAGACTAGGAAGCAATATAAGCTGCTTTAAGGTGTTTCAATTTAAAGAATTTAGTTTAAAAAGGTTTTGGTTCATGGTCTATTACCTTTTTGGAAGTTCTGCAAAGACGTGTCACAGGCTTGCTCTTTAAAAAGGACTGAGTGGAAGGAAGTGTTGCTTCCTAATGGAACCTCACTGGAAAAGCCCTTGTCTGCCACTGCAGCCAAGTGCTTTCTTTGTGAGGCAGACAAACAACATGTCAGACAGCTTGAAATCCAGAGGGAAATTGTCTACAAAGAGGAGGTTCCATTAGGAATACAGAGCAGGTCTGGTGAGAACGTTTCAAGACTTGCCTCCAAAGCACTTTGGCCATCGGCCAGCATTGACAGCACCAGTGAAAAATTAGTTATCTTACATTATTTGCTAAGGGAGCACTGGATATACTAAACGCTGGACACAAAGTACCAAACAAAGAAAAAGCATGTAAGAAAGTAATAAATAATGAATAAATAATAAAAAAAAACGACGCTACACATTAACACAGCACAAGATAAATTAAACTTTCTGTACTATGCACGTTTACAATGCAAATCAACCTAAAACTTGCGAAAATATGTTAAAATTGGGGTCATCCTTGGGTTTTAAGGAATGCTGGGTGACTGTACTGGGTTGTCAGTGACATACACCTAACTGTTTTATCCAGAAGTCCGAACATTCATTGAAGAAGCCTGTCCCTTTTGGCATGTTTCAAATCGGTTGTCAGATGATTATTGAACCTGATGTCCTTTTGTTGCTGAGAAGTAGTTTTTCATTAATGCTATTTAGCATAACGGGGGGGGGGGGGGGGGTGCAGCAGTTATGGACAGGGCCTGCTTTGTGGTGGGGCTAGGGTTCAAGTCCTACCTGGGGTGCCATCCTGGGTGTGTCCCCCTTGTGCGCTGTGTTGGGCTCCGGGACAAGCAGTTGCACACATTGTGTGTGTGTGTGTGTGTAGTTATACATTCTACCAATTTAAACAGGCACATTTTTCACTGACGCAGTTCCAACTAAATACCTCGGTCAAGGACACTCTCCTAGCACTTGAACTGGCAATTCCTAGCTTCCGGCTCACACACACTCCACCACTGCGCTACCTGCGTAGGTTACGTGTTGATCCTCTTTCAGCATTCAGTGCTCTTTCTCCTCGTAGAAGGATAGCAGTTTTGATTTCTCCCTCAAATGCGAGAAGAATGGCAGTAACAGAAGGCCTGGATGAAGGCATGTGAAAACACTTTCGGTTGCCGCAATCCTTCGGGGCTAGTCTCATCTGGCAAGGTGCCAGGGCAGGCGTGCTAACACACCATGTCTCTGAAGTCCTGAGAAAATGTCACAGCGTTCCCTACACGCAAGGGTGTGTCCGAGCGCATTTTCCCCAAGTCATCAAAGGCTTCTCACAATAAGTAATATGAGTGCAGAGCTTATACTGGTTATTATGAGCTGTCTTTTATGGGTGAATGGCAACAACATTATCTTTGATAACACGCTGTCAGAAATTCCTCCATGACAATTGCTTGTTTTCAAAAGGTGAAATGTTTGCTGAAACGTGTGAAACCTGGAAATGCACCGTTTGAATGAAATGTCGGACGCTAGTCGATAGCAGAATACTATTAATTTGTTATTCGGGCAGCTGAATATAAATTGAGGCATTCACCGATGAAGGAGACCTCTTCCCTGTATTCCTCAGTTCATATTTCACCAGTATACAGGTCAGTAATGTGATACTTCTGAATCTGCAATAAGACAAATATAATTATATACTGGATGTTCGTATATTGGGAGTTCTCTTGAAATTTTTGTTGAAGAACTGTCCACCTCTATAGCTGTATCAGGAATGGAGTCGTACCGAGGCCATATCTATTACCTTCCTCGCCCCGATCCTTCAGCGTGCACAGACCCCCGGTTGTGCCAAGAGCACATGGCAATCTCACAGATCAATTTTCCATTCTGCTCTGCTTACTGCAGTGGATCTCTGCAGTCAGCGAATTATTACTCTGTACACACAGCACCTGCTTCTGCACCCAGTTCGTGTGTATGTCCCGGCAGTGAGAATACCAGTCGACATCCGTTAGAGCGGGTGCCGTTGCACATTTCCTGGTGTGCATTAACCTTCTAACGAATTCTCCTGGCAAAGAGGAATATCTTCAGATTCCTGGATACAAACCAGAACAGGCTCATCTTTCCTCTCTTTGTAAAAGATACCAGCTCTGAGTCAGCAGAGCCTAAATCAGTCCTCTGATTTGAGAGAAGTGTTGTAGTCCAAACAGGGCTCCACGCCACTGGTAGAAGGAACTGACTTGGGATAGCTCAGGATAAATACGGTATTTGTCGAAGATACGGTATATGGTGAAAATGAAGTATCTTAATTGAAGTAAGTATCTCTCTTACTTCAAAGCAAGAAAGGCTGCATCTGCATATTAGAAGCTTTACGCAGCTTCTTTTTTTGATTCAAGGGTAGCTCCTTCATCAGTCATGGCAGATTATTCAATTACATGGGACAATAAAACCTGATGTTAGTCTAAATCTCTATTTCTCTCGCTTATTAAAATCAACTAACTGGCTGCTGGTTGTAAATGGCACATAAGACATGAAAATTATTGGGATTACAAAATCATAATGTAATGAAATGGATACGATAAAAATTGATTATTTCAATTTTTTTCAAAACTCTTCCTCTTCTTTTGTTTGAAAGATAGCCAAGGTTTGTTATGTTTTTCATTTTTCTTCATGCTTCGGTTGCTTTCTACCATTTTGCATTAGAAACCAATTTGCTGAATGAAACTAAAGACTTTGCAGCAGATGATGATAAGACCACATGCTTCCTTTTCCCAGTAATGGATTCATTCCTCTTTCCCACAACAACAATCCTTAGTTTCTAAGTAGAACAGAACATAACAGACATACAGTATGACAAGAGTGTAACCTGCCAAAATATTAAACAGCTGAGTTAATTTTACAGCTTAGTTGATATGTAAAGATGCATAAAACCATCCAGTGCAGTGGTTTTAGTACACTAGAATCACTAGCAGGGTTGGGCAGCCAGTGGTACTTGGACCGTGAAAGGTTTATTTTTTCCGTTGTTTTCTTCTCCTCAGTTGCTAGTTTACTTTATGTACTCTTTGCAAACCACTGTCTTTGTCTTTTAGTTTTCTACTTGATTATTTAATCACTAGTGTTCAACTGCTCAGCACTCTGCATTACTTTGTTGTGAAAATTTCTTCATGAAAATAAATGGAATTGAACTGGAACTGAATTGTAAATAAAAGACTAATAATAGCTAATTCATCCTCAGGTTAATAAAAGCTTGCTCCTACCAAACATCAGGTATGACTTTGTTGGTTTGCCTTCTCATCTCCCAGTTCAGTTTTCGATTTTAAGATGATTTTGTCCTGAAAATTATTTTGATGAGATTATTATGTAGTAGGGGGTGCGGTGGCGCAGTGGGTTGGACCGCAGTCCTACTCTCCGGTGGGTCTGGGGTTCAAGTCCCGCTTGGGGTGCCTTGTGATGGACTAGCGTCCCGTCCTGGGTGTGTCCCCTTCCCTCTCCGGCCTTACGCCCTGTGTTGCCGGGTAGGCTCCGGTTCCCCGTGACCCCGTAAGGGACAAGCGGTTCTGAAAATGTGTGTGTGTGTGTGTGTGTATTATGTAGTATTACCAAAAGCAATGCAATGACATTCTTTCTCTCTATGATACTCTACAACACAATACTCACTACTTTTCAGAGGTAAAAATTTTCAGTGTTTACTGTGTTGGCAGTTTACTCTCCATTTCCTTTTAAATGAGAATTTTACAGTAAAAAGGAACATTAATTTTGATGTTTGTCCTTGAAATGTATTTGAACACTCCCTCATCCATTGCTATGTTTAATGGGATTCTGTCTTGCTCACCTCTACTGGAAAGTGCCTGTGAGATTAATATTCCCTGGGATCACAGAGGTGAGGAACTATGTGTCCTTGTGTGGTGGTCCTTTTCTTCTGTGACCGCAGTGTTGGGTTTGTGTATACAGCATAAGGCACGGTGTTCGAAGTCATTTGGCATCCGGGGTAGGTAGTGCTCCTCTCAGCACTAATTGTGTGCTTTGCCTCCACCCTCAGTTATACTACAGCTTTCATACATTACAGTGGGGTAGTCAGCAGTTTCAGCTATACTAAGAAATATGATTTTCCATAACTAAAAGAAAAGAATACCAGTTATATATCAAAAAGTAAAAAAAAAAACAAAAAAAAGTTTATTAACATTTGAAATGTTGGCCAGGTAAATAAATTTGCACACTGGGAAATTGCTGGGTAAGATCCGGTTGCTGCTACATCTTTCTGCCATAGCCTTGAGGAGGATTTAAATCATCTGTCAAAAAAATCTATGTACATAAATACATGAAAACAAAAATCATTCACAGAGCATCAAAGAGATGTTTGGAATGTCAAGACATAAAAAACCTGTCCTGGCATAATTCACCTGTTTCCTCCTGCTGTGCTACAGCAGCTTGCATTCTTGTGCTTGTGCGACCCACTCCCTCAGGAGTCCTCTCCCTCTCAGCCCACAGACACCTGACTCAGTGAGCAAAGGGTTCCAAGGAATTCCAGGTTTAGGTGTGTGGGATTAACGACAACCTGTCACATTTCTCTTTTGCAAACTCGAGTAGCTCATGCACGACTGTCCTTCCAAACAGGACCATGGCACCAGTAACTCTGATATGAAATTAAATACTGTTAATGTAATTAATGTTATAATTTTGCATTCTGTTTTACAGTTTTAATTTTACTGGTGAGGTTAATGCACTTGAAGTTTATGACTTATATGGTATAGTATGGAAACAAATCAAATGTGACACTCCATAGAGGTGTTTATTTGTAATCCACTTCACAATATTCAATAATCTTAGGAGAAGAACCTGTATGTGAATATATAATATTTGAAACATTAAAATCATGCCATTAAAGTTAGAAATTTATTTGGGGCCCCAAATACAAAATTTCAGTGCTCTACCAGGATAGCCCTCATATATGAAATGCATCAAAAAAAATCCAAACTATAAAATGAATAAATCTGTTTTAAATATGGCAATGGTTTTCAGCCCTCATTCTTATTAAGAGTTGTACATTTTCAAGATGGGTTCTTGATTAATTAATCGCCATGGAAGATCTGTCAACAGAATGAAAGATGGAATTAAATTGTTATACCCCACATATGGCGAATATGAAAGATACTGTGATAAATTATATTTTAATAAGTCTAAGTAAATGATCATCTAAATGGATACATGTAAATATGTTCTTTTCTGTTAGTTTTTCACAACTAATCAGACAAACTGAACATATTTCATTTGCACAAACACCAAAAGTTTTCTATTCATCTAAATAGAACTTAAAAATTAAAGCACAATCAGCCTCTTGCTATAGGTTTTACAAGACTTGAACTTTGCCTTTTCTTCTTTTGACAGCTCTGTGAAGGCTAACTAATTAAGAACTCACCTGAAATGAAAAACCAGCATGCACAAGGGTTTGTTACACAGAGGGTTGAAATGCACTGCTGTGTAAAAACAGTTGCACAGCAGTCTTTGAAAGACCACCTTGGCCACGTGACCACCAAGGGGAGGAAAAGAAGCTATGAGTCTGCTACATGACTCATGCAAATCATGGTTAAGCACTGAAATACCTGGCTTTGCATTAAAGGTCTGAATCTGACGAAACTCACGCCCAGATTATGCTGTTAAAACAAGTAGCATTCCTTACCTTTTGCCCATCACCAACTCTTGGAATTTGAGGGATATGAAAAGCTGCCCTGCCCAAACCCAGAAACTTTTCATCCTCAGGGTCCTCCTGTTTTCTGAAGTCTTGCCCTGACAGGCCTGGATTTGATTTCCATTCTTCCTGAAGAGCACAAGTTGGTGTTTTTGTGTCCGATCAAGTCATGTTACATGAGGTACTACAGTGGTTATGAACATGGGCTTAAGTATCAGATTTTAGAAAATCGACTAACCGTTCAGTTATTTGTTTAACTGCTGCTTCTCTTCTAAGCCACTTAAAATGTTAAACTATCTACAGTACAATTTATTACCCATTTACACAGCTTGGAAATTTTTCCTGGAGCAATTCAAGGAAAATACCTTGCTTAAGTGTACTACAGCAGAAGGTGGGTGTTCACACCGGCGGCTTCTGAGTCCGAAGGTGGCAGCTCTACTATAGTACATTCACATTTATTAAGTTAGCAGATGCTTTCCTCCAAAGCACTGTACAACTCAGAAAAAACAAAAGTGCATTTCACAGATGGAGAAATAGAGATGCAAAGATCTGATTCTTGAAGTACAGTCAGTTTCACTGAGACCATTGTTCAAATCAGCATACATTACATGGGTAGTTGCATATAGAATTGGTAGATAGCACAATTTTTATTGAGACAGATAATATAATGCAAATGTATGGAGAGATCTGGAGAGAACTGAGTTTGAAAGAGATGTTTAGAGATATCTTGAACATTCATAGGGATTCAACAGTTCTGAACGACATAAAATCAGATGAACTAGATCAATTTACAGAAGTATAATCAGAATAATATACATTTTATATAGATCCCAGGTATACAAGCAATGGGAAACAGATACATGAAAATATTCTCACCCCCAAAAAAATCTCAACCATACAAACAACGCAAAACAATAAATGTCATAATCGTACACCTGTTAGGAAAAAATTCAGGATCATGGGCAAGGTAAAGCAGTTTTATTTGTTTTTGAGTCACCTTAAGCTTTCAGACCTCTGACATGTGAGTTCAGAAGAGTAGATCATGTTCTCACTGTTTTAGAATCTGCTTAAAGAAAAACCATGAGATGAGCAACCTCATCCTATGTGACCACAAATATGTCTTGATCTGTTCTCCACCTCAAACCATGCTGTCACATCTTCACAAACTAGCACAGATGTGAAAACAAGAACTGGATATTCCTCTCCTAAGCCATTAAAACCACGTTGTGTGTCGAAAGAGCTACTTTTAAAACAACATGCCAGTGAAAAATCGCAGTTGTTGCCTCTGCTTTGAGAGCAGGGCAGAGTTTCAAAGCAAGTTGCAAAATGATCAAGGAGTTCATACGAAAGGGAGCACTGTACGTACTTCTCAGCTTATAGACACAGTTAGAAAGAACATACTGCCACCACCTCTGTCATCCGATTTTTCTTTCATTGACAGAGAGACCAAAATAGGCATGATGAGTTTATTTCATACAGGTGGGATAAAGTGCTTGTCACTATAACAATTTTTTAGAGGATGAAAAGACAGATGAGATGTCAGTTACACCTTGTGAATGAATTCTCATTGTAGAAATTTGCACTGTTTTGGATGGCCTATGCGAATTAACCACATAAAGAAACAGAATTGACTTATTAGCACAATTTCACCTCTAGTGCTTTATATTTGAGGACTTTGAACTGTTAGAGGTGGCATCTAGATCTTTATTGGGTAATTATGCCTAATTTATTAAGAAATGATTGACTACGCTAAAACTTCAAGTGTTGTCAAGTGTATGCTTAGTTTTAGTGACACACATGAATACTTCAAAAACACACCATCCCCCACTTTTGTAATTAGGCTTGAAAGGTGTAAATCCTTTGCTATTGTGACAGAAAATAATTTAAGTAAAACATTACACAGTCAAAAATGCATTGATGTAATGTCTTAAGACTATTAATATTATATAATTCATGAAATTTAGAGAAAATATTTTACCTCCCCATTGAAGATACAGTCCTGCTTATTGCAACAAGCAGACACACAATAGGTTTTGAAAACAGATCAAGCTGAGACTTTGATTATAGTTACTATCAATAAAGATTGTCCTTGAAAATGCTTTTCACCCTGGGATTAATATTAACTTGTGATGGGAAGATCAGTCCACGTCAAGCCATCCCCAGCTGCACATTTAGGTAACCAATGTATTATTTTATTCAATGCTTTCTCTGTTGTCTTCTGTTTGCAATTACCATTTGCTTTCAAAATATTGATGAACTTGTTGGTGCTGCCGGTTTGGAACATATGCAGAAACGTCTGTTGTGTGTGTGGCCATCAGGGCCTCCATGTAACCAATCTGTCTACAATGCCATGGTGCATTATAGTACTTATTGCAGGCCTCAAGCACTATTTGGCTTATGAGGTCTACGGCATGTTACCCGTAGAATCTTTCACTAGAGCCCTGCATGTCAGCAGAGCTGACAGACATGCACTTTCTAGCACAGATTCAACATGGAGGTCTTCAGAAGCAAGAGATCACCAGGAGGACCCACTGATATACTTCAAGAGCAAGGTGTTATGCAATTAACTCTAGGTAATTATGAAATCAATGTTTGCTATAATGCATTTATTGCACTGTTAAACTCAGTAAATATACAAAATATTTACATGTAAGCCTAAGGCAGTGCAAATTTTTTCAGGTGAATCTGACTAACTTGCTTCTAATATGCATCTATTAGATTGCTGGAATGCAGCAATGGGTGAGTGATGTAGGCAGTATAGTGCATCCAGCATAAGGCAACAAAAATAAAGGTACCTACATACTAGTTGGAGAAAGCTTTGGATTAAAAATAAAAACCAACCTCTAAATAGATGTATTGCAGAACCATCTGAATTCTAACAATTATTTCAGTGAACGGAGGACAACCTGTTTCCAAAAGGCAAATGTAATGGGGGAACCCCATAGTCTCAATCACTCCAGCTAGCACCACTAGACAGTTGAAGTCACATCCACTTTAATAGTCACAAAGAGAAAAAGGAGAAATTTATTAAAACTGATTTTATTAAATAAATAAATATTGGACTTTGTCCATAATAACTTATTTTTTGTTAAACACAAAGATATTCCAATTTCTAAGCAGTCTTTCCTCCACAATGCTTTTGCAACTCAGAGGCCCTGGACAACCACCAGGCAACATGTGTCAACCTCCTTGCCAGCAAGACTTCCATACCAGCTTTGTTTTGTTCTACAGGATGTTTGTGTGGTCTTGCCTGTTTTCCCACAAGTCCAGTTCCCTGGTAAGACTTAAATCCAGTTTAAAAAGTCAGTCTGGAACCAGCCCAGTGTTGGTCTTCCTCATATTCCTCCTTCAAGATGGCTCTTGAACTTTTTCGTACCTCAGTACCAAACATGCGACTTTCCATTGTCCATATTGCAAACATATGGCCAAGTCCACAATCACTTTTGTCACAAGCCCTTTCTGCAGTTAAAGTTGTCCATCCATCCAGTGCATCCCATGTGGCATACTTCAGTTACACCTCTGCAGGAGCATATTCAATGCATAGTCCAACCGTTCACGAAGCTCTGCAGAGCACCCATAAGTCAGCAAAGTGCTCAGCTGGAATGTTGTGGAAACACGTTCTTCATTGATGTACGTCAGCAGATAATCTCCTTGCTGCTGGCACAGGATGATCTTGGTGTGGTCATGGTAGAAGTTCACCTGTTAATTCAAAGTAATCAATTAAATTACAACTACTGAGTACACAATGAATCCCTTGAGCTCCCAGGAGAGAAAAAAAAAAAAAAGGCACCAACATTGTTCAAATGTTCCCATGACTTCTGTTTGTGCCAGACCACAGATTTTGCCTCATCTTAGTTACATCCTTAGGCATCAGTGAGGGGAGGGGGGAAAAAAAATAAAAAATAAAGTGGTTAAACTAGTATATTTACCTGGAATGTACCATTGTTGAAGAGCATCATCAGAGCCCTATCTGACTTCAGCCACTGCAGCAGGTATAGGTTGGGGAGGCAGTTGTCAATGGCATTTGTCAAATCTCCACCCTAAATTCAGAACAGAAAACCAGGTCATTCCAAAGCAAATGAAGCAACCAATGAAGTGAAATTATACCATGCAGATACAAGGAATGGATACAGCAACATGGATACTTACATCCATCAGGTTTTCCTCCATGTAATGAGCAAAATACTTCAGGATTGTAACCTGACTGGCAAGTTTCTCTGGAGCATCAGTACTGGATAAGACAGTGCACTGGCCCAGCTCAGCATAGTAGTGTATGGTCCTTGGGAGAACAGACAGTCATGAGGATATTAGCATTAAAAGCAGAATTGTAAACATAGGCTCAAACACACTAAAGACACAAGAACATATTTACGCCACAAGCCAGCCCAACAAGCTGACTTTTGGCTAGCGACAATGTTCTTGGACTGATTTAACTTGATTACTACTTAATTTGTATTTCATTTGAAATCTATTCATTACCCCCCCATCCCTGTTGCAAAAATCAATATCTAATCAGGGAAAACAGTTATGCCCCTTAGGTGCTAGGAAAATATGATGGTGCATAGTGGGACCTACTTGTCTGACAGCAGGCTCATGTGTGTGCCGTTGTTGAAGAGTACACCTACGATGTTGTTGGACATCTGGTAGCCAAACCCATACTTGTTTGAGTAATCCACCCACTTGGTTACCCACTGGAAACCACCAGTGAAAGTCTCTTTTGGCATTTCACCAGCTGAAAGTACAAAAGCAAAGCAGGTGGTAGGTAAAATTCAAACAGCCAGTAGTATTAAACAGGGTGCAATCAGAGAATCCCAGTTCAAAACAAGCCAACCTAAAAGACCATTAAGAGACTTGCATCTGAAAAATCATCCATACATGGAAATTCTAAAAGCAGACATGGATACCTTACCTTCTGGCATTTTCTCAAGGCAACCCCTTAGTACACTGGCCACAGCATCTGCCACACTACCCATAGTGCCATCTTCTAGACCTACAAAAAAACACCCTTAAATTATCTACTGAAAAGGGACTAAAAATGAACAGTTTCTCAGACACATTAACAAAAATGCAAATGACCACTAACATTTGTGCAGTGCTGCACGCACTCCAACTTACATTCACTACTGCTGCTGCAGCTGCCAAGACTGCCCCTCACAATCATACGGATGGTGTCGCGGATTTGTGGTGCACCTTCCGCTGCTACAGAACCCGGCTTTCCAGTGGCAGGAACAGCTGACTTCACTTCCTATATGAGTGAAAGGAAGGAGGAAAACACAGGGGGAGAGGGTAGAGGGTTTAGTTAGTGTTTCAATGCAAGAACAGTCAAAACTGACATTTCCTCATTTTCAGTTAAAAATGTGTTACTCACCTCTGACCACTTTTGGCTGATTGCGGTTCTCTTCAAGTCATGACGGATCTTGTAGATTTCTTCTTCCTCTTTGGTCAACTTACCTGTTAAATCAAGACAACTTTTTATAAAAACTAGTAAACTAAGCTTGTAACTGCTAGTAAAGGAAAGAGGCTACTAAATGTTATACTGGCTATCCTTTAGCAATGCCTTTTGATATAGTACATCTCGAGATACTCACTTAGACTGTCATAGTACTTTGCCTTCTCCTTCTTTCCTCCAAACAGAGCAGCAGCTGCCCTTTTAAAGAAGTTTTTGGCAGGACTGGAGAGGTGGAAGTCTGGGATTGTGTAACAGCAACTGGATGGCAGACGCTCAGGTGTGAAGCCCTGAAAAACATGTGAACTCATGAGTCTGCCATCTCCACTTTAAGGAAATCAACATTTCAGCTGATTGTTATATTGCATGACTAAACTGACAAAGCTGTTCATACACTAAAACACACCTGAATGAAGTCATGCTGCAGGATGTCATCAAGGGTAGGCCTGTTCTCAGGATTCTTGGAGAGCATGCTGGCGATCAACTGCTTGGCTGGTAGAGACAGTGAGGAGGGCATGGAGTACCTAGCCTCCCGGATACACTTGTACGTTTCTTTCAGGTTAGTTGTCTCAAATGGAGGTCTGCCCAAGAGCATTGTGTACCTGTAGAGAACATGGAGGAACACCAGTTTGTCACAGACTAGTTTCTATGACAACACTGACACAGCATACACCACACAACCAATTCATGTCACAATGCCCTTTCACTGTTAGTCACTAGCCTCATCTGTTACATTATGCTCCCTCAACATACAAATGCTCATTTATGGAAATACTGAAGCTCTCCCAATTGTCTGAGATGTCTCAGCACAGTATGTTCCCCAATTCATTATTGTAATGAACAGGCATGGTGACATCAATAAATGCACTAACCATTCCAAATGGCACAGCAAAGCTACTGTTGGCTGGGGTAGAAAATCTGAGGGAGAACTGTGTGTACTCACATGACGCAACCAAGTGCCCAGACATCAGACTCGCACCCGTGTCCCTGCTTGTTCAACACTTCCGGAGAGAGGTAGTTTGGCGTTCCACAGATCGTCTTGCGCCTGTCCCCCAGCGGTTCAAGCTTTGTTGCCAGCCCAAAGTCCCCCACCTTCAGCTCCATCGACTCATTCACAAAAAAATTACCTAAAATGCGATTTTGAAATACAGTTAGCCAATACTCAAGAGTTCTCCTCTCATATTTGAAGAATCATGTTTGAATTGTGTCCCATACCAAGCTTTAGGTCTCTGTGCAGGATCTCTTGCTGGTGCAGGTACCTAATTCCTGACACGATCTGTCTCAGGAAGTACCTCACCTCCGGCTCGGTCAGTACTTTGCGTGCCTTCAGAATGTGAGCCAAGGACTGGGAACACCAGAGAGCAAAAAGGACAGTTAAACCACACCGAGAAAGTGAGGGTCTGGAATGGAGGCATCAATATCTGCGTGAACATGTACTCTGTACTCTTAGCACAGCACTTACAGCACATAATTAGTCTAATAACACACTCACACACCATGGAGATGTGTCCAAAACAATAAGGAGAAGACCAAGTGATAGTAATGGCTAAAATAGGGTACCCTATCTTAACACCCAGAGGAACATTTGAGAATACCTACCCTTCTACTACAGTACTCCAGTAAGATATAGATGTTATCCTTGTCTTCAAAGTGGTGGTAGAAGTGGACAATGTGCTTATGGTGCAGGGCTCTGTGGAGGTCGATCTCCCGGTCAATCTGTCAAATAGGCACATCATTATTACTCCATTTCTTAGCTGACAAGTGATTTATTGCATTTTTCCCCATTAATTAGGGAGGGCTGCTAGCACAGTGGTTACAGCAGCTGCTTTTGGACCCAAAGGTCACAGGTTCAATTCCCACCTCCAGCTGTAATACTCCTGAGCATGGTACTTATCCTAAATTGCTCCCGTACAATTACCCAGCAGCTGTATAGGTAAATGATTTTAGGTACCTTACACTGCGAGCTGCTTTGGAGAAAAGCATCGGTTAAGTGAATAATAAATCAATGTAATTGCAAAAAAGTGATTCCAATTGAGTTTTTCCTTCACGGTACAATAGCAGTAGCCGACGGTGGGGGATCGAGCCGGCAGCCTTTTCAGGTGCTAAACGTGATGACACGATCACGTCCATGATCATCTTGGGCGAAATCTCCCATTACAGGTGCGAAGCCTGCGCCGCGGGCTCGAGCGCTCGCTCGCTCGCTCACTCACTCACTCACTCACCTTCTCGCGCTGGTGCGGCTTGGAGACGCGCGCGTGCGGGATGATCTTGGCCGCGTACACCTTGTTGTTCTGCAGGTCGACCAGCTCGTAGCATTTGGCAAACCCCCCCTGCGATAAAACACACGTCTCAGTCTGGCTCTGCGCTACAGCAAGGTCAGTGATCTCACGCTTTAGCGGTGAGGTAACCTGCGGTACGTAGTAACGTACGGTCGTACCGTGCTTCACGCGTGAAGCGACAGTCAAGTCATGTGTAGTTCTTAAACATTCGCTCATCTAAGCAAACAATATCAAACTCCTAGCTTTGGTGCTTAAATCCGATACACATTTTTGCTTGTGCACGCGGTATTTTTTTTTTTTTTCCCCCCCACATCATGTAAATTTTTCCTGTCCCCTTTTTTAAAGTTTACCTTGCCCAGCACTTTCCCGCGGGAGTAGCGTCTGCCCGTCACACCGTCCGTGATGATCCGCGACAGCTCTGCCTGCGATGGAGTCGCGTCCTCCGTCTTCTTCCGTTTAAACTCGCACGACTTGTTGAGGGGTTGCTCGCACATCTTTCCACTGTTCGCTGACTGGTAAGTAATATTCCTTAGCACCTCCATCACCGGCCTCCCTCCGCAGATGCGCGCTTCACACTGCCTGAGCCGGGCGCTTGCTTCCCTCCTTTTATAGCCTCGCGCCCGGCCGTCCGGCCCATTAACGGCGCGCGACGTCACCTGCCGAAGGCGCGCGGGAGGGGGTTCTGCGCTTCACGTCGAGGAGCTCAGTGGAGAGGCGTAGTCAATCACAATTCGTCCGAAGGCAGGCTTTCCAAACGATTAAGGAGAATTTGTGTGTAACAGTATATTCAGAAAACCTTTTACTCTAAAAAGCTGATATTACAGACAACAGAACAAAAATGTCTTAGTAGGTGCAATCATTGTTCTGTATTAGCAGGTACACATACAACAAAACATTACCAACAATAAAAAGGAAACATTTATATTTCTAACTGTGTCGAACAACATAAAAGCAGTATTTCAGTCTGCTCTGACCTTTTTTTTTAACGTTCAGCAAGTTACTCGCCATGCCGCGCGACCGCCTCGCTGTGGTGAATAAGGGAGTTGCAGCAGGACTCTCGCAAAAGCGTCGAGTCCCCTGAGTCAATGATGCGCACGTGCTCTATTCACAAATTTACAAAACGAAGTGCTCCTTCTCCTGTCATTAACAATTACGAATCTGACTGAAAATGTGCGGTACATATAATAGTGCAAGATTTACTGCAGTAAATAAGATTTGTAAATAAGGCCACGCAAATTTTTTTTTCTTTTTTTTTTTTTTTTTTTTTTTTTTTTTTTTTTTAACCATAGCATAAGTTCTGTTTACGATCGTTACCCTTCGCATAGTATATGTTAGAGCTGTACGGAGTGCCTTTCATTTCCTGTATTGGCGTCTCGATCTAAATTTAGCACAGGCCTTTTACCGCCATCGTGTGGTTAAAATTCATATTGCAGTCTTTCAAAAATGTGGCTCATACAGACCATGGTCTGTAACCAAGGGGGTTCATCTGCAGAGGCGGGTAGAGTAGACAAAACACAATGCAATTAGCAATATATTTTAATGCTTAAATATACCATTTAATGCATTAAAATGTATCCAGATAACATTACAGTCAGTTAAATCTGTTATGCCATTAGGCAGTGGAGTGTAGTATGAGTGCCTCACAGTGCTTAGACTGCTGTCGGGCATATATTCGATCCCTATTCAGTCTTTATGGAGTTCACATGTCTTCCTCATATTCGTTGTGATTTCCTCCAGCACGTCAAGACACCCTTTTCAGGTTGATCGGCGATTCTGAGCCCGTAGTGTGTGATTTTGTGACTGTGTTTGTGGCTACACCCGTTCAGGCCTAACCCTGCCTATCCTTTGGGAGCGAGTGTTGCGTCAATAAAATTAGATATGATCAATTAGACTAATGAAATAAAAAGAAAACAAATGCAAGACCTAGTATGCTAAGTATTATTACTCACTCACTAGCAATAACCTTGTGTCCAAAGCATACCCAGGAAGAAAGGGGTGTATGTTCTGAATAGAAAAGACACCAGAACTTGTTACCTTATTAGTGAATACTTGGAAAGCTACCTAGACAACAAGAGAAGACCAGCAACTTACTGTATCATGTTTTTAAAGTGGATATGGAGTTCATATACATTGATGGCAAGTGTAAGCTATAGGTGGAGATGGAGTGATCATATGCTTTGAATGTGGGATGGGTGTGTAACTGGTATATTCTATAGGGCTAGGGTTACGCGTAGTCAGAATATCCTTAAGGTTGGTTAATCCACACATAAAGAGGTTGCTGGTTCTGTTGAATTGCAGTGGTGTGTCATAAGGAGGAATGGGAGTAGGTAGAAAAAAAAAAAGTAAAAAAAAAGTGAAAGGTAGAAGTAGTGAAGAACTGACTCACTTCACTGTAAAATTAAGAAAATGTGTTTACAGTATTCAAAATTAAATTGCAATGAATTGCAAGTAAATTCATGGAATTAGAACTCAAATTTGTGTTGTAACATTATAATAGGTGGACATCATAGCATAACCCTGGGGAGACCCTCTTTAGTAAAGGAATACGGTATAGATAATTCATCCAAATGAAACAAAGTAAAACTCCAAAAATGACAGTATCTGTGTACTGTGATTACTAAACATCACATTGTTTAGTGTATGAAGCACATACACTTATCATTATTTAATAAATATTTCCCAGCTCTCAAGAACTTAATTCTAGTTATATGTTCACTCACAACTCTCCACTAGCAGTTACAAACAGGCCTTTTTATATATAGATATAACCGAGATATATAGATATACAGTTTTCAGCCTGTATAAATTTTCACAGATCTTTCCAAAAATTTGACTCAACTTTCCAGCAAATTAAGAAATCACACATGAAAAGGCAAAATACTTCACATTTCAGGTAATGTGTAAAAATGCCTGACATGCTCTGTATGCACAAAACGGAAGAAAGTCACCACACCTCAAAGATCAAAGGAAATAATTGTAAGTATAAATACTGGCCCCTGACATCAAGTCTATTTTGTTCTCAGGCTCCCAGCAATCACACGCTGTAAAGAGACCCGAGAGGATTCTCTGCGTTTAAGGTAAGAATTTTCTCAAAAGATGTTCAGAAAGGCATTAAATGTTAAAACACTCTACATTAAAATTTCAGGGTGTTTTTAGTTATGTAAATCAAATTAACCTAACTCTGTCACTAAGTAAGTCAGACTGACAAGTAGGTTACTGAATACTGGAAAGTATCCAGCTGGATCACAATGTAAAATCAGCTATAAACCATCTGAGTTCCTTAGTGCTTTAACTTTTTGACACAGGTACTGCCATAGCAAACACATCGTTTATCTAAAAGTTTTAAAAAAATGTTCTTTCTACTGAAGTCCACTTATTTTGTAGGGTATTAAGCAAAATATTTTATAAAAATTGTTGGTTTTACTGTAACATCTCATTTTTATGCATATGGTATTTTAACTTGCTCATGTGTTATGTATGTCACTGTGAAAAAAGTTATCTGCTAGGAAGTGAACAACTGCTGCAGCACTACACTAAAAATGGCATTATATTTTAGATTACCGAGAATTTGCTACTGTGCTTGGCGCTCAAAATTTAGAAACTTCTTCCTTTGCAGCATTGCTGCACTGCAACAAGGAATATTCTAATTTTTCTGCAAAGCAGCCACAGTCCAGTTTTCATTACACAACTTCATAAAACTGTTGTCATAACAGAACTGTTACCATTAAATTGTTGAGGATGTACATTTTTGATGCAGTGAAAGGGAAAAAAAAAAATCAGTTTTTTCAAGACTTTCATATGTCAAACTAATGATCTTTTTATCATTCATGGTTGCAAGTATTTTCTTAGCAGAACCTTTCATGGGACTTTTTTTTTCCCTTCAGGTTTCTTACAGATTGTTTCAATCACACCATCTGTATCTAGATGCCAGCTGCACCCACCTCATTGTCATTACAGCCATCATTATGGCAAACAGTGGAGGGCTTGGGGGCAGCAGGCATGGTCCTCCTGTGCATCATCGCCTGTGCAGGATTATGGCAGAGGTTCCGGAGTTGGACAGTGAGAGAATCCAACACGCTGGAGAACCAGGGCGCGCATGGGGTACCAGGCGTGTACAACAGCAAGCCCACCAAACGCATGTTGTGCAAAACAAAGCCACCACCCATCATTCCACGGGAAAGCAAGTCAAAGAGCAAAGATGTGCCAAGGATGTCGGACCCGCTGTACGAAAACGTCGGCGCACCCTGGGTACCCAGTCAGTCTAACCTACATAGCTTTACCAGGAGCTTCGGCATGCAGCACGTCCCTGAGGCAGACGAAACCTCCATTTATCTCAACGATTCCTCCAATATTTACTACAACTGCGACTATCCTCAGACCAGGGGAGGCTACTATGAGGAGGACTACATTTTTCCTGACGAAAGATCAATAAGCCACGGCAATTCCTGAAATCTGACTCTGTGCAGCACAACTGGGATCTGCTGTTGATAGACGGGCTGACACAATACTTCTATTGTAGGACATATGCATATTGAACAGCATATCAGAAAAAAAATGAAGAAATGTAAAAAAAATTAGTTACTTCGCTTGAACATGCCTAGCTTTCAAACTGGCAGTTTTATTAGACACACTTTAAATATGACCAGGAAAACTGCATGCAAGAACATCTTACACTTAACCCTTGAACGATACAAAAATTTTGATCTAATGACTGGGTGCAGTAGGTGAATATGGAATTGAGAAAATATTATTTTTGTGTTTTAAAGCAAAAAACCCAAACACGAAAATGAGGGTCATTAACAACTCAGTTTGTTGCTCGTTATTTTATGAACAAATATTTTATATTTTGGTTAACAAAGCAACCACAGCTGTTAACAAGGAAATCACAGGGGAAAGTTTATGGTCAGTGAAGATGTTGTTCACTGGGGCAGGCTAGCAGACACTGTAGCTGCTGAAGAAATCACACGGGTCGATTTCTGGATATTGTTCATATCATAAGCCCAAACTCTGTCCAGCCCAGATCCCTCAGAGGAGGTTGAGGGCCAGTTTGGAAATGGAAAGCGGCAGGCGATGACTCGACAGTTATCCGGCAGCTCTTCCATCAATTTCTTCTCTAGCTCTTCCATCTACCAACCAGAACCAGTGCGGTCAGTACATCACTAATGGATCAATCAGTCAGTCATTACTGCAAACAGGTTAAGCGCTATAGATATATGTAAACTCACAATACCAAAAAATATTGTGTTCTGTATACTACCAAGCTTTGTTTTAGTAATTTCCTGTATCTGTTTAGTAATACAGGGTTTTACTTACATTTCTAAAACAAAGCATATTGATACAGCTATAATTGTGGCTTCATTTGAGAATATTTCAGAGGGGGTTTTCAGTGAAATGTGATTTTGGAATGAGCACTTGCTGTCTGAATTTAATGAATCCTAGGAACATGTGAGTACTGTTTCTTTAGCGACTAGACAATGTCCATTACAAGTGCACCTGTGCTTTTTTAGCTGAGGATCCAGCCCGACAGCTCTATACGACATTGATTTTTATCCTTGTCATCACACTGAGTTACCTCTTTGGCAGTTTGAGTTTCTTCTTCAAAAAGGCAGATGCTTATGTTTTCCTATCACATCCCAGTCATACTGTGTTTTTGGCTAGTTATGGTTTGTTAAACCAGCTTTGTGTTACTTTGACATTTATAATATATTAATACTACTGTTTTGCAGATGACCTGTATTCGAATTGTCTGCCATGACTAAAATTGTATATATAAAATAAAGTATTTAAATAAAATGCCCATTTCACTAGGCTTTGTCACTTTGCAGGTAAGCCAGTGCAACTAGACTCATGTGGGAGTATGATCACTTTCTGAGCCTTAGTCAATCACTTTAAATACTATGTACCCCAAAACACTATGAAACATGTTAACACAGTAACAGAGAATAGCGCAAAACCAGAATCTTGCAGCTGAAAACAGTCTGTATGTACTGGATAATACAGTACATTACTGAATCTAATGAATTACAAATGGTCACCCAGCTAAGAAAAATAATAATCAGTGATTTTCCCCTACATTGCCTCTTACTTCATGCATGCACATGAAAATGACTGATGACAGTGTCAGTAACACAGTTTGACACCCCAAACTTACCACGCCTGGTGCTAAAAATGCTGTTACATTGTTGAACTTTGACAGATCAGTCTAAGGAAAGGGAAACCACAACACCTTGGTAAGAAAATGTACATATTTCAGTATATGGTTACACTTCAGAACACTGGGCTCTATGAATTGTAAGCCTACACCCTAATGATTGCTGTCACATACAACGGCAACTTGTCCTCTTCGGTTTACTTATCGTTCAGTGAGCTTTACGATGAAATTTGAGCACTATTAGACTTTCAAGAGCCTCATACAGAATGCGTTGACACAGAAACAAGTCCCACTAAGAGATGTATATGTCTTGGCTTGTGGTCAAATGATGAGCGATGCTGTGTGCATATGTGCATACTAGTGCTTTAGATCTGGCTGTACAGACTTAAAAAAAACTAACATTACTCAATTCTTGCCCAAAGGACTACCTCTCACTGTTTTTTAGCATTGAGATTAGTTTGTCTCTAAACAAATGTTTGTCTATAACCGAAACATTTTTGCAACAGTTTTAAGTCTTGAACACAGACATACAGTTAGGTCCTGTATCCACGAGGGACCACTGGTCATTAATGCAAAACCCATAGAGTATTCATCATAACATGTGTAAACTTTCAGATTATAGGCACACTTCTATTTAATATATAATTATGTAGACTGCATGTGCAGTGAGCTGATATTGCTGTGGATATAGCTATCAGAACAGCATACATATGTACATATTACATTTGTGAGACTGTGTGTTGATGTTTCAATTGTCTTTAATCAGAAATACATGTCAAAATTGAGGCAATTCAGCCCCTTTTATTCATTTACATATTTAATAACTAAGAGCTGGTTGAACTGGTTTGCTTTTATTCAGATCCAAAGACTGCCTGTACTACACAAATAGTAGGCTAATTTTGAAGTTACTTCCTCTTCCCTGTGAAACAGTCCTTTTCAGTTTGTACTTCTGCAAAATATATGCACCTTTTACACAAGCATATATTCTGTACAACATGTCTGCGAGTACAGCGGCACACTAGTGTCGCCTTTTACCTTCCAGAAATCTTTGTTGATGAAGTGAGCCTGAGAGGGCGAGATTCCTTTCCATCGGGCCTTGCTTCTTGAGTAGGCAAGCAACACAGAGTTTATTTCAAAGCCCGTACACTGAAAACCCATGGAAGAGGCAGCAAATACCTACATTTGTGTACCAGAAGACAGGGAAGAAAAAACATTCCAACCACATTACATGTACAGTATGATGATGATTTTAATGACCTCACCCAGTTACAAGAAAACCATAAAAATATTTACTGGATCATCTTCTTCAAGCTATTTAGTTATTGATACCGAATGTTTATCTGCTATTTTTGTCAATATTAGTGCCTAAGCAGTGCTGTAGAGAGAATGCACTGTACTCCATTTTCCTTTATAATACCATGCAGATTGCTTAGCCCAAGGTAAAAGGGGATTTTGAGAAATGCATATTTAATAGTATTAAATTTAGAGCATCATTCTGTGTGCATGCATTGTAAGCTTTTCTCTGAAGTCCTAAGGAAGACCATTTTTGGCCTTAAAGCCTGGCTTGGATTGTGTGACCTTCACATTACCTTTTGCTACTGAAGTTTACAGGAAGTGAAACAGAAAAAAAAATTTTTTATTTTGTAGTAATATAACAGGTACTACATAGATATGAATTATAACTGTACATGGAACAAGCACACTGAAAGTTACAATGAACTCCTTTTTGCCTGAACAACTGCCCGTATTGTGGCACCCATTTTAATGAGTAATCATCATGATACACACTTGTGAAATGTGACTGACTAAACACGTCAATATGTCTTAGGGTTGCCCACCACAAAAAAAATGTTATCCAATCATCAAAAAAACAGATGTATTATTTGTGCAAATTCAAAGAAAAGTTTCTTGCGTGGCTCAGAACTGAGTCAATGCCCCAGAAAAGTCAGTGAAAGGTTCAGGTCTCCTAACAAATGGGTTCCACAGGCATACCTACCAGCCTTCCATCGCCAGATCCAAGATCTGCCAGCATACCTTGCCGACCCTCCAACAGTTTCATCACATTTGCTGTCTGTATCACATTGGAAGGCAAGTAAGGAACCTGCACAACATTAAAAACAGCTGTCACTGTATTTGTGGATTCTGTCACTGGTTTAAACGGATTTTATTCATAAACAGGCTGTATGTACACTTATGCTGGTTCTCGCTGGGCTCTATATGTCTCAGCCTTGACTGAATATGTTGCATGATTAAAATCATATCAAACTAACTACAGTACCTAAAAATGTGCTTGTTTTGTACTTGGGCATTATGTATGACTAATATAGATATTATATGCGCACATTGTGGGCGCAAGCATCCAGACGAAGTGCATTTCATCATAATTATTGGGTACGTACTTTATCTGTACCTTGGTCTGTGGCAAGTTAAATACTCTTTTACAGATACATTTCATAATCTCCATTTCAAACTAGTGTGAAACAAAAGAATGTTTTTGAAGAAACGAACAAAGAGCATTTGCAAGGATAGCTACTGGTAGGAAAACAAACTGCAAGACATGCACAGTTATCTTGGTGATATCTTCTTTATGGTCAAATTGACTGCAGAACCAGAATAAAAACCTACGGTATCTTATTTTGAACAGATCTGCTAGTGAGCTGTAGAAGGAAGTCGCACCTCAATGAAAGCATCACTAAAAAAGAAGCTTTCAAGTTTAACTCACGCTCAGCTTTATATTTACCAGACACTTTTCTCCAAAGCAACTCACAACGCCAAGCTAGTAACAGCTGTTTACCCATTTATACACCCGAGTCATTTTCACGGTCAGTTCAGCTGAAGTACCCTACTCAAAGGTACTACAGCAGAAAACTGGGTTCAAATTTGGATCCTTCAGATGGAAGGGGGTGGCTATAACCACTATGCTATATAAAAGAGTTAATGTTATGAATTATGGGAAGGTTTTTTAAATAAAGATTCAGGCTTACAACCAAAATGGCTTGGGCCTTCAACTTCAATATCTCAGAGTATGGATGACAAAAATGATCGAAGGCAAGCATGGTACATAGTAGGCGGGAGGGCAAATGTGGAATATGTGATCCGAGAAAGAGAATGGCAATAACAAATAACTCTTCACAAAGATTCTCCTTGTGGATTAACGTTTAGCACTGGGGGGAGTCACACACACATCACACACATAAGATAAGATGCAATCCGAATGCCAAGCTCGGTCTGACACATAAGATATACCTTCAACCGTATGGGCACTTTTCCAAAGCCAGGCAGTGTAAACATTGTCCATAGTCCATAAGAAGTCATAAGCAAGGCCCCGATCCCAGCTGCGAGGGCACCATTGTCCTTGTAAGGAGGCAAGAGGTTAAGGTCCCGATCCTGCAGCATGGTCTCGATGGAATCCTCCATGGTAGACTCTCCCTGTAATGTAATGCAACCACACAGCATTAGATTCACAATAAGGAACTCCTTCCAGGGCTTTCGCAAAGGCTGATGCTTGCTTTTTGGGGCCCAAACTGAGATGAGGGCCCCCCCTTAGTGAGACTGGAGAAATAAAAACACTGTTGCTCACCCAGGGGCCCTTCTCTGTCTAGAGATTATTCGAATATTTAGCACTGAAACTGTACAGCACCGGTGCCAGTAGTTGTGGCCTTCCAATAAAAGCAGAAAGTCGGTGGATTGAGTCTCAGTTCTCCATTCATCATTTCACACAAACAGCAAGTACATTATAATTAACAGGAAAAAGGCCAAAGAGCTAAAACACGAGCGGCATTTCGTACAGCAGATGGCGCTATAATGCACTGTATCTTATCTGCTGTGGTATTTTCTAGAAAAGTTCTAGGTATTAAACATTAGTTTAAACCGTCGTTTTATTTGTTTCAATTTACAGAGAACTATGACGAAGAAGGAACTATACTCCGAATTGTACGATTGACTTTGGCTCCATATCATTATATATTTCCTCACGGGTGCACTTCTTTAAGCGATATATTCTGCAGAAACTAATGATGGTCTGATGCATACAACAACAGATTACTGAAAACTTCACTGCAAACAATGCAAAGCTTTTTTTTTTTTTTTAAAAAATGCACATGATATACAAACTTAAAGACTATGTTTCACGCAGAGCAGGTCCCACCTGTGCTACCTCCGCGACTCTTGCCGTGACTCCTGTCCAGAAGGGTCCTCAAGAATGACATGTGATCCACCAATCAAATTGAAAAGCTTCAACATATCCCCGCCCAACTCTCTATTCTCTATCCAATCATGAGAGACGATGCCTCCATGTTTCGTGGAACCGGAAAAGGTAAACAAGGTCACGTGCTCGCTGATTTTCTTCAAGCGTGGCGATGAATTACGCAGTTGTGTTGGTCACGTTTAGTGACATTTGTGTGAAACAGTGGCGTAAACGATAGGCAACAACAGTGTACAGTGTTCGTTCTGTGTAGGTTTGCAAAATCTGTAAAAAACCCCCGACGAGCTCTCTTCCGATCGAGTACGAAGTGTTTCAGTACTCATAACTTAAGCGGAGGTCAACTCATCGTTTCTGTTTTTGTAAGCACAGTATTTCACAACGAATTAAGAGCTCAGTGCCGCGTGGACTTGCGCAGCTGAGCTCAGAACGGACTCAAACTGTTTATCATAAATGATAAATACATAACTTTATGCTGTGGAAAACAGTTTGATCTAGTGTAGAACAGTAGAGTTAGTAGATCCAGAGAAGCGAGTGAGCTTCCCAAAAGTTTTGTGACTTTTTCCACAGAAAAACGAATTTGTACTATGCAATTCACATCCGGTCCTCATCGAAAGAAGTGAACCAATGAACAGACCCAGTTTAACGCTTTGAGGTGTTCGTTATCCTAAACGCCTGAACGTTCTGCTGTTGTCGATTTGAGAACAAAAATATTACAGGTGTGTTTTAACAACTTCCTTAGTGAAGTAACGCAGTTAGTACGGGCGTTACACGGCACCGCACACAGAATCCATAAAGCTCATGGGAAATGACGCGTGCGGCGCGAGAGCGCGTGACACACATGTGCGCGCGTCTCGCAGTTCAGCGCGTGCGAGCTGGAATGCGGCCGAGGCTGAGTTCATCCCGTATCTCGCCACATCCTTTGACTGACCTGCGCGAAGTGGTTCACCTTCAGTGACCTCCTGTGCACCCGCACGGGCGCACACACGCTAATACACACTCAGTTCGTGGCGTGTAGCTCTTTCGGATACATTCTCTGCAAACAAAGACAAGCAACAACTTTTGCGCAGAACGACTCGGTTGAGAGCCCGGATGGAGAGCGACAAGAATGATCATTCATTATGTACGAATAGCGGTGCTTGTTGAAAGTTTGAGAACCTTCAGAATCTTCTCCATTTCTGCATATGACCTAAAACGTGATGAGATTTTCATTTCTTTGTTGAGGAAAATCATCTAATGTTACACATCTGTGTGTGTGGCAAAAGTATGTGAACCTTTGCTTTCAATAACTGGTGTGACCCCTTGTGCCGCCTTGTACAGCAATACCTGCAACTAAATGTTTCCGATAACTGCTGATCAGTCCTCCTCCTCGGCTTGGAGGAAATACAGCCCAACCCTCCTTACGGAACAGCTTCAACTCGGATGTTGCTGGGCTTCCTCGCATGAACTGCCAGTTCCACAATAACAGATAACATTTATTTAGCAGGTGTTTCTCTCCAAAGTGACTTCCAATTAACTCTATTTAGTGTTATGAGCCCACACACTTCATTCACCAAAGTGACTTACACTGCTAGATACACTACTTACAATGGGTCACTCATCCATACATCAGTGAAACACACTCTGTGTCACTCACACACTAAGGGGGAACCTGAACAGAATGTCATTAGACTGTTGAAGGATATTTCTATAGGATTAAGATCAGGACTTTGACTTTGCCATTACAAAACATTAAGTGTCTTCTGCTTTAACCATTCTTTGGTTAAGCTGCCCTGATAGAATTCAGGACTCTGGTTACGACCTAGAAAAGCATCAGTGGAACTAAGCCCCCCCCAATATCAACAAGACCTGATCGATCGCTACGCCCCTACCAGACTGCTACGTTCTTCCTCCTCTGCATGCTAGGCGGCCCCATGCACAAAATGTCAAAAATTAAAAGCACAAAGATTTTCAGTTCTGCCTCCAATGTGGTGAAAAGACCTTCCCCTCTTACTCAGAACTGCTGAATCTCTCTCTACATTTAAAAAGGGTCTGAAAACTCACCTCTTCCAGACCCACTTCTCCCATGCTCTCTTAAGTACATGTTAATGTGTAATTGTTTAAGCTGAATAACTTTTTGATTATAACTGCTGAATAATGGATAAACCTTTATGCAGCTACTCATGTGATGTACACTGGTTCGTATAGTGGAATTTAACAAATTAACTGTGCTTAGAATCATGGCGTCTGCATCTAAGTCTCTCTTCCTGATGATGTAATGCACACATAGTATTTTTCTGCAAGATGTATGTTACTTTGGAGAAAAGCATCTGCTAAATAAATAAATGTAAATGTAAATATGATTGCACATGTAAAAAACAATTTTACAGACATTCGTGAGCACACGTGGCTATTAAATTCATAACTGTAGGTCTGACAATAAAAAGAATGGGGCTTAGACGGTCTGTACTCACTGAGGAATATAAATGTAACCCTTTCCGTGTGATCTAGGGAAATAATAAATGACTGGAAGTTATTTTCACGAACCCTTCTTCCCCAGGTGATAATTAATAAATTCAAATACCTTTACAAACTAATGCTTGATAAGGTTTTATATATAAGTGCAAAATCCATGCTATCAGACTCCATTGCTGTTACACCAAGTTGGAGAACTTCTTTATTAAAAAGTGTTATTTACCTGCTTCCTTTCTGCAAGGCAAGTTACAGCATTATACAGCTGAATAGTGCACACTAGAGCAATTTAGAGTAAGTAAGAATAAGAAAGTAGAGTAAGCTCAAAGGTATTACAGTAGCAGAAGTTACTTAAACTTTAGTGAATTTTGAATTTCTGTATTTCCATGGATTAATTTTACAATAAGGAATTTTACAAAAGTTGTACGGGGCTAGTGGTGGGCTGTGGGTTTAGAAGTAAAATCAAATCTGCCTCCATCTGTGTGGCGTTTGCGTGTTCTCCCTGTGTTCATGTGGGTTTTCTCTCACTGTCCAAAGATGTGTTTCAGGTGAACTGGTGTTTCTTAATTCCCTTAGTGTATGTGAGTGAACGAGTATGTGTGACCCGTCCTGGGTGTGTCCCCTCTCCCTCCGGCCTTACGCCCTGTGTTGCCGGGTAGGCTCCGGTTCCCCGCGACCCCGTATGGGACAAGCAGTTCAGAAACTGTGTGTGTGTGTGAGTATGTGTGATAATCCTGTGCTGGACCGGTGCCCCATCCAGGGTAAATCCTGTTTTGTGTCCTATGCTTCCAGGAAAGGCTCTGGACCACTATTACCTTGGACTGAACAAGTGATTGTTGATGATTGATAAATGGATATTACACATTTACACAATTTTCCTGTAGAGGAAGTGACTATTTTTAACCGTTCTGTTTTGTTGCCAACAATCACATGAAACAGCTAAATGAAAAATGTAATTTGCAGTTCACCCTTATGGCTTCCATAAATCCAAATTAACTGAAGTACTATAAAGCCATCACTGGGCCTACTATCACACTGACCTGATGACTCATAGTCCACGCAGTATTTTCCATGAGTTTGTGCTTTCATGTGGGCTTTTCCTGTGCCCATCAGGGAAAAAAAAATCAGGGGATTTTTATGATTGAGACAGATGGTCCTTAATGAACTCCACAACACTGTGACAGATGTACCTCTATCCTCACTTCCCATTCTAATGAGTGGAGGTGAATGTCACACTAATAATTTCCTAGGTTTCCTTAAAGTTTTGCTTTGTATTTACATATCATTGTGGTGTTTCCATAGTAGTGGGAGCAGACCTACTTATGCTGATCAAAACCCATCTGTTCACGTCATCGATGGAGCAGTTTTTCTTCCATCAGTTGTATTAATCTCACACACACACACACACACACACACACACACACACACACACACACACACACACACACACTGGCTGAAACCGCTTGCAGCGGGGTTGCGGTGAGCCAGAGCCTAACCCGGCAACATAGGGCGTAGGACCGGAGGGGGAGGGGACACGCCCAGGACGGGACGCCAGTCCATCACAAGGCACCCCAAGTGGGATTCGAACCCCAGACCCACCAGAGAGCGGGACCCGGCCAAGCCTGCTGCGCCATCGCACCCCCCTTAATCATGAACTGTTTAACATTAAAAAGACAATTATTGACAAGTTTTTAACAGTTATGTGTGTTGTCTATGTCATTATACATTGAAAAATAATATAGACGGTTTAATTCTGCATAGAAAAACATGATTAAAATAGCTATGGCCAATGCTGAAATACCAACTATAGGACGCTCTAATCGATAGTTAAAGTGTAACTGAAACTGTCTTACTAAGTGTTACACTATCACTTAAGGGGCCTTTTGGCTCTGATAAAAGTGCACTATGGTCAGCACAGTGGTGCGGCACCTGCACTACCGTTCAGTCTGTGTGGATTTCACAAGTCCTCCTCTGGGTGCTCTGGTTTGCTCCTTCAGTCAAAAGATGTGGTTCGAGTGGATTTCTGATTGTAAACTGGACATAGTGTATGAGTGTGTGTGTGACTGTGTAGCTACCCTGCAATGGACTGGCATCCTGTCAAGGCTATACCCTAGACCCCATGCTTCCAGTATAGGCTCTGTACCACTGTCACCCCATATAGGTAATTCCTGAGTGTTCCAAAATCCCTTAAAAAATATCAGCAAATAGCTATTTTTCCAGTTACCTGGACAGTTTTCTTGCTTGTCTATCCGTGCTTATTGCAGTCGGTAACTAATCCCCATTGAAGACATTTTTTTTCATGTCCCAGTTCACTACAAAAATTTCATGTCCATTGTCAGTTGTTTCTTGAAACACAACCAATATTTTTTTCACTCTTTTTGATATCTGATCTGGCCTAAAGAGTTTACGTTTGAAATTCATATTACTTCAATAAAAACATAAAAACAGGCGGCGTATTACATAAAGAGTAGTAAATATAGCAAATATACTATAGCTGAGTATGTTTATCCCGATGAGGTTTTGGACTCTACTGAAGCATCTAATGGGAGATGAAGTTATGAAGCGTTAATTTGACGCCAGTTAATTTACAGGATCTTGCTAAAGGTGCGACAGACCAGGATTACAAACCACACCGGACTCCATGTGTGTGAGAGTCCGCTCCCTGCGCTGAAGATCATGTATTCTTTTCCACGCCTTCCAGCTCCATCCACGCTCCATTTCCAGACGGAGGGTGTGGAACCAGCGGCTCTTGTCTGCGTTCGGCTCACAGCGCCTGAACTCTTCAGCCAGATCTCAGCGCCACTTCAGAAAGAAAGGGGACAAAAAGCCGCGCGGTTTAGTTTTGCTATTATTATACTATTTACCCAATGGAGTTATATGGCAAGGTAAGTCCCAATCCGCCTTTACCATGATGACAGGATGTTGTTATATATATATATAAGTAAAAGGAATTAGCTCTAACTCTAATGTAACTGTTTACCACTAATTTATGCAGTGATAAATATGTACATGATGGTCTTTTCTCGTAGCTCTTTGATTAAAAAAGATTAATATGCATAGTAAACGAAACAAAAAAAATACTTAAAAAAGTATCACCAACATGTTTCCCTAAAAAAACGTAACTACAATAATTACTAAGTAACAAGTAAGGGTCTGTTACTGGAAATAAAACACTTATGAGGCTTCCATAAACTGTTTATTGGTTTTCTGCTTCATGCGTATATACAATAGCGATGCATGGGAATTGTAGTCCAAATCACCGCGCTAGCGTTTTGCTCATGGGAACATCGCGTGTGATTTGACTACAAATCCCAGGGACGAACTGCCAGGCTGTATGCTACGTGGTCATCCTTCTTCAATGGTCGCGTCCGTGGCCGGCTCTAAAGGGGAGGACAGCGCTCTGGTGCTGATTTTTCAGCCGCTTTCTGAGGCGCTGGGGAAGCATCCCACGTAGTGTCGCTATTAAAAAATAGCCGAAATCGGAGGAAAGCAGCATGAGACACGAAGCATCCGTGCAGGTTTGTGGACCCGTTGTGCTGAGCGTCAAATAGGTCGTAGTGGCTTGAATTGTTGAGTTTTAGTGCGTCTATGGAAAATATCCCGCTTTCATTGTGATTCATTGTATTGTCTTGCAAAATGTAACCTGTGAAGCTGTTCAAAAATAAATTCCACTCCATAAAATCAACACACTCACCTGCAAATTAATTTAAACGAATTAAAAATCATTTCCACTTCGAAGGAAAAAGCTGTTTTAACAAAATGGAAATTCCTAAGCATTCGGTGTGTGATGTTAAACTGATGTGTATGAAGATAATTTTATTCACGCTGCGTGTGATACATATTCAGTAAATGTACATTGTATTTCAGGAAAATAAGACGAACTTCTCTTTGGCATTGTGAAAACAGCAGTTTCAGTGATTTGCAGCTCAAATGCAGAATTTTACACAATGCTGTTGGAAAAAAAAAACAACCAGAATAATGGAAAATGACAGATTTTAATTTCATAGCAAACTTAAAGTAATGGAGCAACAGTGCATTTTCCAGAGAAACATTGAACAATTTAATGCTTAGGGTTGACAGTTTGCATGACTACATTTATTTATCCGTATTTCTCTGCGTGTTTCTGTGTGTGTGTGAGAGAGAGAGAGAGAGAGAGAGAGAGAGAGAGAGAGAGAGAGAGAGTATTGCAGTGTGCTGTTTTATAGTGTATAAATTTTGCTCTGAATAAAAATAGGTTACATTGATGAATTGTTCTTCTGGACCCATGTCTCTGGGGTGTATTGTAGTGGAACACTGGAGGGTAAGAAAGTCAGCAAAACGTGAGGTTGTCAGTAGGGAGCTGCATGGGCAGAGCAGTGTCCTCAATATGTGGATGACACTGAGCACTGTGCTGAAGTGGTTATTCATCTGGTTTAGTGAGTTAGTATGCTGTTTTTATCCTGTTTTGCTGATGCTTTTCTCCAAGGCAGTTACCAACAAGTTTTACAGTGATTTACCCTTGGGTATTGCATTTGTACTGTATCATGTCAGGGAAAGTACCTTAAACAGAGGTACTACCCAGCAGAGCAGGAGCTGAATGTGAGATGTTCAGGTTGAAAGCCCTAACCACTGACTACCTGCTGTAAATGGAAAGTTATATTGGGGAGGAGATTGCTGGCACCACACCAACTTAGTAGTTGAATCCAACCCAAGCCATTCATTCAAAAGCCTGAAAATGGCAGTTTTCCCAGTGCAGTGGTGGACACACTGTGGGTTTCAGAGGCCTGCTGACTGATGGAGATCTTAGTTGCGTTGGCAATACATGTACAGTTAATGCAATATTTTGTCATTATTTTATTAGTATATTGTTGAACGGCCAGTGTTGCTGACATTCCACTAAAAGCGATTATTTCCAAATTTATTTCAGCTGCGGCTTACGCTTTTTTCAAATTTGTCGGTAAATATTGTGGAAGCATATCAGATGTTTTGCAGGAGTTAACTTTAAACTCCCCCCGTACACTCCATTTTTAATATATGCATGCAATTTAACCACTTGCGTTGGTGAATGCATCCTGTGTGTTATTCAGCAATGAAACAGCCAAGTGTACTGTTGTATAAATTAAGAATTGTTTTAATAAAAATGTGTAGAAAATGTAGGTGGAAAATAAAAGGCAGAAGATCCTGAAATTCAAATGAAATGGACCCCACAGGGACATAATTGCTTAAAAATATATGTGAGCCATAACTTTTTCCTTTAATATTCACATTAAGATACACAGGACAAGATTTTTCACCCCATGCTCATATCATGACGACTGTACACAAGGACCTTATCCAACCAAAATCACCATGACACCACAGAGAAAAACATCCAGCATTGCCATCATACATCTCCGTGACTCAAGAAGAAGCGGCTTAATTTCGTCATCCAGTCATCACATCAACCACAGGGTGCCAACATGTGTATTTCATTGAGGTTATCAAATGGGCACCTCCCTTCGTCTCTTTCGTTGAATTAGGCCCCCGACACCTCAGAAAAGCTCGATAGTGCAGTCTGGCGTGCCAGACCCACCCCTCTCCATACACATTAGATGCCATTTACCCTCAACAAATGCAGCAACTCCACAAACTCAAGCATCCCAAAATAAACAATACCACACCTCCACACATACCATCAAATTCTGCAAACGCACCAACTGCACAAACTCAAATCATCCTAGATAATATCATACTGCCATACATGCCAACCAAATCTGCAAATGCATCACTCCACAAACTGAAACCAGTTCATACAAGAAGGCCTCGCCTCCTTACATACCAGCAGCTGCCTCCCATTACCAGCCACCTGCCACTAATTTTACCAACCCCCTACACACCTCCCTCTGACCTGTAACCCCAACTACCCTGCTTTCTTCTCAACCATAACCACTGACTCGCCTTCTCAGTAGCCTCAGACAGCTCCTTCACCGCCACACTTAACAAACGGCCTCTAACAGTAAATTCCCCCACCAGCGACGTAGCTGATTTAGCTACAAACCCCCTGACACGCACCTTTACCGGTCTCACATGAGCCCGCCACCCACAGTCTCTTGCCTCTGCTACCAGATCTGCATACTTCAACAGCTTCCGCTCGTAAGCCTCCTCAATAGCATCCTCAACTCTGTAAAGTACACGATCCGAATACAACACCGTGTCTGGACGCGCTGTATTACTTATACTGCCAACAGGCACAAAATTCACCAAAAATCTCTTGCTGTTAAAAACACCTGCTAAACATTTAGGCACTTGATTACTGGCGCCAAGCATAGCGCCCCTGAGCCATCAAACCTTACATCCTGACAGGATGTGTCCTAGCGTCGTCACACCGCTACACAACTTACAAGAGAACCATGACCATCTGGCCGACGCTTAACATTCTGTGGTGTCGGCAGCACGTCAGACGTCGCTCCAACGATGAACTTAATGCGACTGTTGTGATGCTGGCCCGAACTTGTCTTTTTCCTTCATGTCAGATGAAAGCTCAGATTGTTCGCTTCAGTACTCCCATGTCAGTTCTGAAAATAAGGCATTTTATTTTGCAGTCCACCTGAAAATGGTTTTGTTGTAAATTTTACTGTGTTTCATAACATGCAGTAGCGTGAACATTTCAGTGCTTCACAACTTGGTTTCCGTTTCTAGTACATATTTGTACATTTTTTCATCTTCCATAAAGGGTTTTGCACAATATATATTTATGTATTTGCTTTATTAAAGGAAGTTCCTTCAAGGAGGAATTCTGGTGCTTCACTGGGGTCTCAGAATTCCTTCCTTCCTTCCTTCCTTCCTTCCTTCCTTCCTTCCTTCCTTCTTCCTTCCTTCCTTATCATTGTCACCTTTTGTATGACCACTAATCTATCATGCTTTATGTTATGCAAACCTTGATTTCACCTTCCCATTTATTTCTTTCAAATAGTAACATCAAATTACAACTTTAATTGTTTAAGACCAAAGAGACAGTTGACCCTGACATGAAAATAGTGTGGAAGGGAGTCAATATCTGAGCCCTCTGATTATTGACAGATTGCCAGAGAGAAACCACCATAATTGCACTACTTTTAGTGCAGGTTATCTTTTAATGTCATCACACTGACGTGTTTTTCTTCTTCTTTTTCATGTAGATGTCTGCTACACAAGATGGTAAATTTGGCCAAAAGGAAAGTTCTGACCAGAACTTTGATTACATGTTCAAACTTCTGATCATTGGAAACAGCAGCGTTGGAAAAACGTCGTTCCTCTTCCGCTACGCAGATGATTCCTTCACCTCAGCCTTCGTCAGCACTGTGGGCATTGACTTCAAAGTCAAAACTGTTTATAAAAATGATAAGAGGATCAAACTGCAGATCTGGGTGAGTCAGGGGGATTTTTTACTAGAAAAGTCAAGAGGAGGTTATTCATTCAACTTTCATGGCCCTCATCTTCTTTGCCATGTGTGTCATACTACCTTAGGGTTTCCTCTCAATGTGGAATATAATGTCCCAAGGTTGCACATTATTTTGTCAGGATTATAGCTAATTTCTTACAAGGTTGCTACATCTTGCACTTTGCAATAATACTAAGTGTTGCCAAGGCTGGGAGAGACGGGGTAGAGTGATGACAGTGCCAAGCATACGCGTGCTAATTATCGACTATTCTCCTGTTTACTAACACAGTTCTGTGACACATAAAAGAGAATGGTCAAATAGTTTGTGGCACTTAAAGCAGAAAATACATATCCAAGTGTGTTTTAGCAGTAATGTGCTTTTTTTAATGGAATAATGGATGAAATGTATCAGGAAAATGATTTAGAGGGCAGTGTTGTGATTAAATCAGGTGCATAAGCTAAATCGTTATAATAGAAAGGCCTGTAAAGATTTAAAAAAAAAAAAAAACAACAAATTTTAAACAAATTTGTCATGGTCTGGACATAATACCAATGTCTGAAGATTTAAACCTCTACCATTCCGTGGGCCATTTATGTGCATTTTTTTCTGTGGTAAAACACCCTGTTGAAAAGAGCTACAGTTCAAACCATGTGGTTGTCTCACGTGTCTCAATGTTCATAAAAAAACACTTATCAGTTGAGAAAGGGTGGGAATCCTCAAAATAGTAATGATCAGCTGGAGAACACTGTGTGGATTGGTTCTCAGTGTCTGGGAATAATGATCTGACCCTCCTGACCCCACAGTCTCTTATGATACAGAAGACAAGGAGGGACCTGTAGCTCTGAGCCAATAACCCTCTGAGCTTCCAAAACTGATTTATTATGCAAAGGGAAGCTGGTGGCCCCCTTCCACTCCTCCATCGTCATCCATCAGTGTTCAGCAGAAGGCAGCTTCCACAGCTGAAACCACAAAACAGAGCAACGCTTCCGTCTGAAGTCCCGATGTGTCACATGCTGTTGAACAAATTCCAAAGAATCACGAGCACACAAAACCGGGCAAATGACGGCGGGAACCAGGTGTACCGCTATGCTCCAAAGCAAAACAGCTCAGACTGCAATGCTCCTTGCATTTAAATGTCACATAGCAAGATATAAATGTCAAGGGCATTTTTCAGGCTCACGCGTCTCATTGTGATGGTTTTTGGTTCGGTAACAAGTAGGCAGCTCGACTGAAAGTTTCCTTGCATTCCAAGCTGGCGAAGAAGCCGCACAAATGACGCGCAGGATCAAGACAGGTGGTGAAAGCGCTCAATGTGTTTAGATTTCACAAAGATGCTAACAGCAAAGGATCAAGGACCCAAAAGGACAAAGCAAAAAATAAGCAGAAAGGAAAGGGGTGGACTTCGGTTTCACCGAGCACTCCTTCTGCTACGCTGTCGGGAGGAGCTGCTGCCGTCACTCAAGTAAGGCTTGCAGCTCAGCCATTACGAGATTAAATGCTGCTGCGGAGTTATGAAATGGTGCATGGCAAGTCTCGCTTTACCTCCATAATGGAGTGCCCTTTTTAGGATTTCTGCACTGTAAAAGCTGTATTTGCAGCTCATTGGGGCTGTGTAGGGAATCTGCTGCTGGAAAATGCTACGTTCTGTCTAGGCTGACAGGCTTCAAGTTGCTTCGAGCTTGTTCTGCTTGGCCGTCTCCCCACCGCCCCTGGGGAAAGGGACAACTCAGCATTGTTGCAAATTATTGGATAAATACAAGCTTTTAGAGAAGACTTTGGGCTTTGGTTCAATAGGATCCATGGCTTTACTGTTTATTTAAATCAATATGGTGCTTTTTGCAGAATTACATAGTCATAAATTACGCTACCACATTTTATAATGTAATGGTAAATTTTGTGTTTGTTTGGAAAAACTCCTGGCATCATGAGAATGTATATAGTAGAAATATTATTTATAACCTGATAAAGGGAAGTGCATTGTGACTTAATAAATGCATATAGTGTAGTTTTGTATAAACACAAAGTAAAGCCCCTGCTCAGCAGGAAATAAAATTGTCCCTATTTTGATCATTTTGCTGAGGAGTAAGCTTAAAACAAATAATTCTAACATTTTTTGGCTTCTAAAAGAAAGTGGTGCACCTTTATTAACTCATAGTACATATTCAGGATGGAGTGTTGTGATGAATTATCTTTTGATGGCGAGAGTTCATGTGATGGGGGGATGTCAGATCGTACCTGAGCAGAAGGGAAAGCAGCCCAAACTTAAATACTTGTAGTATGAAAAGCTTTGTAATGATATTTTTTTCACAGAGGTCATGGGAGCCTAAATTAAACTTATGCAAGTTTTTCCATAGCATTCCGTTTCATTGAGTGAAATAATATGTAAATGGGTCTCAGTGCTCTGTACATTTATTGCCATTGGTTTTGGGGGGGGGGGGTGCGGTGGCGCAGTGGGTTGGACCGCAGTCCTGCTCTCCGGTGGGTCTGGGGTTCGAATCCTGCTTGGGGTGCCTTGTGACGGACTGGCGTCCCGTCCTGGGTGTGTCCCCTTCCCCCTCCGGCCTTACGCCCCGTGTTGCCGGGTAGGCTCCGGTTCCCCGTGACCCCGTAAGGGACAAGCGGTTCTGAAAATGTGTGTGTGTGTGTGGTTTTGGGGGTTATCCCACACACCAGTACCAGTACTATGAAACTTCATCATATTTTGAGCAAGATTTTAGACATGCCAATCTGATCCTAGGATTCACTTTTTGCTTTAAATTCATTGCAATCAGTGTTTACATTGGTGCCCCTGGACTTCACCGGTGTCACGACCACGCAAGCACCTCACCCACTGGCACCTGACTCCGATTAGCGCTCGTCCATAAAAACCATCCCCAGCTCCTTCCTAGTTGCGGAATCTCTTAGAGACAACTGTTCCCCCCCCGCATTCACGAATCATTCTCAGCGACTTACTCGTCCTCCTCCGTGTACCCCGCTCCTCGTTCCCTCTCCCGTCTCCTTATCCCTGTTCCTGTTTCCCACGGTATCGATTCTCGCTTCATCAACCACGTCTTCGGATTATCCCCTCGGACCCCGTTTGCACCTCGGATTGAACCACGCTTGTCCCCGACTGGGAGCATTGCCTCGTCCTGCATATGTCGATAAACAACGATTCCGCAATGGAGTCCACACCCGGGTCTCCGGTCTGCTGTGTGTAACAACTGATCAGCGTCATTCAAAAACTGCTTTGCAATAAATTGCCATCCTATAATGTCCAAGGAAAAATCAGTTTTTGACCATAAAGGAGAGCAGTAAATCGTAGTGGTGAGGCAATTTTTTTTTCTTGTATCTGGCATACTTGGGTCTTGTCAAAATAATATACAGTATCTGAAATGGTTATAGAACTGGTATAGATATGATGAGGAGGATCATTTGTCAGAAGGGAACATACGTTCTATTTACCTGTATAGTCTAGTTCAGTGCATGTGCATTTTTTCCACAGGACTCATAAGTTACCAGTTTTATTAATGTTATAATGCATTATACAATATAGCCTTGCTATATTAATTTTACTGTATGATGTGTTTGCTGTTTTACAGTCACATTAAGTTTTTTACCTTTCAGTATGTTAGTGTCTGTACAGCTAATCCTTAAACATGAAGAAGCAGCAGCAGTTAACTATAAGTTGAAAACTGCATATTTTTTAATAACAGGCAGATGGTCAGACATATTCGCAGCTTACATATTGAGCAGCTAGCCATTTATTTTAAGGGTACTTAAGGGGAAAAAAAAACATAGAGGCTCTTTTTAAACTTTATTTGTTCTTTCTGTACTTTCTTAGGCTTTCCTTTTGATATATTCCACCAGGGGTAAAAACTGGTGAAAGAACTGGTAGCTGAAGTTCCAACCCCTCTGTTGTCTTTGTTGTCTGACTTTGAACATGCAACTGACTACAGATGGAAAACCTGCAGTGACAGCGCTGAACACTGTGAAGACAAAAGCAAAGGTGTAGTACACCTTCTGGCTGATCCCCCCCCCCCATTGATCCTATTGAGGTTCTGGTTTTTTTTAAGCCTTAAAAATTTTATCCACTGATAAGTGAATTCAGTCTCATATGAACCATACGATCGGACAACATGAGCATTATGGCATCATTGATTACGGTCAAAAAGCACAGCCAAATACCTGCAACTGGAGTCTAAATTTACTACACTCAGTAAAATACCTGAAAGATAGAATATAGGCTGATGTTAGCAAAGGTTTTTTTTTTTTTTATTTAAAAAAAAAAAAAACACCAGTGCTCTGAGCCAGTTCCGGTAGATTTGGATTGGGGCTCATCAAGATTTTATGTTAAAGCTCTATTAGAGACAAACAAAATGGATAGTGCTACCAGTGGGTTTTGGTGCATCCCAAGCTCATAAAGAGTTTATACAGATGTGCACATGTCCACTGAGCATGTCCTATGGCATCTTTCCAGCTGCACAGATGTGACATTTCCCAACCGTGGTTGGCCCTGCGTCAACCTACTGTTGTTCTCTTCATGGCTGCAGAGACCATTCGCTATGGGATAATGAATGTTAGTCATCAAGACAGCTCTTCTTAATTCACTGCCTTATTTCTTCACTTCAGCAAATTACAGTCTCAGGACCAATTTTGTTTTTACTAATTAGGAAGCAAGTCATTAGCCATGGATTGACAATTGCCTTATAATACATCACTATTTTTAGTTTGATGGCGGATATCTAGTCTTTCTCTGAGCAGACAGAAACAATTTGAAAAAGTGAGGATTGTAATCAGAATTTGTATAGGTGCTCATATCAGTGACAAGTTAGAGCTTGAGTGAGTGTTTAAAAAATAAAGGAGTAAGAGTCATGGTCTCTATGAAATCCAATTAGGTACAAGAGAGTAAAGAGAGCTTATTTTGCAGTGTTTTTGCCAGTGGTACTGAACCCAGGAGTAAGTCTAAGATTCAGGGAACAAAAATCAGGTTAAGGGGAACAATGAAACCCAGTGAAATATCTTCCATGAATACTCTGTGTCTCTCTGACTTTCAGTTATACTGTCAACAGCAAGGCCAGTGGTTTGTCTTTCACCCAGTTTCACTAGACATTACTAAAGTTATGAGATGTGGCTATTTAAAGATTCTAATTTTTGTTTTTGTTCCTAATAACCCTTCTATTAGAATAGTAACTAGTTGGTAATCAACATTTGACCACTCTTCCATGGCGTTGCTATCTCTGATTAATGCATGATGTGTCAGAGCTGTTGTGTAATTATTATACCATGCATAGTGCAGTGGGGTGACACAATTTCGTACATTCCCCAGGGCTTCATTCATCAAACAGAAATTATATTTTTTATGGGTCTGCAAAACACCAAAAGCACATCGATAAAAATAGCCGAGTTGGCTGAACTAACCTTCTCTGTCTATGGTGCTTAGATAAAACACTGTCAGGTCATATCTGGCAGTAAAATACAATTGTTGCTTCTTAATGGACACACTGTATCTCATATATATATATATATATTTTCTTAGCCATTTCCAAGTCATGCATTACAAACATGCATCACATTTAGTTTAATCTCAATGTGATGGCTGTTAAAATGTTTTAAAATCTGTATAAACATATTGTGACTCATTTTTAACCGTAAACATACATAACTCTGAACTCTGTGTGTACCCTTTATTTTCATAAGTTAATTACACAGTATACAGTATCTTAAAGAGATACATACTGTATATTTTGGTGTCATGTTTTTGTTTCTTAGTGTGTTTAGTTTTCATATATACAATATTTCTAAGGATGGTTTTCTTGACTCCGGTGTGTTAATGTTCTGCCATCTCATCTTTCTGTGGTATTAACCTACATAATAGTTGTAGAATAAAACTTGTTGAAGGCCACAGATGGCCAATACTACACATGCCTTCTATTTTAATGAAGAATTGCGTTATTAAAACTGTACAATAAGATTAGCCAAGTGCAATTTTTAAAATAGCGATTTTACATTCTACATTTCTGAAGCCTGCTGAACATACTGAACACATGTTCCAAAGCATATATTAAACTCTCTCAAATTCACAGCCAGTTCTTCTATTCTTCAATTCTAGGATGCAATATGAGACTGCTAATTATAAACAAGTTTGACACAGGGCGGAATTTGTTTTCACACATTTGTCAGGTTGTTTTGATAGAGCTTCTCTAACAAAATCTTGGTCTCTTTTATGTGGCTTTGTAGAAAGACCCCTAGAGAAAGGATGAAGGTAATGCGTATTCTGCCGCAGTAATCGCTATGCTAAAGACGGTCCCTGTTTTATGAACTGGAAATGCTTCTTTTTTGAAAAAAAAATGAGAAAAACAATTTTCCTAAATGCTATGTTTTTGATTAAATATATATATATTTGTTTATCAGCTGGTAATCCAGAGTGACATGCAATATTTGATTGTTAAACTATTCAGTTAATTAAATGAAATTATTCAGTTAATAATTCAACTGGGAATTATTATTGGAAAAATTCTGGATGATTACCTTGATTAAGGGTACTATAGAAGTAGAGGCAGGTAGTGGGCCTTGAACCAGCAACCTGCAGATTGCAAGTCATCTCCTTAACCACCTTAAGGAAGTTTGTAACTTCTGCCAATATTAAAATTAGGAAAGTAGAAAACTGATTTGTGTCCAGATATGTGTCAGGGTAAATTGAGCAGAATAAACACTGATGTGGAAAAACGATAGGAATGAGATCTGTTCCAATGTAGGTTTGAATCCAGCTTGATATGCACAGGGTTTGTACATTCTGCCTGTGTGGGTTTCCTCTGGGTACTCCTGTTTCCTCACACATTCTCAAGATTTGTAGTTTAGGTGAATTGGTGATGCCAAATTGCCTGCAGTGTGTGAATAGATGAGTGTGTGAGTCTGTGTCCACGTGTGGCTACCCTACTGTGGACTGGTGTCCTGCGCAGTCTGTTGCCCCATGATTCCGGGATAGGCTCCAGGCTCCTGCGACACTGACCGGGACACGCAATTAGTGAAAGTGAGAGAATGGTGGACATTGGGGGAGATACGAGATGTGTGGTGAAAAAGCAGTACAGGATCTCCTGTCGGGTGGAGGAGTCAAAAATGATAATAGCTAGATTCTGTGTTCATTTGGAGTTCAATTGCAGTATAATTGGCAGCTGAAAATATGAAGTATAGCATATTTAATGAGGTACATTGTGCTTTTAGTAGTGTAAGGTGGGCTATATTTTTAATGATAACTATATTAATTCATGAATAGAAAAAGAGATGCGCAGCATATATTTTATCAGCAGTAAAGCAGCAGAAAAAGCACTTAGCATAATTGATCTGATGACTCCTTTTAAGCCCAAGAACCAACAACCGCCGCGTTGGTACTCTATGTAAGGAAGATGATAAAATACATTGAGACAAAGGACAAAAATGCATAAGAGAGAGATGAAGCAGAAACCGCTAATGTAAATAATTTCTTTGTAATTATGAGGAAAGTTATGCATTTGCACATTAGTTTTGGGACTTTGACTCATTTAAATGTTTTCATTTTATTTTAAAGCTGAACACCTTTAATAGCTGGCAATAAAAATCAAATGGAAACAAAATAGTGAACTGAAACATATATACATACACTATATATGTATATGATGTTTGTCACACACAGACTTGGAGACAGAGTTGGGAATGGATCCAAATGTGGCGTTTTAATATCAGAAGGGCAGATCAAACTTGGTGTCGTAGGGGAGAAACGGGTCAGGACCAATGAATTCTCCGGGAGCACAGTCTGTATGGTGGTCGGGTTCGTGCAGGGTCTAAGCCAGGTAGGAATTCTCAGGATCAGCACAAAAGTTTAGTCAGGGGAAGAAGCGGGGTCGATACCTATATCTCGGAAACGAGAGTCAGTACAAAGTGTGAGAGAAGGTGTAGACGCTCTAATGAGATTTTGCAACTTCCCACTGGTGGCTTCCTCCTATTTATCCTGAATCTGAACTTTGCTCAGGTGTGCCAGCCTCACCTCCAGGAGATGCTTGTGGTGGGCATAACAGGGCTTTATGACACATATATATATTTATATCGTTCCCCCAGTTATGGGCCAGAGGGGTTTCCTTTATACCAGCCGTCAAGCAGTTTACTTTAGGTTCTAACGTGGCAACTAGGTTTTGGTGGTGCACAAATGCATGTGACATGTTTCTGATTCACACTTGCATACAGTGCGCTCCAGTCTATTGTCATGAGGATAAGCATGAGATTAGTGTGATATGGTATGTAAATTTCCAATGAGAAATGAAGTAAGCATGAACACTTTCTGGAATCAGTGTGAAAAAGCTTTCAGTGAGCGAGCTTCTTTCCTTTTTGGGCTGGAACACTCACTTAGACTGAATTATGGAGCTGGAGGAACGGGTATCTGGTCACCTAAAGCCAGAGAAAGAGATGGTCATCTGCGGTTTCAGCCGTTTTAAAGGAGCTGAGTGACCAATAAAATGAAAAGAAGGGGGAAATTCTGCAGCAGACGGAGGTCTTATCGGAGTTCTCAGATTTTACGTGAAAAACATATTGATGCTTCTAACACCAATTCTGGGCACATAGACCGAAGGAGACCGGCACCGCTCAAAATCACCTGGAACTTGTTCTTCACATCTGGGCTATTTTTGAAAGGTGACCATAACCACAGATGGTCTCTGCTAGCACTTCAGACAAATTAGCTTGTTGGATAGAGTGGATAGATGACGACGCTCAAGCACTTGGCACGGATAGATGTGGCTGCAACAGAAGTGACATGGAGGTGTTCGGAACAGATGATTCACCATTTAGCAGTAGGGATGCTGCTGCTGTGAACATGTGCTCGCTCTACTGTAAACAATCAAAGCCTCAGGCCCCCAGCTCTCAAGCAGGAAAACAAACATGTGACAATAGCACGTTTTTGTTCCAGCATCACCGCCCGATTAGCGATAGAGGCTGGAGGTAGACGGCTCTGTTACAAAAGCGATCCACCAACCTGCAGTGTATTATGGGTCCTTAATTGGCTGGTTATTGCTGTAAATACCCCAGCCTGCCTCATCCTTCAGCAGCAGAGAGGTCTCAGCGATTACCAGCAACACGTGGCCTCTGCGCGGCTGGCCACCGAGATGCCAATTACCATAGCAACCCCCCGGCCCGGGTGCAGGACGGTGTGCGAGTCTCGTATCGCCGTGCTCGTTCTGCAGTACCGTGCCTGCCCGTGGCCACAGATAGAGTATGAGCCAGGAAGCCAAAGGGAGTCGTACCCATCGCTTGCAAACACGCTGGTGTCCATCAAATCTGTTCGGCTCTGGCGAGGGGAATGCTGCACTAGGTGTTTTTCACTATAGCCTTTTACATACAAAGCCCAATGTACATGTACGGGGTGTGCCTAAGTGTAGATATACACAAAATTTGTATGTACACACATTTCTGCATATCAGTTTGTATGTGCAACCATGAGAGCTGACCTGGACCTGACTTGTGTTTCTGCTTGTAGGACACAGCAGGACAGGAAAGGTACAGGACTATCACCACAGCATACTACCGCGGTGCAATGGGCTTCATCCTCATGTATGACATCACCAACGAGGAGTCCTTCGGGGCAGTACAAGACTGGTGAGTATGACACGCAAGAGTGGGGATACGCCGTCTTGGATGCATTGGGGGATCATGCTGGTGATTTTAAAAATGTAGCGTCTCCGTAAATTCAGTTTTAGCATAAAAACAACACGAATCAAGCAAAGCATAAGGAGTTTCACTGCGTTTGTTTTTTTTTTTTTTTTTTTTATAATTTAGCTGATGCTTTTCTCCAAAGTGACTTACAGCGTTAGTGCACCTACAATTATTTACCCATTGATACAGCTGGGTAATCTTACTACAGCAATTTAGGGTAAGTACCTTGCTCAGGGGTACAACAGCTGCCAATGGGGACTGAACCCATGACCTTTGTGTCTAAAGCAGCAGTTCTTACCACGGCACCACTAGCTGTCCCTATTTACATTTCTGTTTGCTTGTTATCATTTATACAGCTTCACTTTCTACATAGGAGCGCGCGGTAATGAGGAAGAGCCCGACATCAAGGCAGATTTAAAAAAGAAACACTTTTCTTTATCAGTTCAGCTGCTAATGTCACTGTAAAATATATCTTCCTTAAAGGTCCAGATGCCCCACTTTATGTTCAGTTGTGTTAATAAAGCCGCTGTTACTTGCTGTTCCCCACAACAGGCCGCAGTTATCACAGCAGCCTGATGTCCGCAAGAGCCAAACTAAACAGGCAGTCTGTGTGCTGATTGGATTTTTGAGGTCTGGTGCAGGCAGGACAGGCTGATGTTTGCAAAGAAAAAGAAAAAAAAAAAAAAAAAAGATATCAAAAATAGTTCTCCTGTGTATTTGGGGAGCTCGGAACACGAATCTCCGACGTGAATAATGGCAGAAATACCTGAATTTGTTTGCTCTGCCTTCTTGTGCACCTGCGTCATACATTATTGACCGCAATGATCATCTCAACTGCTCTGATGGCATCTCTCAGGGGACTGGGGAGGCTTTTATTAGAGCTTTTGTTGGGTTCTGTGACATCAGGGAGCCACAGAAATGAGACCGGGCTGTGACAGCATAATCGCATAATCGGTTATAATTGCTCTTATATGAACCACGGTGTTTTTTCCTGTTTAATTTAAAAAAAAAAAGAAAAAAAAAAAACCTTGCTGATACTGCTTATAATATTAGGCTGTTCATATTTCACAAGTCCCTGCCATTTCCTCAGCAACAAGCTGCTTCCTTTTGAAGCCAAAATTGGTTTCCTTGGGGATGAGAAAAAAGAACTTGCCTTTTGTTCAAAATGCCACATGAATGTCATGGCTGCCTGTCCTTGTCTAGGCCCAGGCACTTTGAGACCACCATGAATGTAAAGTGTCCACACCAACTCCCACCGCTCCCATTGAAGGCTAATGCGGAGAGAGCAAAACAGAGCATGTCTGGTGACAAATCAAGAGCTGCTTAAATAAGAGGACACTTCAATTATAGAGTTTGTGACTGATGTGCAAAATTATTGCATCGACGCAAACGTGATATAAAGCAATTCTCCGTGTCTGTCATGTTGTCTTTCGCAGTGTGCGTACCAATGTCTCATTTGTGAACCAGAGAGTAAAAGCAAGACGTGAACAGGGCTTGGAGTTCATGTTACCACTGCTGGAGTGAAATGATCAAATTGAAGATTATCAAATAGTTATATAGTTAATTATTGCTATAATTGTCCAGTGCAAATAAAAGTCTGACCTCTATATAAGATTTCCCAGATCTGAAAAACACATATTTGATTTTTTTTCCCCCTTCCTTTCTGCTTAATTTTGTCTCCACTACAAATGTTTTTTTTTTTTTTTTATTCCTGCAGTATTTTTCCTTAGGCTACATTGTGAAGCTATGCAGCATATGCAGGAGCTAAGCACATCTAATGAAAGTGCAGTGCTACCAGCAGTTGTGTGCCTGCCTGACAACGTGCTCGTACCCCTAGTCAAGATAACAGCACAAGCAATTAATCTCCAAACTCAGCTCTTTTTTTGAGCTGGGTGGCATCATTTTGCACCAGCAGCTTCTTTCTTCAAGATGTCACAGCTGTTCTGAAGATGGAAACATCAACTGCAATTCTTTGACTTTCAGTTTTATCCTTTCAAATATCCTCAGTTCAAACACAGAACTGCCCTGAAATCTGGAAGTACCGCAATTAGTCGCTTTTGATACTCAAAAGAGCCGTTGTATCTTTGTTCCTTTCAGGATATGTGGGAACAATATTTCATAAGCTTCCCATTTGAAACTGTCTGAAATCTTGGAGTGATTCATATTATGAATTTTAAATGGGAGGTCTCAAGTGTTTTGTATCTGAACTCCACTACCTGAGAAAATTTACAGTAATAAAGTGAGCTCATTAGGTTCAGAACCCTCTCTCTCCTGGCTTTTTCTCCAAGTGATGCACAGACATACCTGAATGTTTTGCCAACAGCAAAATCCCCAAATGTATCCAGCAGCAAAAAGTCCTCTCAAAGAACCATCTGGTTCCTCATAAAGTTTGATTCGCGCTGCACGTTTGTGTTCTGGAAGGTCCCGTCCATTTGTAATGTCTCGTTGCCCACCCATCCCTTTCAGGAAACCAGTCAGTCTCTTCTTAATGTCTATCCTGGCATGGTATCACGCCAGTGTTTTCATAAATTTAACACAGTGGCTGCAGTTTTATTTACCCATTTCTATTTTTACTCAAGCCTAGAAACCCAGTCTGGTTTCCATGGTAACAGCTCTGCCCTAGGGAGACAGTGGCCCTTTTATACACCTGAGCCAGGATGCATGATCATCTGTGACTTCTTTTTAGACTGACATCCTGATCCTTTCTCTATCCCCACTGCAGGGCAGTTATGCTCTTTTTAAAGACCTTTCTGGATTTCATCACTAATCTGGCATAGCGTGCTTTTCCTTAGAAGTATTTGTGAGCTCTGTCACACTTTTCTACTTTCTAAATAACTTCATCATGCTTTTCATTTAAGCTGATTCTGCTCAATTTTCAGTTTAAGATGATTTAATCTGATTCTGCCCAATCTGGCTGTTCTTTTACCATCAAGCAGTTATGTTAGAATTTTGACCAAAGTTGTAACATAACTGCCCAGAGTGGTGTTTTCCAGGATAAGATCATCCTTGTGAATGTCTTAAGATATTGAAGTTGGAAGAACTTTGGGAGCATCAGTGCAGGTTTTTTTTTTTTTTTTTTTTTTGGGAACAAGTGATGATCAGGCTCATTCTTGTTCGTGTGATGGTTACTGGTATTGCAGCACCACCTTCTGCAGCATGTTGTCACAGCTGTGGGTAGACCTTGAGTCTTATTTCTCCATCTCAGCACACACATATAACTGTCTCTTGAGTTCTTCCCACTACCCATGTGCCTGTAGAGTCCTGAACAATCCTCCTATAAAAGGCAACACATTTCACTTCTAATAGAACTTATACATTTACATTCTGTATATTTCTTGCTTTCAGATAGTCAAAAGCAGTGATTGTCAGAAACCAGAAATTACAACCAATTCAACCTGAAAAATCCAGTCTAATGCAGTATGAACTAATCTGTGACACCATTCAGCATTTAGGAAATGTTCATTATAGGATATTCATAGCTGCAGCCTGTATAACTACTGGTTTTGATTCTTAACAGATGGTCACATAATGCTCTCACTTCTTGTAACGGATAATAGCGGTCTATTTATAACCACTCACATTGGTCATTTGCTGTGGTTATGCCAGCGAGAAGGCTGCATGCACTAGCACCAACTACAGTTGCTATGATACTGCAGAACGTGTTATTTGGGGTCCATTCTTGAGTAAACCTGTGTGACACTGCTTGTTTGCAAACTACCTAAAGGCTTTTGTGTTTCCAGCTTGTGGTTTGTGCAGAATCTTGGCATTCTGCTTCCAGTCATCTGGATTGGGTCAATAAGCCAGAGGTAGTAATGATATTTCCAGTGTAAGGTAAAAATGTCAAGGAAAAAAAATTGAACAAAAAAGGCAATATGGAAATGGCATTGCCACTCTATAATGACATGAATATCTACTCCTTACCTACCACTTGTCACCTTCAAATCTGTGCTCAATGTGAGCATGACCCAGTCATCCATACCAAGGCAGAGGACTTCTTCATTTTAGCTATTAATCTCAGTGTCCTTATTTACAACTATTACTAGTTCTCTTCGCATTATTTAATCTTTTGAGCTTCTGTTTTAGCTGATCACTCAATCTGTATTAATATTTGTGACCTGCTGTTGTTTCCTGCCATTTATGCATAAGCAACACTGACATGTCATCTCAATAAAGCATCACTAGCATGGCAAATCAGATTGAACCACGGGAGAGAGCAGCAGAGATTTGAACGGGATGCAGTCTGTTCAGGCAGAAAATGGAATGAGTGTAAGCTGAGTCCCTGGATGGTGTCAGACAGACAGTGAAGGGCCCTCAAATCTTTGATGTGTCAGACACAGTAAAACTCTTGCCCGTGCATATAAAAACCATTTGTACAAAAATATCCTTCCAGCATGAGTAAGTAATTGTTGAGTTTAGGGTCACAGTGGTCTGTATGTGTGTTATTGCTTCCAGGAAACACAGGGTGTGTGCAGGGCAATAAAACACATACATACAAAGGCCAATTTAGAGAGAGAATACAGGGGGTCCCTGACTTAACTTTCAAGTAACATTTTTTGCTGTTGCAAACTTTTGCAAGCAGTATTTACTAATTTTTCATGAAGAGAAGCGGCATACCAACTAGAATCGTGCACCAAAGCTTCACCTCGTGCCCTGACAGACAGCAACAATGAATAATAAGCGCTACTTTAAGTTCTTCAAAAGAGTGAGAAGGTGTAACAGAAGGTGTAGAAGGTGAAAATGATCCTGTGGCTTCTATATCTACTAGTATCTATTAGTTTCAGTCCACCTCCATGTTAAATCACCAGCTTCAAGTTGGTGTGCAATCTTTGTCTGTGCTTCAAGGTAAACGGCATACAACTTACTTTTTTTTTTTTTTTTTAAATTTCTTACAATTGTGCTTTTCTTTCTTATTACACTTGCAGTAGGCATTAGTGAATTTTGTGGGGTGTGGGTCAAAAAAGGGATCGCAGAGCTGCATATGAACAACAAAACCCTGGTCTACCCCTGGGTACCACCGGCATGAGTTCTTTGTTGTACTTTCTTATATACAAAATTTCATAAATACCTCAGCCAGGGGTCTCAAAACACCCACACACGTTCACAAGGCATCCCAGCTCACCAGAGGCAGTGGCTAGGAGAGAGTGAGCCACTTTGTGGTGCTTCTCTTGTACTGCCTGAAAAACCCTATTGCTGTGTCTGTCTTCATTTATTCTATTATTCATTTAGCAAACGCTTTTCTCCAAAGTGACATAAAAGTCAGAGTAAAGGAGTGTGCATTTCAGCAAGATACAGACATTCAGTCCTCAAAGTACCCTCAATTAGTCTAATACCACCATTTTTGCCAGTGTAAGTTAACATGACATAGTTGCCCAAAGAATTAGAAAAAGAGTAGAACTGATGACGAGCCCCTGGCCCATCTTACATTTGCCTTAGGAACTTCGAGTAATGAACCAACACTTGGACCCAGTTAAGTTGGTTAAGTAGGGGACCAGCTCTTCAAGTATTGCCTCGTCCTTTGAAATAAGAAGAAAGTTCCATTCTTGACCCCCCTTTTGGCAGTGGTGTGATGTGCACGGCTCCAATTCCCCTCTCAGGTCCACCCAGATCAAGACATACTCCTGGGACAATGCACAGGTGATCCTTGTGGGCAACAAGTGTGACATGGAGGAGGAGAGGGTGGTGCCTGCAGAGAGTGGAAGGATTCTGGCTGAACAGCTGGGTGAGCACTGCTCTTTCATTTTCTTACGTATTCTTGATCATTTTAGAAGACTCTCAGAGACAACCTCCGATTGATAGAAATTAATAGATATGTTACTGAGAATGCTCATTTTGCATATCAGGAGGTCCAGTCATTCCCAGTGACTGTAGGTGCCTGAGCCTTATCCTGGTAACCAACAGGGAATGTGGGCTTTTGTTTAAGCCTTCATGAAAGAATCAACTGCTCCTAATTTAGCTAATTAATTTGCTTGGATTGTAGGAAAAAAAATTATTCAAAACGTTTGAAGTTAATCACATTACTGGCCTTATAACAATACAGCATGTTGTCAATTCATTTTTTTAAACTATATGTTGGTTAGAAAGAAAGCTCAGGATTGAAAGCTGGCAGTGGACAAAAGCCTACAGATACTGGATACCCCCTGCACACCCCACATGCATCTCTCTTTCTCATACACAACGTAAAAACTATTTCTGAAAAAGTAAACAAGCATTTGTTTCACTACGAAGTAATGTGAGTGTACAGTATGTATGGTGTTTTGCAGTGTTCCGCTTTTAAAAGCAACTCTTTTTGCTTCTCTTGAAGGCTTCGAGTTCTTTGAGACAAGTGCCAAGGACAACATAAATGTTAAACAGACATTTGAGCGCCTGGTAGACATCATCTGTGACAGGATGTCAGAGAGTTTAGAGACAGACCCAGCTGTTACCACTGGAACCCCGAACCCTAGACTCACTGATAACCCCCCGCCTCTCCCACAGGCCAACTGTGGCTGTTAGTGACCAGCCCCTCCCTCCTCTCTCTCAGCCAAGAGCCTTGGCCATAGGGCACATTTTACAAAGCAGCAAAGACAGCCAGTTCTTTAGGTTTATCTTTTCCGGTCTCATTCATTGCGTGAATATCTCAGTTTGACCAGTGCATAATGCTCATGTAACGTGCCAAATGTACCTTTCCTCCCGAGGGCTGACTTTTAACTTCAACGTAAATTAAACTCAAGCCACCCACTCTCCCATAGTACCGAAAATGCAGAATCAGAGCTCTTGATGTGTACTGCCTACAACTTTTCACACCCTGTCTTATATTCATTTTGTATTTTTAAAGCTCTTGCATTTCTGGTAGGTCAGTTGGTTCAAATAACTGGACCATGCTAAGTACACAGTGTGGTGACTGATAGAATGAAGTCGAAGATCACATCTCCTATGTCCACAGAGGTAGGGGGTCACACCCCCTCCATCATGTAAATCCACATTTCTTAGACTGACTTCCAGTACCAGCTATAGTTTGTCAAACCAGTCAAATCATAGCATTAAGAAAACATTTACTATCAGTGTGTACAAACATACAGGAGACTGAGCAAACACAAGTGACCATTCTGAAGACCCTCACCCTTAGAATAGCTTGATTTTATCTTCCATTATTTCTCTGGTGGTAAGAGGTTGCACAGTTTCCTGTATAGCATCTGTGAGAAGTCAAGCAAATTTACAGTGCATGCCATTAATTTTTTTGAAGTTCCATACACCTGTCTCAGGACTGGAAGGAGGTGGGAGGGAGAGACCTGTCCTAAACAAAGCAAGATTCTGTGGGATCCATCCAAGACCAATCCTACACACTTTAATTACCTTGGTTACACCATGGCAACAGTGACAAACTTCATATTTTGACAGGGGAATAAAGTTGGCTATGTATTTATGAATTACATGTATGTCAGTGCATGCTTGTGTGGCTGATTGTGTGGGTATGTCTGTGTGTGAGTATACATACAATATATATATCTGACTGAAGTTAACCTTAGCGATAAACTACCTTTATAAAATGTGTGGCCTTTTAGAATCTGCAGCAATTCTTAACATTCAGTACGAATGTTAACATTCACGTAAACAGCTTCTACTAAATATGTTGTTACGTAATTATACTTTATGTGCATGTGCCCCATTTCCATTTAGTTCAGCTCCTGAGAAACTTATTATTCAAGCGTGGCCTTTCAGCATCCCCATTGTGTGAACTTCCTTTAAATTTCCATAGTATTTGTGAACATATATGTTTATTTTCAAGTAACTGCCAAACCAAAACAACTCAAGTTCCGAATGAGAGGTGCCCAGGTGTGTTGGGCTCCCTTACTGGTGCTGAGGTTCAACCAGTTCCATTGACTCTAGTTTATAGCACAAAAGTGCTTAAAAAGTGTTTCAGGAATAGTTTGATTTTAAAAACTAATCCCGGTAGTCTACTGTGTGCGCATTTTTCACTGGTCTTTAAGCAATTGACAACCTCAGTACTGAGGCACAAGGGTAAATTAGTGGAATTTCAGGTAATAAGGAGTTCAGTCACACAGGTTACAGTCAAGCAAGAGTGACATGTCTGTCCCTTCGCTCTGTTGTTACTCATTATTGTGATCTTGGGGCTGCAGTCCATCATTCATTTTCACGAGTGCATTTTATATAATATGTACAAGAGAAAGGAGAGGTTTCCTCAGTGTTCCTGGGAAAGGCTGACTTACTGCACACCCAGTGCCTGTCTTGTGAGAGAACTATTTTCTGTTTTGTGGCCTGTAGATGCCCTTTGCAGGAAATCACACATCTGGGCTTTAAAAAAAAAAAAAGATGTCCACCTGATGATCTGGACCGCAGGGCAAGCAATGCTTGAAAATTCATCAACTACATTCATACTTCAACTAAAAATAAAATTTGATAAAAAAGCAAATTAGTTCATTGTGACATTAGTGTTCTCATGGCATGAATTGTATACATTTTTATCTGTCATAACTGTTTATCATGGTATAGTATCTGAAACCACAGCTATCATTTAAGACAGCATCAGTATTAATGCCACACTATACAGGCATACAGCTCCCCCTTTTTAAAATTTTACCCATACTCCAAGTTAATACCCAACAACTTGTTTTAGATTATATTCAACCATGCCAGTCTGTATGCTAAAGTAGGTTCTTAGCATGTGTGATTTTTTTTTAAAAAAAAAAAAAACAGATCTATAACGCATTGTAAGTCTTAGGTGTTGTGTGACATGGTGAATAATTGGTGTACAGCAATCTATATGTATTTATTGTTGAATTTGTTGTGCATCTTCAGACATGCTTCTGAGGTGCAATGGGCCAATAAGTGCAATAGTTCAATACCACATTCTTGTATATAGCGCTGCCCTTCCCCTGTATGTGCGCTGTGGTTTGAGTGGATGTGCAGGTGTTTGTGTACCTTGGTCTCAGTGTAATTACTCTCCTCTGTTTGGTGAGTGCTTATCATTAAGATAGAGATTAGAGACATGGCTACTATGGATAAATAACAGTTTCTTGTTCTAGTACAGAACAGCCCAGTGACACCAAAAAAAAAAAAAAAATGAAATTACACATACTAGCTGACCATAAATGAAGTTGTATAGTAGCTGTGTTATTTGAAATATAGAAAGGAAATGTGTGAACAGTGGGTTGATGTTGTTTGATAACTGCAGCTGGTGATATTCATCAACATCTTTAAACAGCTGTGTCATTTATTTCTTGAGTGCTTCAATATTGGTTTGATTTCCTAATTCCTAAGACACCAAATCCCCACTAATTCTCTAGAGACCCTGCCTGGCACATGGATGGTAAGCGGTTGGCTGGGGTTCTCCAATTAGCTTGATCTTCCAAGGTGAAGGAGGACATGAGGGTATGGGGAATTATGTCATGAATTACCAAGTGCCCTTCTTAGAACTCCCCACTATATAGTAGTGTAGGGCTGTGCATACAGTGAAGAAACATTAAATGGTCAAAAACTATGTTATAACAGGACTTGGATCTCCATGGCAATGAGACAATGGCTTGACACACAGGGCACACCACGATCTAGCGTTGGCATTGTGGGTTTGGTTTGAGGTCCTCACTACATTCTTGTTGCTGTCCCCAGTCTACTCAGTCACCAGACGTGCTACCCAGATCGCTTATCCTCTGCGGCCTGTCACATGAACAACCTCTTAAATAGTGTTTGAAATGCCTCTGTGATGCTCTACCACCACATAAATTGCTTTCTTTGTGGCAAAAGAAAATGTATTTGTGTTACTTTCTCTAAAGGTTAGGAGTCTCCTGTTTTGTAATTCAGCATGAACGGGATTAAACGTGCACTTCTCTTTATCATTCCAGTCAATAAATAAGTAATGTATAGAACTGCATACCCTATTAAGTAATCCAATCTGATCACCTAATGTTCATGCAGCCTTTTACCTAGAGCCAAAAAAAATGTAAAAAAAAGTTGCATTTTGTTTCCATCATACTACTGAAGTGGAGTCTTCAACACAGAATGTGTGCAAGATGCTTTGCTGCTAGGTCGGGGGGGATAGTTACGTTTCTCTTTGCTATTTTTCATTAAATAAAGCTTCCTTGAATGAACACTACAAAACTGTGTTTTTAAAAAAAAATCCTGACAGTCTTGACAGCTCTCTAGTCAGCCATAAGAAAGTGTTGCAATTCTGGCATTAAAATGGCTTTTGCTAAAAAATTATAGGCATACAAATGTATTTCTCCATCTATGACCTTCATATAATCTTAAAAACCTATTAGTCTTTTTCCCATTTCACCTGTATTGACCATTGTTGAACTGGATATGTATCTTTATGCGAGCTATTGTGTTCCAACAGGTGTTTCTGAGATCACAGTAAATAAACCAGTTAAACCATTACATTGTACTTCTGCGAGCATCTTTCTCACATAAAACACACCTACAGAAGCCTTCTCTCCTCTGTAAAGTACCACCACCTTGTACGAACAGGCCTGGTCAAATATCAGTGTTCCATGGTGTTCCAGTAGATTCCAAAATTCTGAAGTGAAAGTGGGCGGGAACTTTTTAAGTATGCATTTTGCTATGTATCACAATCAAATCCTCCATAATCTCACATACTGAATATTTCATACTTTTCACAGTTATGTATTTCAAAATATAATATAGAAATATTTCATAAAGTTCACTTTCTTTAAAATTTCTATTTTTAAAGTATATTTTATTAGATTGCAGCCAGGTGGCCTATACTGTACATATGGTATTTTTTAATGCTGCCCTCTAGTGGCCAGAAAATGACATGTACCCTCAATAACTGCACAGTGCTGTGAATTAGCAATATAATTATTCAAAATGTTTGTCAGGATGCATGATAAATAGATATTTGTTCACAGAAGAAATTGCCCAGTAAGTTCTTGTTTGATTCAGTAAAGCTGGTTTGCACCTCTGTGACAGAATATAACCAGTCTATTTTAATAAGTTTAAAAACCTCTCTTGATTTCATAGGCAAAACCAGAAACATGACAGGCATCTAAGAAGTGAAACACAGACCAGTGTGAGAACTGGGCTATGTATATTTTGTGTCTGGCACAGCAAGAAAAGCCTACAAATGTATGCATGAACTGGAAAGCTCTGCTGGAAACAATGAAAATATTAAATTTGATTTCTTTCACATACAGAAGCAAGAGATGTTTACCATTTATTATTACTGCTGTGGGACTGCAGTGTTCTGGAGCCTATTCTAATAATTACATTACTGTAAATATACAATCACCAGGCCAATAACAAGTGGCAGAGGTCAATGATCAAAGATGCAGGCTGGGAGAGGTTCCCCAAAAAAGTACCCATGTCTCTGATAATGGGGAACAGTACTAAGAATATGGAGGACCTGTGATACGAGGGGGGGGGGGGGGGGGGGGGGGCACCCAAGATCTTTAATCCATTGTTTAAGTAAAAATGAGAAGCATTAATTTTCAGAATTAAATCTGTGTGAAAGGTGAAACACATTCAATAGACTCCTGTTCAGATTAAGAAGAGGATAAGGAATGAAAACCTGATGCTGCCTGACCTTATCTTATCCTATTACTTTCTAAGGTAAACCATTCAGTACTAAATTACATTTACATATGTTGATATAGGTGATGTTTTTCTGCAAAGTGGCATAACATTAAGCTACTTGCTGTTATTTATAGAGATTTATACAGCTGGGTAATTCTCACTGTGCAAGTACTCTACTGAAGGGTAAGGTGAAATTTGAACCTGATTCCATTGTGAACAAGGAAGCACTTTTAAAAACCAATTAAGTTGAAGTCTTGAGAGCTATGACACTCATAACACATCCTTCAAGAATTCTACAGCATGACCTCTTTCTAGTATGTAGATGCATAGCAAGTTAAATTTGCCAGCAGAAGAAGGTGTTCTACTTTGGCCAGAAGATAACTCAAGACTGTCATCCCTCATAACAGGGACCCATAAAACAGCTGACAATGCTTACATTTACTAGACGTCCAAAAGAGTTTGCAATGTAAAGCTATTTAGAATTATTTACCCATTCATACAGCTGGGTCATTTTTTACAGAAACAGTTTAGGGTCTCTGACTCAGCCCAACTACTTGTCCAGGCCATGGTGATATTCCATCCAGATACTGCAACTCTATATACTTTGGCCTTCCCACTAATGCCATCAAACCTCTGCAGCTGATATAGAATGTTACTGCATGAGTTATGTTTAATTTGCCAAAGCATTCCCATGCATCTCCTCTACTCGTTTCCCTGCACTGGCTTCTTATAGCTGCCCGGATCAAATTTAAGACCCTGTTATCGCCTACAAATGCATCAATAGACCTGCTCCTAGCTATTTACACAACTTGATCATCCACAACACCCCAACAAGGCTGCTTCACTCATCTACTTCTGCCTGCTTGGTGGTCCTGCGCACGAAAAGGCAAAGCGCGGAGGTTCTCAGTTCTGACTCCGTTGTGGTGGAATGACCTCCCCCTCAGAACTGCTGAGACAGACTACATTCAAGAAGGGTCTGAAAATTCACCTTTCCTGGACTCACTTCGCCCAAGATCTTGCAAGCTCCTGTATGGTGTAGATGTTCATGCACCGTAACTTTATGATCATGCCCAGAAAAGCCTTTACACAGTCACTACTCTTGCATGTAAATGTTCATGTACTTTTGAGAGAGAGAGGAAAGAAAAAAAAAAGGTAAGACTGATCAGGATTCATCTATTCTGATTTTTTATGCACCTACTCATGCAATGAGTTTTGGTGCTTAAAGTGCAAAGAAAACTAAGTTTACTTAAGAATGAGATGTCTGCCACTATGTCACTCTTTCTTCTAATGTAATGCACACATTGTATTTTCTCTAAGATGTAGCTCGCTTTAGAGAAAAGTTGTAGGGTGAGTACCTTCCTCAAGGGTGTTACAGCAGGAGGTAGAATTTAAGTGTAACCTCTGAGCCCAGAGGCCACAACTAACACATTTGCAATTCCTGAAAAACAATGCCTGACCCCAGTTACTGGCTCAGAGCAGTCATTTACACAATAAAGTAACCAGGAAATAATCTCCCAGGGGAACATTCACAACAATTACAGAACACAATATTTAACTACATTTCAAAAAAAAAAAAAAAAAAAAAAAAAGGTGCTTAGCTCAAGGCAACATGGGAGAACAACTTCCTATCACACTGAAACTCAAACAGTCAAATCAGACTAACGTCAAACCTTTCGTCACAACTAAAACAGCAGTTCAATCCATGGTAAGCATTTTCACCAAGGCTACTAAAGCAGAAGATGGGGGCCTCTGTCCATGTACAAATATTAAACATGCAACTATTAACTCAGTTATTTAAACCATCGTGAGAACTGGTTCTTTCAGGGAGCAGGGCTGAGGACAAAATATCACAAATCAAAAACACATTTCACATGTATGTTTACAGAAACAGTGACTGCTGAGGGATAACAACATGGACACAAGGTCTTACGAGTGGATTCTTTCTGACAGGAACGCGCTGTCTGGTCTACTTCTCCGACTGCTAGGGAGCATTTTAATACATGGTGCTGAGGACATTCATCGTACCTCCTCCTTCCTCCATTTGTGTTGCTGCAGCGTCCAAGCCGCAGATCATATAAACAGACAAGAGCAGCTCCCTTCAGACATAGTGCTGCTCCCAAACTCCTCAGACTAAATGAAAGGGAAGAGGGAAACGCCAAGTGTAGATAAGTCAGGAGTAGAGCTGAAAGAAGACCATCTTTTACGTCAGACACGGGAGTTTTGGACCAAAAAAAAAAAAAAAAAAGTCCTGTAACTCTCCTCAGATGCGCGAGAGCCCAAAACAGCGTTCCCGCGTTAAACCGCTCGCGCCCAACGCATGCGCAGATGGCACTGCCGCTGCTTGTACGCGCTCAGTACAGACCAGAGGCGCGCGAAAGAGATGAAATTATAGAGCACCACTAGATGGCGACAGTTACCGCCTACACGTCTACATCTGAAACAGACGGGTCGTGTTAGTCCGCTATGAATACTGCATGATATTGTACATACACGCACTTATACATGACGGTATTAAGGGTTATAAGCAATACCCAAGTAACGACTGCAATCTGCTGCACTGCTGGCACTTAAGACGTTCACTCCCCCCCCCCTTTTTTTTTTTTTTTTTTTAAATTTGTGCATTTACCTGGGACTTCTCTCGTCTCGGGCAAAATTAGGCTTTTAAGCACTTCTTAATAGAATTCAATTTCGAGGTAAGTACGAAGTACCACACGTTTGAAACACGTCACGTGACGGATATTTTTCAATCTTTCGCCATACATTGCTATTTAAAATGTGTTCTTATTCCTTTTTCGCTCATTCTGTCTTCTGTATTAGTCTAGTGCCCTGCTACTAATGAACGTGACAGAGATTCAACGCAGTTCGGAAGTGGAACGTAATTTATTAAAACAAGCAGCGAGTAGAGAACCGGCCCAGGGCTCGAGCTCCCCGTTTCTATCGGATCCCACACGAAATTCGTCCAGTACGCAATTACAGGCATAATAATAAGAATATAAGAGATAGAAAGGAAAAAGAAAAGTTGTATGTTATTTACCTCGTACCGCAGACAGTTTCTCATCAGGTGGACCGATATCATCACGTGAGTGAGTGTCGAGTTCAGTCAGTGTCAGTCGTTCGAGAATTTTCGCTCGTGTTTGTTTTCGACGTGTAGTGTGTTGCGCTCAAAAGTCACAGGTTCGAAACCTACCTGTTGTAGTACTCTTAACGTAAGTAAGGCACTAGGCTAAATTGAGTAAACCAGTAAAATCGTTTCAGAGAAAAGCGTCAGCTAAGTGACTAAGCGCACAACAACAAGTGCCCAGCGGTTCAGTTATTGCACGCAGCTGAACACCGTACGTTGTTTTGGCTCTAAAATTAGTTATTTCAAGATAAGTGTGTCGCGAGTAATTACTGAGTAGATATTCTTACGTGAAGCGAATGACAAATCAGAGACGTTTGTGGACTTGGGTTGAATGACCATAAATCCCACGTACAGGAACGGAGATGCGCTGTTCCACCCCGCGGTCACCAGATGGCGCTGGACTCGGACACGGTCGGACACCGTTGCCGTAGCTCTTCATTGCGCTCTAATGAAACGTGGCAGCGAAAGTGCAGCGAGTGACACTTCGGGAAAATGTTCTTCAGTCCGTTTCCCATCAGTGCTCAAGCAGCCGGAGCTACACTGATGCTGAGTTCAGTCCAGAAAGCACAGGGTGTGTGGAAGGGCCAGTCCTCACACACCAATTGGCCATGACACCCGCTGACTGGAGGGTAGGAGGGGACCAGGAGTAAACATGATAGAGAAGAAGCAGAGATGAAGCCTGCTTGAATCCACACTTCATGTACACTTCTTTTTTTTTTTTTTTTTAAAACAAACAGCACCATGTTCTGCATTATCATGTTACAGGTACTGGTGCAATATACACCAATCAACCAAAACATTAAAATCACCTGCCTAATATTGTGTAGGTCCTCCTCATGCTACCAAAACAGCTCTGACCCATCAAGACATGGACTCCACAAGACCTCTGAAGGTGTCCTGTGGTATCTGGCACCAGGACGTTAGCAGCAGATCCTTTAAGTCCTGTAAGCTGAGAGCTGGGGCCTCCATGGATCGTACTTGTTTTTCCAGCACATCCCACAGATGCTCCGTCGGCTTGAGATCTGGGGAATTTGGAGGCCGAGTCAACACCTTGAACTCTTTGGTCCTCAAACCATTCCTGAACAATTTCTTGCAGTGTGGCAGTACCACTTACATCAGGGAATACCATTGCCATGAAGGGATATACTGTACATGATCTGCAACAATCTTTAGGTGGGTGGTATGTGTCAAAGTTACAACCACCTGAATGCTAGGATTCAAAGTGTCCCCACAAAACATTGCCCAGAGCATCACACTACCTCCACCAGCTTGCCTTCTTCCCATAGCACATCCTGCTGCCATCTCTTTCCTAGGTAAATGATGCACCTGCACCTGGCCTTCCACATGATCTAAAAAAAAATATGTTTCATTAGCCAAGGCCACCTTCTTCTATTGCTCCATGGTTCAGTTCTAATGCTCCCATGCCCAGTGGACGGGTCAGCATGGAAACTCTGAGGCTCCTCAGCAAGCTGCGATGCACTGTACGTTCTGGCACCTTTCTGTCATGGCCAGCATTAAGGTTTTCAACAATTTGTGCTACAGTAGCTCTTTTGTGGGATCGGACCAGAAGGGCTAGACTTCGCTCCCCCCACGCATCAGCGAGCCTTGCGTGCCCATGAACTTGTCATCGGGCCACCGGTTGTCCTTCCTTTGGCAACTTTTACTAGGTACTAACCACTGCATACTGGGAACACCCCACAAGACCTGCCATTTTGGAAATTACATTTACATTCATTCATTCATTTAGCTGACACTTTTCTCCAGACCACCTTACAGTGTTGAGTTTACATTTATTTACCCATTTATACAGCTGGCTAATTTTACTGGAGCAATTTAGGGTAAGTATCTTGCTCAAGGGTACTATAGCCAAAGGTGAAGCTCAAACCTGCAACCTTTGGGTCCAAGGGGAGTAGCTCTAACCACTACAATACCAGCTGTGAGATGCTCTGAGCCAGTCGTCTAGCCATCACAATTGGGCCCTTGTCAAAGTGGCTCAGATCCTTACAGTTACCCATTTTTCATGCTTCCAACACATCAAATTCAAGAACTATTCACTTGCTGCCTACTATATCCCACCCCTTGACAGGTGCCATTATAATGAGATAATCAGTTATTCACTTTACCTGTCAGTGGTTTTAATGTTGTGGCTGATCATTGTATTTTTCCCTTTCACACCATGAATTACTTTGAGTGAAAACAGGAGCCGTACAAACAGATTAGGCAGAATCAACCCATGCTTTTATTTCATCTGTTGCATGTAAAAAGGTTTTTTTTATTTTATTTTTTTTTTTACTGAAGGTTCATGATCTACAGTACTATCCAATAGACTGTAAGAGACAAGAAATCCATTCAAATAATTGTGGAATTGTCTTGTGAAACTTCCAGACAAGTTGGCATTCTAAAGACATAACCCATAGAAAAAATAATTGTTGTTCTTAAGTCTTTTACAATTACATTTCATGTATCCCTTTTATACCATAAAAAAATAAAAACCAAACAAGAAAAATTAAGAATAAAAAGTCACCTATTTTGATGATCCAGGGCTGCTAGAATCTACAGTATGCGTGTCAAAAGAAGAGCCTTAATTGAGGAGTTTTAAAAGACACCCCCTTCACTGTACGTGCAAATATCTACAGAGCACATTGCAGCAGGATCGCAGACGAACTCCCCCAACTACCATCCCAACAACACTTTTAGCGGTGTGAAAATGTAAGGTGGTTTCTGCAGACCCTCGCTGTTATTCAGGTGGGTTTGTGTCTGCTCACCATTGCCTCCCTCCCTCCCTGACCCCCATCACACCCCAAACAGAGGGGCTTTCTTATTGCATTACACCATGTTGCATACTACTACTGCTGGCAATCAGGTGTGGGTGGGGAAAAAAGAAAAATCGTTGGCTGCCGTTGCATCCACATGTACGTCTCAGCGTGAGCAACATGGCGATGACCAGAATCACAAGTTTGCCAAAAAGTCCTCTCCACCCTCCAAACGCACCCTACGCACAGCCGTAGAAGCATAGCGGCGGTTCAGAGTTCACAGGTTTGGAGTTCAGACCTACACAGTCCCTTTACATCAGCAGTACGAGGAAAGAGCAGTAGGACTCTGAAGAGAACCGTAAAGGAAAAAAGAATTCAAAGTTAAGGCACAGCCCTGGGGCCGAGGAACTGCAGCTGTTGTCATGTTGTTTGGCTTTCCCGGTGCTCTGGAACACACAAGCGCTCAGGCGCAGTGGCGTAGAAGTGAGGTGGGGAGGTGCACGTCCCACTCGCTGCCCAGGGGAATGCTGTTTGTGCCACCCCTCCCCACCATTTTTCCATCTTGAAAATCTGACAGCTCTAAACTGGGGTTACAAGGTCTCAGCAGGAACAGGAAAGAACCGAGTTACATTTCTTTTTTAATTACAGCAACAAAGGTGGAAAATTTCCACGAACCATTTGAGCCAAATGTGATTCGTGTCCTCCCCACTGGTATCTACGCCAATGCTCTCAGGTGACATTGTACAGAAGATTAAAGTTACACTGAATACATATAATAAACATTCTCTCAACAAGAGTTACATAATACAGCAACACCATCGCCATTAGGGATGATAGAGTAAGAATCGGTCATTTACAATAAAACATTATAATCGTCTGTACAGCACAATAAATACATGGTTGTAAACAGAGACAAATGAGAAACTCTACAGATAAGGTCATCTGGTGAGGGGGCAAAGGCTTGGCACAAAAAAGAAAAAAAATGTTTTAATGTTAAAATAATTAGAAAATATATTAAAACTACCGATTGCTTTACCAATGCACTCTCCTTCAAAACCAACTTCAGTCATTCAAGTTTTCTCTTAATGTTGTCAAGCAGAAACAGACAAAACGTGGTGGTTTTCTCTATTTACATCCTCTCACCAGACAAAAGGGATTTTGGTAACTTGCAAGCTTTGCGCGCAACCGTGATGCTACAGCTCATGCTTTCCAATCCCGCTATATTGAGTGGCAGAATGGTAAGAGAAACAAAACTGCAAAGTGGCTGCATTGACCATGACAGAAAATATGAAAGATTAAGCCTTGTGTATGAATCCTTACAAAAGCCGAGGTGCGCATTGCAGTTTTGGCAAGTATGTAATAAATAATAGTAGTAATAATAATGATGATGATGATAATAATAAATATTCAGCGTGAAATGGACAGTGCCAGTGCACTTATTCATCTAATGCTCCTTGTCCTGAGACTACACTATGAAGCTGATTGTCTTGTGTAAGATCTTATTTAAATGGAGGAACAACTAAAACCAATAAAATCTGACTACAAAGGGTACTCTGACTAATAATAATAATCATTTTAAAATAATATATACATACATACATACATACATACACACACACACACACATGCATACACAGAAAACAGCTTTGTAACAGATTGCTGTAAAAATGAAAAAGCTTTCACATGTAATACAGTGTGGTCATCATGGTATGAAGAGAAACTGATGACATACCAAAAAAAAAAAAAAAATCTGTAATGTTGGCATGGCATCTTTAAAAATAAATAAAATGTGCTCACATATAGTGTAGGCAACAGTGACTTATTTAAACTTTAAGTCTTCAAAGTCTAAGGCCAACACCAGAGGAAATTAAACAGGTGATTGAAGCGGCTTGATGTTAGCTTGAGAATGCATTACTTTCGCCCAAAAACAATGGCTAAAGACAAATCAGATTATTATATGTATTATGAAAATGCTGAACATTGTGAGTTATGAGCTTTGCCTAGGAGCGATTAAGGTCCACACAGTGCAAACTCCTCCCAGAAAGTCATAGAGCACACTTGCAAGTTACTCGTCTCAGAACGGAAAGAGCAATGGTAGATGAAGCATATACTGTAATGTTCTTCCAAGTCTAATATGTATTTTGTAATAAAATTAAAATCTACAAAAAATAACAAATGCACATATTACACAAAAACTCAAGAGCACAGAATATCTTCGCCACTGTAACGGATTTCGGCCTTCTCAGTCGTGTTTCAAGGAAGACGTAACCCCCCCCACCCTGTCTGTCAGAGACTCCTTCACAGTGTCTTTGGAAGATGCCACTCTGACCACAGTTAAAGACTAGTGTTCTGCTCAGACTCAAGAGCAACATCACCCTGCCTCCGCCCCATCCCATATCCCCTCAGAAAAGCATTTTCCATCCATCCTTCTCAGATGTGTTGTAATCCAAATCCAAGAATTTTATCCAGATTGTTTGTGAAGGAAATTTCGGGGTGTGGAGGGAAAAAAAAGCCATTCAGATGCCATTTAGCCATCCAGAGCAAAGAAACAAAGAACTGACAGACCTACAACCCAAAGGAACTGAGGAGATAGTCCTGAGTGCAAATTTGTAGCAGTACCAGCAAGCTGACATGAGCAAATGGAGGTGAGGTATGGTCAGGGTTGTGGAGTGCAACGTGCGCTTTGGAACTCTTATGGAAAAAAAAAACCAAAACAAAGAAATTGAACAAAAAAGAAAGTCTATAATTATAAATATTATCTATTTGTTATTAAATATTAAAGTTCCAGATGCCATCAATCGGCACTGTTATGTGTCCTCGGGCTTTCCCTCTTCCTCTTGTTCCTTCTCCTCCTCCACAACGCAAGGCTCAGAGGAGGCTCCTTCCTCCACCTCCTCCTCGTCCCCCACCTGTTCATCCAAGGGGACCTCAGTGGACTCTGAGTCCTGAGTGCAAAGCGTCTTAGAGTCGCTGCAACTATTGTCTTCCTCCTCCTCCTCTTCATCTTCCTCATCCTCCTCAGCCTGGCTGCCACTGTCTTTCTCCGTGTCTGACTCGCCGTCCTCCTCTAGCGTCAACTCGAACTGGAACTTGTCAGCCCCTCCTGGACGTCCCTCCAGGGGTTCGTCAGGGGCAGGCGAGGGGCTCTGTGGGATGGTGCTCTGGTACCACTCACGGTTGTCCTCGAGCGCATCCAGGATGTCCTGTGCGTCGGGGTGCACCAAGTCTGCCCATGTTTCCCACAGCGGATGCACTATGTAGTCTATGAAGCCCACCTTTAGAAAGCAAGTGAGAGAAAAAAGGGAGAGAAGCCTGATCAGCTGTAACTTCTACTGTATCACTGGAAAAATGTCGAAGACATTAATCAGGTCCTTCCTGATTGGACCTTGCAGGTCTGATTGTTATATCTGAATGTGAGTGATGCACCCCAATTGTATAGAGCTACTGGGAGTTGAGTGCTTTTGCTTTGACAAGCAGGAACAGTTCCGTCACCAGGGGTTTCCCTGGTTTCTGCTTCTGAGCGTATTATATGTTACCTGGGATTTCTCCACGGACGCTGTGTGCTTGTCGCACATGGGGCTAATCTCCATGCCCCGCTCCCGCTCGCGGTCACCTTGGCTGAAAAACTCCTCCATGATGCGGTCCGTCCACTGCCGGTACAGCTGCAGGGGCTTGGTAGGGTTGCTCAAGTCAGCGCAGTGGACCATATTTTGCAGAACCTGAGGTGAATCAAGAATACTTTAATTTCTTGTTCCAAAAAAAAATTCTCATAAGTAACCCTTTCCGTAGCTGGACACATCAATGTTTCACGTACTACCATGTTGGTAAATTAAACAACTTATTTCACAAAACATATATTTCTTTAAATACTGTATCTTTACTTCTTTCAGGGCTTTCACATATTGTTCAATGTAAAAATTTTTGCACACAGTGTAGCTCAAAACAATCTCAGAAACTGCTAAATGTATAACTTTCCTCCCCAGCTGCTCAGGCTTTTTGGACAGTGGCTCACCTGAATCCTGTCTGAATAGTTGTCTAGGAGCAGGACCCCAGAACTGGTCACCTTCTTCGTCTCCACCATAGTCTTAAGGTCAGCCAGGAGGTTCATGTGTTTTGACATGTCAGTGGCAAGGACCTTGAAAAATGAAAGACAAACACTTAGGAACTTTGTGTACTCTCAGAGTATGATAAAGGGACAGTATGCATAGTTATCTTGTTGCCTTTAAAACATTTCCATGTCAACTGAAGCCTTGTAACTCACAATGTCTATGACCATCTTGCGCAATAATTGTCTCTGCTTTTTGGTCAGGTTCTGGAAGATGTCACAGTTCTCCTCCTGAAGCAGCTTGAAGCCCACCGCCAGGTGATGGTTCTCCAACACGGACGAGTCATTGTACATGAGAGCCAGCTCAGAGTCTGTGGCAAGGAGCAGAAATGGGCACATGCACAGGTGAGCGATACCACGCTCATTTCCACCAGTGCCACCTTCATAACAGGATAACCTTCCTGTCCGCTTTCATCTTTCTGGGAACAATGAGTCCTCTGGAATTTAATCGTGTTGCCTGAACTAATTTCAGCATGGCTTCATTTCCATCTGTGTGGACGAAGTACAATCCCATGCTTTGACTGACACATGAAATTGCAGGGGAAAAACAGTCTCCCACACTTAATACCCCCACTGAGGCCTCTCCACCCAACTCACTGTCAACGTCCTCTCCTGTGGAGGATTGAGTGACAAATGGAATTTGCAAGCTGCCTGCCTTTAACGAAGGTTACGTAATGTATTACTGATGTAATCTCTCTGGATTTAAAAGAACCCTGGCATGAGGTCTGTGCTTTAAGCCGTTTACCCTGGCTCGCGCACTCGAGGACACAGCCAGTGAGGAACACTGATGCAGCCCTTTGTTTTCCAGCCCATGAGTCATCAGTGGTCACGAGATGCGGGAATACCCCTCTGGACACTGGGGAGGAAGTCTTGGGGCTGGGCTCAGATTCTTTCTATGAGCTGAGGTCAGAGTATTGAAGCCCCCAGAGCTGGGAGAGCAAGGTAAAACCCCCATCTCCCCCCAACATCACTAATTTAGTTGCTGCACGTCAGGTCCCGGTCCTGGCCCTGGGTGTCTCAACACGTGGTATCTGTTACTGAGCGAGCGCACGGATATGTCTGCATGTGTGCTAGAAAGACAGGACATCTGTGTGTCAGCATATGTCTGTATGTTTCTGCCATCAGCTCTCCATCCATTCTGCCAATAAAACCCGAGAGAACCCCCAGCGCAAGATTCAAAAAGGACAAACACTCACTGGTGTTGATGAGGAACTGGTTGGAGACCCCTGGGTGGTCCACATCATGAATAGCACTGGCAAAAATGGCAGCTAGGATCTCTAGGTCGGTAAACACAGCCTGAGAGACATGGACAGAACATTATTTAATTTTCGTTTTAATTTTCCTGTACTCCCTAAGGATGACACAGGCCAAACAACGAGACTTACTGGGGAAATGGTGGGAAACATTCAGCATTTTTTTATGTAAAAAAAAAAAACATTACTAACTGTTTTGACACGCTGATGGTGTGAGGACTGATGACGAAGTTAGCAGCATGGGTGTGACATACGACCCCGACTCAACAATCTGTTACAAGGACCATGCAAACATGCAAATAGGGCACGCATGCAAGCTCATATGAATGTATTACAGGATCACAAATTGTTCAGAGTTTTGTAAAACATATTATTAAGCATATCTCTGCATCTCGTCATATCTCCGTATAAGTCCTTGTCCGTACACATATATTCAGAAATAGTGATAGTTCCTTCATATGTAGGATAATAAGTCATACTGAAAACCTGAGGGTCAGTTTTCATGAGACAAACACCATTCTGTCAAACATACCTCTACATATTTCTATTTTAGGGAAAGCAATTTATGAGTGTGGCTGTACCTCCTTAGGTTTCTTTGGTAAAATAGACAGCCTACCTGCAATGACCACAACTGCTTACCTCTAAAGCAGGGGTGGATAGCAGCACATGGGTGGACTGCGTGACGTCAGCAGCGTGAATATTGTTGTGATATGCAACGTCTCCATGGTAATGATCTTCTAAGGTCATCAAGTAGGTTATAAAGGTATCTAATGGAATTTTAAATGTTTTTAATAAGTCCCTTTCCTGAAATTGAAAAAAACTACAAATTAGCGAATGCACGTTTCAGGAAGATTTACAGGTATGAAGGTAAACTTTTTCCTAAAGCATTACCTGGAAGATTGTGTACATTAAAACTGTTAAAGGCCTGTTCCCGGAGAACTCGCTGACTTTGAAAACATTAAGGCCCCATTTGTTCACATCTTCTAGTTCCTGAAATGGAAAATATTAAATATTAGTGCATAATAACACTCGCCCAGCAGTGCTGTCTGTCTCAGTGTCAAGGCTCTGAGCCTGCAAAGGTTCATCCATACATGTGTTTTTTGGAAGGCCTGCCCTTCTCACCTTGGCCAGCGAGTCCTCGGCCTCTGTCTTCACACCAAAGCGTGGGATGTTGGAGTTGGTCAGGCTGGAGCTGTGCATCAGCTTCTTCACCCCGCTGATCTGAGACATTGGCCTCTTCTTTTTTTCCTTGTCCTTCTGCGTCTGCGGAGAGGGCATCTCCACCTCATGCTGTTTGTCTGTGAGGAGCAGGGAGGGGGACAAAGAGAGTGCTGATGTGACTCTGTTTCACACTTCATGTGCAGCTCTGTGAGAGAATACAAGTAAAGCCTGAGGTCCAAAATTTAAAAACAATAAGTTACTCATTACCAGCTATGCCAGCCAAGCCAACTGACACTATACTAGGCAAAACACAACCCTACAGCATCACCACAGTGAGAGAGAGAGATTGCGAAACATAGCAAAAAACAGGTTGTGGGGTAATAAAGGGGGTCTTGAAGTAAGTTTTCACAAAGTAGAAAGAAACAGTTTTCACTAGCTGTCTGTTCAGTTTTAATGACAACTAAAACCAAAGCCAAATAGAGGAAGTAACTTAATGGTTAAGTTTATTAATGCAGGAAAAAAGCTAACGTGACTTTTGGTTTTGAGCTGGATATCAATCACGTTTATGATGATGCTGATGAAGGGCACCTTTTACTTTATACGCAAAAACTGAAATCAATAATATGAGGTGAAACACATTGCAGGGTGTCTGCAACATGCTGTAGTGCTTTACCTAAAAATGTGTTGGATATGAATTCAGACACCTGGTTTCCCGATCGGCTCATTTCCGACAGGTGAGTTAGCTCTCGGTTCAGCATCCTCTTGAACTGGAAAACAGAAAGAAAGCCACATCAACATCTGTAAACATAGGTACAGACAGAATATTTAATTTCCTCTTCATATTAAAATATATTCAAGTTATTTTGCCATCAAATAATCAGTTGCTTTCTATGCATGACAGTGAAGACTCCATTGTTAACCTACTTTTATTGGCTTTATGGTTGTAACCTACTTCCATTGCCATAAATTTCATCATTTTGACTTAGTTTGGTCTGGGATCTGAAATGAACTGCTTTTGAAAAACACAATACCTGCCTGTTATCAATGGAATGCTGCAGTAATTTGGTCTACAGTTACAGTAAATTGGTACAGGACTTCAGTGGATTAGCCTATAGTAAACAGATTAGAGTTTAGAAACTAAATTTGGCTTTCCACACACAGTATTGCTGTTAAAACACTTGGATCTCTGCACGGGGCGCAGAACAATGTGAAGACGTAATTACACGACTGCAAATTTCTGCTGTGCCATTGAATCATTAGTCACCGTAGGCTTTGTGACCTAAATAGAGCTTGAAAACATCTAATTTAGAGTAACTAGAAAGAGACAGAGATAGAATGATCCATGGGTTCATAGATGAATTGTATTGTCATAGTGTTCAATGATATATTGATTCTGCCATTATGCTGTTGCACTTTTTGTTATTTCAAATATTGCATGGCAGTCAACCTTAATTGCAACTAATGGTTTTAGGGGCCTTGTCTTGAACATCTCGCACAGACAAATCTGTCCAGTCAGATCAGGACCCTGAACATGAAATCATGAAATACAACTTTTCAGATGTCCAGACCAACGCAGAGAAACATCCTTGAAGTGATATTGAGGTAAGAGGCAGTACATGAAATCTGGGAGAAGACACAGCAAGGGAACTTAGAGCCCCAACACCTATACCCCTCCACCCCATTTCGCCCCACAGATGGGTGTCACTGAGAGGTGACAGTTATTTCATTCTCCTTGGCAAACTTATGACATTTGACAATCTGACATTTTTTGATGAAGGGCCACAATCACTATTGCGAACTGGTCTGAGGGCTGCATTCTGTATTCAAGGGGTGAGGGTGCGGTGGTGCAGTGGGTTTGCCCAGGTCCCATGCTCTGGTGGGTCTGGGGTTCGAGTCCTGCTTGGCGTGCCTTGCAATGGACCGGTGTCTTGTCCTGGGTGTGTCCCCTCCCCCTCCAGCCTTGTGCCATATGTTAGGCTCTGGCTTGCAGCAACTCCGCTTGGGACAAGTGGTTTCAGACAACATGTGTGTAACTCCAACTGTATTATGATGATTCAGTAAAATTTATGGTAAGTACAATGTATTAGTAATTTGAAAAAAGTGTTCATTAAGCAAAATAGTGGGCTGCACATTGGATACCCCTGGATTAAACCTTACTGGAATCAAGGAAAAAGGTTTAGTCTTTAATTGTGATTGGGTCTGTGCTATAAACTCCCGTGAACTGAACCAATGAATTTATTATCCTATCTAACATACATTCCTCCAATAAAGTAACACTATATCACCTCCAGATTCACTATACTCATTAATCCTTTTCCATTTGTACTTTAATTGCTGAAGTTATAGTTATAGTACATATAAAAAGTTGTTCTGTTGCTTACAGAACACAAGTTATTTCAAGAATATAACAATATAAGTTTCTTGCCTATTAAAAAAATGATTAAGAGTGTTGCTAGTGGATTGCTTTAGTGCTTTATGACTCTATAAATTAGTGTTAAGGCTTGTTATTCCGCTTCACTGTAAAGTATTAGGGTTTGTTACGGTGCATTTGCAGAGGTCACTGTGTTATTTTAAGAATTTTAAGAAATCCGCCTGGTTGGCATACATGATTTTGGTTGACAGCAATGACAAATAAAATCCTCTTCCTGTTCCTTACTCATGGAGCTTGAAGACTGCATGCCAATCAAACACCTTCCTGCCACTGACTGTCAACAGAACCTAATGCTCTCTGTTTACACTGTATTCTACTAAATTGGTTCAAATGAGTTGCAGAGATTCAGCAAGAAAGTCCTTTAATTCTCTAAAAACATGCCAGTTGTGGTTTTGAAGGGGCATGATTTGAATGGGCTTGTAGTGATCTTTACACTGTGACTACAATGCAGGCGAAATGTCTGACTTACGTTCAGCCCGTACTTACGAACCAACCCATACTGACCAGAATTTTGTTTTTTTTATCACCCTTAAGTAACAGTCAAGTAAAAAATTCGTAATTAAACCTATTATATTCAAAATTCGAGTTACACACAATGGTTTGTAATAACAAATGGGTGCTACTTTGCGTCCCGCATCAAAACATTGCACATCTATAGCTGTTTGTCAGCTTGTGGGCAGGGTGCATGAACCCAGGGTAGGACAAAGACTTCCTTCTTTGATCATGATTGAAACTAAAGTGATAGTATTATTATTAGTATTATTGTTATTATTACATCATTTCATTGTATTTTTGTTGTTATTACCGTACTGTTATATTAAAGATGTTTTAGTGTATCCGGAAGTGCTTCTTTAATGTTTTTTATGGTACACGATATACTATATACTAAGACAAACGTTTGACAAACTGATGTTAGATCCCCACTGTACCTAACTATTCCGACTTGCGTCGAAATCCGACTTAAAGACAGACTGAGGACACGGAACTCATAATCCAGGGACTGCCTGTACTGAAGGAAAGGCTAAGGGAGTCTGAGTAGGGAAATTATGAAAAAGTTCAGTTGAAATAAAGACCCTGACATGCCGCAACCCACCAGGACCAAGACCAGTACAGCCCTTCTGTAAAGTGATATTCTTGCTGAAAAAAACGCACGGCGAGGGCGATGACCCCAACACAAGACAGGCGGCGGATGGATTGAGGAACTGCTAGACTAGTGGACACCACAGATCTATGACAGCCTAACTTGCATGATCTTGCAAAAATCAGACTAAAATAAATGCCAATACTGTGTTTGTTTTGCCAATGCCATTATTCATATTTAAGTAAACGTATACATTTGCGCTCAGATAAATGCCAAGCATTTTTTCCTGGAAACCTGTGTGTAATCTCTTTCTCTTTTTGCTTCTGTAGTTACTGAACAAGCTTTTCACTGAACTTTGTGTAAAATACCTTGTATTTCAAAACCATCCTTTGAACAATGTAGTGTTTCTTTGCACAAAACAATCTCTTTTTTCTTTTTTCACAAAACAGTGTCCCACATATGAATCACTGACCCTCTTGCTCCTAGTCCTGTTTCTCCATTACCACACACTGTTGATCTGCATGCAGAACTTTCCAGAATTTATTGTACTTGAAACCAGAAATTTAAAAAATAAAAAGCAAGCAGTTCTTTTCAGAAAGCAACAGTGGATGTTAAACTGCTTTGTGGTCAATAACAGAAACCACAAAGGTGCAATTTTCAAACACACTGCCATGGCTAATCACGCAAGTCATCAAGAAGCTTACTGTTTGCCTTTGCGAGCAGCACATCCATGAAAGGGACTGACTCCTCAAAGGGTAAACATGCTGGAATTCAGCAAGATTTGGAAACAGAACTGCAACTTGCCATGAAAAAGACATAAGCAGGAATTTAACCTCTTTAATAAGAGTCTTCAGTTGACATTACTCTTTAGGCTTTTCTTTTTTGAGGACACATTTCTCAACCATCTGTGAAGGTGTAAAAATGTTGAAGTAATCAAAACAGAAATGAGAGAAATAACTGGGGCAGAGGAGATTTCCTCCAGGTGATCTGAAGCATACTAACCCAGAGCGAAACAACCCAACACTGAACACGTAATCCAAGGAGCATGTAACCACCCAGCATCACGGCTTTCTTCCTGTAATAGGAGGAGTCTCGTACCCTGCATAAACAAACCTAGACATTTTAAAGAAATCTAAACTCAGAACCCTTACCTTTATGAATCCCCAAGAAACCGAGAGCAAATAATTTGCCTCGGGCATTTTGACGGGAACAAAAGTGAAATTAGCCCGAAAAAATAGAACAAAACGGTACCGTGACGTTCAGACGGCAAAGAAGAAAACAGAACACAGCTGCTTTCAAAAATGGGAACAAGAAACGTCTCCACTGACTCTTGCTGCACTACATTCCAGATACATCCAGACTGTAGATTTGATCTTCTTTAATTTTTCTTTATTACTCCGTGTCTGAAACAAGTGGGTATCCAAACGGGAGACAGTCATGAGCACGGTCAACCGAACCCTGGGCTCAAGAGGCGAGGCGGCATTTGGGCTACAGCACTTTGCCCTTGTTCTGCCGGAGGCTGAATAGCAGAGGCAGAAATGAGGGTTTGTCACGCAATCAGAAGGATGAAAGACTCCCGGAAGGCGCACAGGGGTCTGTCAGAAGCCTCCAAACAAGGGTCTCTCCACATAATCAGTCAGGGTGTATGTACCTTCCTGACCAACAGCCAATCACATCGCTCCCATAGAAGAGGAGGAGGAAACCCAAAGCAGGGCTGTGAGCAGCTCATTGGTAGAGCGCAGGACTGGAGTCAAACCATCTGGGACTGCCCCCCCCCCCACATCTGTGATTTTTCGCAGCACAGTGATGCTTTTCTTCTACTGACCTCCTCAGAGGCCTGTTCTGAACATCACGTAAGGGTAGGTAGTGACCTCATGATCAAACAAAGAAAGGTGTTGTATGACTGCATGTGTGTGAATGTGCGTGAGGGCACTGAGCGAGGCTCATGAGCACCTGTTACCCCTTTATTATGCCAGTTGTGGAAAAAGAAATCCTTTCCTCTATATGGCTAAAATTCTGACGAAGCAAAACATCATAGACATATGAGGAGGAGGAAAAGATATATTCAGAACAAGAACACAACCAAAACTTCATGACAAATATACTGTTCCATACAAAAGCTTCCTTTTGGACTTTAGAGTGCTCGATTGGTTTTTAGCTTGGTTTGATAACACTACAGTCCAGAAAAAAGCTGAAAACCGTACAGTATTTTGAACTAAAAACTGACACTTAATTTGCATGGCAACTATAATAAAATCTGGAATATGAAGACACCCTTATGGATATTATTAGAAAGTGCTTCATGATCACACCTGTGATGAATTGTAACCATCTTACCCTGAGCCGTCGCCTTATGTATGTGAAGATACACATGTAACACTATGAAGAGCTAAAAAACTGTGTTTACTGCACCACACCTCATCTGTATTGCAAATCATGTGTGTATCTATGCATAAAAAGTATGAATCTTTCAAAAGCCATACCCATTTTCTTCCCATTAAATTTAAAATTTAATTACATTTTGTAAATAGCCACAGTAGTGTTTCTTTGTATTCAGAAACTATATATCTATATTATGGTAAAAGGGCCTTACAGCTAATTAATTTCTGAAACCCGAATCTTGGTTATTTATAGAAAGACACAACGGAAGTTTCATGTGATATCTGTCCCTCTGCGAGAAAAGGGTAAAATAACAGGAATAAAGCTCAAAACAAATCAACTACAACGTGTGTCCCCACTGGGTGAATATACATCCAGCAAGTGAACCTGAAAGGTAGAATGCAAGATATAAGGGGAATATGGAGTATGTACTATATACAATGTGGTGGCATGGCAGGTTCAGCCAGTACCTGCTGCCTAGCAGGTCTGGGGTTCGAGCCCTGCTTGGGTGCCTTGCAACAGACTGGCCTCTAGTTCTGGGTGTGTTCCCTCAGCCTTGCACCCTGCCTTGCTGGGTAAGGCTCTGGTTTGCCGTGACCCCGCATGGGACAAGTGGTTGTTGACGATGGATGTATACAACATACTCCGTAAAAGACGCATCAAAAAGGTCAAAGCTACAGCATTTAAAGTTCATCAAGTGTAGTCAGTCTGTGGACAAGCAGCTGACAAATGCACCTGTCATGACAGATGTCCAATCCAGTGAGAGTTGTTACCCACAACAATCATTTTTGAGTTTTGTCTTGAACAGACTTAACTGTGAAATTAATATCCTTCAGAAGAGCCAAGGTGAAACCCAACAGTTATTAAATCAGAGGGGTTCCTGTTAATTTAAATCTAAATGTAGGAACAGACATGCTCCAACAAGCAGGTTCCGTAGTGATCCATAGACTAATGGGAGGCGGTTAAACAGAGAAATCACAGCACATGTTAAAAAAAAAAAAAATAAATAAATAAATAAAAAAAAACATCTGATCGTGTTTTGTTTGTGTTCTGAGGTGTGCCTGACATATTCATTGGAAACATTCTGGTTACTTAGTCCTGAAGAGCCGCAAAGTATTCACTCCTGACGAAACCCTCAATCGTTTCATGAAGGAATTATTTGTACACTAAGTTTGCCATCACCTAGAGGTTCAAGTGTGAAATATAATGTATTCCAAAAACCTGCCTAACAATAGCTGACAGGGTCTGTAGCTCCCAAACCGTGGACTTGGGTTAGAGAAGACAGGGTGACAAAATGGTAGTTCCAGGGCCTTCAGGGAAAGTCCACTTTGCTTTGTTGTTCCAGAAAGGTCTCTAGATCATTGTAGATGGTTGGGTGGAGGAAACATGTCAGTAAGACAAGCAGAAAAGCTTGTACATGAGCCCACGCAGACACTGAGAAGAGATGGTTGGTAGTGACACTTAGGATTGGGAATGAGAAAGAAAACACAGATGCCACCCAACCACTCTGTGGGCCAACGAAGAACTATGTCAGCATCCATACAAGAATCGTCCTCGGTGCTTTCTGCATAGTATGCCATAATGAAGCTCAGTATGTAGATATTCAATATAATTTATCAGTAAGATGATCAATGGTACTGAAAATGCTCTTCACTGAAATTAAATATTGAAGAACCTGCAACAGCAAAATCTTGACCCACTGTAACTGACTCCAAATAGGCATATACAGTATTAAGAAAAAAATCGATTGCAAAATGCTGCAATGGAATGGTGTCCTATCCAGGATGTACCCCTCCTAGTCTACAGCCCAGTGATTCTGCTTTAGGCTGTGCTATGAAAAGGACAAGAATTTAATGATGAGTAAGCTAGTAACTCTATTCCAAAATGCAAAAATATTGGCCCCTAATTTCCAAAACATTATGAAGATGCTCTATATTCCCTGTTAGAGTACAACAAAACTTACAATACCTTTGTTTTCTGACAATATGTGTCAGAGTAAAACAGAAGTTATTAGTGTTATAAATTAAAGGGTAAAATAAGGAACATGGCAAGGATTGACTGGTGTCCTGTCCTGAGTGTGTCCCCTCCCCTCCAGCCTTGCATCCTGTGTTAGGTTCTGGTTTGCCGCGACCCCACTTGTGGTTGCAGACAATGTTTGTGTGTGTGTGTGTGTGTGTGTGTGTGTGTGTGTGTGTGTGTGTGTGTGTGTGTGTGTGTGTGTGTGTGTGTGTGAGAGAATAAGGAAGATCTACATGACAAGGTTTGCTTATGCAAAGCATTTGTAGAGGTGTGTGGATGTATAGTAGCAGTGGTGCAATGGGTTTGGCTGGGTCCTGCTTTCTGGCAGGTCTGCGGTTCGAGTCCTGCTTGGGGTGCCCTGCAATGGACTGGCATCCCGTCCTAAGTGCGTCCCCTCCCCTCCAGCCCCGTGCCCTGTGTTGCCAGGCTAGGCTCTGGCTCGCTGCAACCCTACTTAGGACAAGTGGTTTCAGACTGTGTATGTGAGAGAGACATACGTAAACTTAAGGTCAAATGAAAGGGATTACTTTATCCAAACAGCATTTTGTGTTCACAATTTAACAGTACGTGCTTTACCATGCCATCTTCATGAAGCTCATTATCATGAGCTGTTCTTGAACCATTTCTGGGAACAACCATGTCACAGCACACTAATGTTTAACCTTGAAATTGAAACTGAAATTCAAAGCAAAGGAGAGATGGAGTGCGGGGAAAAGAGACATGGAGAAGTAGGTCACGTCTTTGTTTTGCTTCTAGGATACGAGAAGCCGGGGTCTCCATCCAAAAATCTGAGTGACGCTGTGGTGATACGAGGACGCGCGCCTTTCCATCAGCCACACTGCGCTACAGATGCAGGTGCTGTTTTCTCTCTCCCCTCTAATGTCACCGTTTGGCAGCAAAACAACACAGAGTACATATTTTTCACAACCTCGTTTCTTTGATGGAGGAACCTGCGCAAAACTATGAAGCGAATGAGAAACTTAAGGAGAGTACTGGAAATATACAAATGGCGAGTGTGTGCAGGATTGCCTTTAGGCCTTCTCCACCTCTCTCCAGCCCGTGGTTTTGACATAGCTCATCCCGGCCAGCTCTATCCCAGACCCACGTCTTCGCCATGAGCACAGCCTTCCTGCCTGCACTCCGCTAACATAGTCATCCAGCCAGAGGCACTCTGTGTGTTACCATGGAGACCAGGGCATACGGGCTGCAGTCAGACATGTCTCTGTCTGTTTGACTACCGGTGTCCCTTTGTAAATCTTTGCTGAACCGTCTGATGCTTTACGTACAGTGATACCTGTGAGAAGCACACACGAAGTCTCACAAACACTAAAGCTAGTCTACATGTCTTCCTTGCTCATAGCACCCTGCTCTGGCCCTCAGTCTGCGGGAAGCTGGGCTGTCGAACACGCTTCTGTTACATCGGCAACAACCTCACGATTCCTATTCCCTTACGATGCCCTCCCTCCCTCTCTGTAAGCCACAGAGTGCCTGTCACACACACCACAGCAGCTGCTATCTGGCTGATATCCAGTGGCATCTCAGTGTCCAGCCCTGTCCATTTGCGGCCACAGCAACTGCAGATCAGACAAAATGTAATGCTCAATGCAAGATGATACACAGGTGAGTGAACCTGGCTACCGGAACTTCAGCGAACCTTCGATACTGCTTAAAACTATAAGATCATTGCTTTCTTTACAACACATCCTCACCTTCACTCTTACAATTCATTAGCTTAACTAGCCAAGGAATGATAAACCACATCTTTTTTTGTTACACCCTGGTCTGGTTTCACCAAACAAGAGTGTGGGAAAATGGGAGAAGATGGGAAAACGAACAAAATAAGTTTTATTTAAATAACCAATTAACAAACCAGTTAAAGTGGAATGAACAGTGCTTCTAAGCTCCAGTACAGAGGATGCTATGGTTAATAAGTCCTTCATGAAAAGAAAAATTTGCTATTTATTCACAAAACATTGTTGCATTTCCTGCTTAAAAATAATTTGTATTACAATTTATATCATCCATCCATTATCAGCAATTACAATGCAAGTTCACAGCAGTCCTGAGCCCATCCCAGAATCATAGGGCCTAATGCAGGGTGCATCCTGTACAAGATGCCAGTTCATCAGAGAGCAATCAAACACACTCATTCCCTCACACACAGACACACTAAGGGCAATCTCAAGCCATCAGCTTGAACAAATGAATGAATGAATGAATGAAACTTTATTATTAATCAGAGAAGAAAATTCCACTCTGTTACAGCAACATATGCACAACCCACATACGTATGTATGGCATATGTACATACATACATACATACATAGTGATGAAACAGTAAAAAAAAAAAAAAAAAGTATATCAGTAAATAAATTCATAAGTGAGCACATATATACACAAAAGAGGGCAGGGTGAAATGATGTGCTGCAGGGTATAGTGTGATAGCACAGAAGAAGCTCAGTACCACTGAGTGATTAAGAGGTCAGCAAGAGGTCAGCACCCTGGCGGTGTGAGGACTCAATGCAGTTCACCTGGAAAACGTGTTTGGACTGTGGGAGGAAACGGGAACACCCAAAAGGAATCCACGTGAACACAGGGAGAAAACGCAAACTCCACACAGACTCAGCCAGATTGCTGCGTCCAATCCCAGAGTTTATAGTCTTTCCAAAATTGATTCCATCACACAGAAGGCCTCCTAATACCAAAGTTGAAGGACCTTACAAAGTGGCCACAAAGTCTCTATGCATGCTAATTAAACTTTATTTGAAATTGTCTGCATGCTCCTTTCTATCCTTAACACAAATTTTATTCTTTTCCAATGTTCTTCCATGAAAAAAATAAACAAAAAGAGAAAATATAAACAAACGATTAACAAAGGACACAAACTCATACATAAGGACTTTGTGGTCACTCTTCATAAACTGCACGGAAAGTTACGAGGTTTCAAGTCTGTACCGAAAACAACTGCGCTTCCGGCCACATTATGGGGCGGACAGCAGATGTTATGTTGCCGGAACAATATTGAGGTCCTGTATTAAAAGCACTTTGACCTGAGAGGGCTCGACAGGTGTGAAGGTGTTTCTTACGCAGCGTCCTGTCGAGATACTTTGGCCAAACCACACTCTTCCAAAAGCTGTGGCACTGATGAAGCGTCAGCAAGAGATGGCCATCTCTGGAACCATGGTGTGTGCAGTTGTGTACAGAGCATGTTCCTTCTTCAGTCATCACTTCAAACTGAGTCACAAGCTTTTCAAAGAAAGATCTGGGACAAGCAGCGCGGGGACAGTCAATGTGTACAGTTTAATCAAATTTAGCCATGCTCCACAACAAACAGTGAAGCAGTACTTTAAATGCAGTAACATCTGCCAGCTTGTTTTGAAGCCTTGAGAGATCTGGGGATACACATGTCAGTGCTGTCCCGCTGATGGAACGGCAGGCACAACGCACGGCCCCAGAACACTTGAGAATTTGTGTTTTCCCTGAAATCTGTTAATCCATTCCTAGAAAGATCAGCAGAGATCAGCGCAGCCCATCCCATAAACGGACGAGGACTATTTGGGCGCCGCTCATTGTGTTTAATGTCTAATTGTGCGGGACACTGTGTAGCTTTGTGAGGCATGGCATGATGGCATCGAGCGAGTAAGCATTAGGCAGGCCTTAGTCACTCCTCCTATCGTCCTTCCCCAGCTAATCAAGGAGATACCATAGAAAACACCCACAGACAAGCTTATCCCATATCCTTCACACCAGAGAGTAGCCACAGAAATTTCCAATATACTTATTTAAAATGTACTGTATGCCATGTATTATTTTTATTATTGCGAGGCACGTTTCGGTGGACATCGAGAGTAACTACTTTAAAAACAATAACCCTGGGGAAGAAGGTGTGGGTAAGATGACCTTCACAAGGCTCACTACAAATGCTTGACATGTCCTGTCTTAAATGCTGCCTGGGTTTCCCAGGATTTCTGAGGGAGACCACGCTGACCACTTTTTCCTCGGTAGACACACACGACCTGTAGATACCGCCACTAACATGGTCATCAGACCTTTTCTCGTCTTCCTGCTCTTCCCAATCCTCATTTTAATAACAAATGTGTTTTACTGGGAAATGGGCATCAGCTAAAAAAGAAAAAAAAAAAAAAAACAAAAAGTAATCAGGAAAGTCTATCAACTCTCTCAATCTGCCAGCAATGAAGAAACTGTACCACTAATCTCCTGACCTTTGGCTCCACGCTGATGAGGGATTTTCTGTCAACCGTTTCAAACTGAGCAAGAATGTGTTTGTGTATGAAGTCCAAGACCATGACAAACCTTTCAATAAACAAGCTCTCAAGGAGACACTGGAAGCTCATGAACCACATTTCACATGCAAAGACAGTGGTAAATGTGGGGACGGAAGACCCTCGAGGACAAGGCAGAACCCTACGCTGGCAGATGTGAAGCAAGGCTCTGCTTGTGTGTGTGGAGTTTGCATGTCACTGTTACGTCCAGCTGCAGCGCAAGTCGCGGTAAGCATGGCTGGAATTCACCACAGCGCAGGCCTCTTGCTCTGGACCAATGACCTTCATCTCCACACCTGACAGCTTATGGCAGAATGCTACCCACTAATGTACCCTTCTTCCTATTCATCACTGATGCAAAGAGCATAGATATCTAAAGAGATTATCTCATATTTCTGTTTCCACCAACAACGATGGTTCTGAACGGCATCATGAAGTGACACAAACACAGCTTTTATTCCCCTGAGTAAACAGCAAAGAAAACTACGGTATCTCAGAGAGTACACGATCATTTGCATAATATCAGTAGAAGCAGCAGACAGACACAGGCACATGCGCTGCGTCTTCTTGCAGACTTTCTTCCATCCTGTCAATGTGGTTGAGAGGGCTGCACAGTGACATTGAAACATACCAAGCAACACGCAGATGCTGTGCCATGCGGGCATGGTGCGACTGGGTGGAACCTTGTAGCAGCTCCTCCCCTTGGACTTCACACAGTGCATCTGCTCACGCAGACATCGAGAGTGGATCTCTCTGGCGAGCTCAGCAAAGCAGCTGACGGGAGTCATTCTCCGCAGGGCAGGCGACAGCAGCAGCGGGGTTCGCCGTACGAACAATGACGCGAACCACTACCGATCACACAGTTCAGCCACGCACACATGTAGGTGTGTGTTTGCCTGTGCCTGTCACTGCCTGCCCGAGTGGCCATCTTGGGTCTGGCTTGTCAAATCACTGCTTCTGTCTTCTCACGCCGCTGCTTCCGCTGCCGTGCGGCGCCACGGCGGCCAGGCCATGCCCCGGCCACTCGATGCCCCCTCAGCATCTCGAGGACACCTGTCCAGCTGGCCAAACTCACACGGAGACATGGCTCCCATCGGAAACAACTCCTTCACTTTTGAGTGATCGCACAGGTTCACACACGGGAAACGGCGAAAAGCCGGTGCACAGGTACACACAGAGACACACAAAGCCCCCCCCCCACAAGCCTGGTGTACAGGTGGGAGATGCTCACCTTGTTGGAAGCCATCTCGCTGACTGAGTGCCTGGTCTGCAGCGTTTCCAGCTGGTCCAGACACCAGTCGAGCTCTTCCAGTGTCTCTGTGGCCAGCTTCTGGTAGGCCTCCTCTGGGGGGAGAGAGGGGAGCGGGGAGTCAGTTTTGAGACGCTTCACGGGGCTGGCGGCGGCCCCCAGCATCGGGTCCGCCACTCCATCGTCGGCCACATCATGTCGCCCGCTGTGGACGCATGGGTGGCTCTTCATGACGCTGCCAGGGCCCTCGGAGGGGACCACTGGGGACCCCAGCCTGTACCTCCTTCCCCTTTTCCTTTCCCTTTCCCTCCACTCAGGAGCAAAGAGTCACGCTCCAGTGCCGCCGCGCCACGCGCAGTTCGCCGCCAGCAAAAAGAGGGGGAAAAAAATGCTACGGCAAAAATGTGGCGGGTGCCGTCTCACGTCTGGTGAAAGATGGAGAAGGCAAAGAGACACGCGACAGCACAAGCTCACAAACACGCGCGCACACACTTACGCACACACGCACAGAGCGCCGCATAATCCACAAGGAAACGTGCTTTGTCCCGATCAATGTAATTCCAGTCCTGTAGCAGGATGAAAACCCGTCTCACGAACACATCCATGTTTGTCCTGGGATTTCTGTGTGTGAGCCCTGAGCCCCTCAGAATTAGTCTGCCAGCGACTACACACAACCCATAACAAAGGAGGCAGGGCGCAGCATGGCAGCGTCTGGGGGCGGGGGGAGCAAGGAGACGCACGCACGCACGCACGCTCAAACACACAGAGCCAGGTCCAGAGTACGGTGATCACAGGTTCCCTTTTCTCAAAGCTTCCTGCACCAGCTCTGACGCACACTGCGCGCTGGCTGCCAGGGCGAATGTGGTAAACAAAAACAAACGGATCGGCCCCTCTCCTCCTCCGTGCTTCCAGACTGAGGAGGCATCCTGCAGCCGACCATGAGGGCTTCTTCCTTTGAACCAAATCCTGAAGGCTGAGGCTGCCGCACGGAGAGAGTCGTGGCCGCAGCCAAAGCCTGGCCTGGAGTTCGCGGCTCGGAGCCGGAGTCTCAGCCCCACGCCATTCAGCGTGCGTGCACAGAATGCCCTGTGGCTTCCTCCCAACACAACACCGGGCGACAGTCACTCATGGACCTGGGCTCCTATTCCAAAACTTCCGTGTCCGTCAGGGTCACAAGCAGAAACGGACGCCGACCACTTTTCCTGACGGTGACTCTGATGTTCAGCATCATCATCACAATACATAGGCGTAATGGAAGGAGACTGAAGGAAACATGATAGAACAAGGTGAAATGCTTGAAAGTTGCTAAGCTCCAAACAGCAGAAACTGACTGAAGAACTTACCGTAAGCAAATCGACAACATTGCGCCTCGATCTCGTTGCTGTGCCAGCGCTGTTAAACTAAACCAGACTGCATTAACCAGCTGGAATCTACAGCAAGTAAATAATGTTCAAAAAAACTGGTAAAGCCTAAAGGCCTCATTCCACAAGACATTTTATGAAATGTTATTTTCATTTCATGATGTTCATATTTTGCTCATCTTCTGTTGCCCCTTCAGAGCTTGGGGTCAGTGCGGTATGACAGCCTGCTAAAAGCCACCAGCGTCTGTAGCAGTGTCATTGTCACCAACGCCTACAGACGGTGTGCTTGACCCAGTCAGTCCTGCAGCCTTGATCTCACAACAGCCCTGATAAAGGAAGGCCACTGCAATTTGACAAGTAGAAAAGTGCTGTAAAACAGCAAAGAGCAAACGGAAATGGATCCATACACCACAGACAAGAAAAGCACAGCAAGGAGCGAGTAGTGTATTACAGCATAACTGTTAAGGGCACAGACACAACACCTGAAAGTTGTTTGATCAAGTCCCAGTAAGGGCTTAACCACACACACACTTTCAGAACCACTTGTCCCATACAAGGTCACGGGGAACCGGAGCCTACCCGGTAACACAGGGCATAAGGCCGGAGGGGGAGGGAACACACCCAGGACAGGACGCCGCTCCGTCGCAAGGCACCCCAAGCGGGACTTGAACCCCAGACCCACTGGAGAGCAGGACCCGGTCCAACCCACAGCGCCCCCTTAGGGCTTAACCATTCGGTTATAAATATCTACAGTAAAGCGTCCATATGTGAGCAAGTTTAAGTTGCTTTGGACACAGCTGTTCAGCTGAACCCATGCTGAGCTCACTTGGTCTCCCTGTGTTCATGTGGGTTTTCCTACCATAGTCCAACCACATGTGTTTCAGGTAAACTGATGACTCTAAATTGCCCGCAGTGAATGTGGTTGGCCTGCAATAGACTGTTGTCCTGTCCAGAGCATACTGTGCCTTCTGTACTATGCTTCCGGGGATTATTATTATTATTATTATTATTATTATTATTATTATTATTATTATTATTATGCTTGCAATTTACATGTATGAAACGTAACATACCCGTCCACAAGACAATAATAGCTACAACCACTATGCCACTGTAGACTTCAAGATAGCCCTTAAAAATATCAGACATTTATATTTTATTGGACAACACTAAGCCAATAAAAAATAAAAAAATCAAAGTAAAAAGTCCATTAACCATGCAGCGTTGCAGTTTCAATTATTAACTCAGACACAAATGGATATTAAGACAGGTTTATCAAAAATACAGACTTCATCTTATGTCAAAACGTTCTTTCGGAGTTATTTGACAATGACCTGAGAACAGCTCTGAGCACGAGTTTGGTTGAAAACTTTGATGCAATAAACACAGCTCATGTCCTTCTCACCCTGGTCATTCAACACTAAATTACAAAGAATGTAGTAATTAAGGCTTGTTGAAACTTGCTTAAAATACAAATAATTTGCTGCTGAGGTCAGTTCTCTTTTTAAAACGATTCTCGATACGAAGGTCCTAGCGAGGCAGGAATGTGAAATCAAAACCAAGCTACATTTTGATCAGTGCAGTCCAGCTATGTGGAAGTTCACAGTGCTAATCTCATACTCTTTCTTTCTAAGCCCATCGGTGGTCCTGAACGTTAACACGCCATCCCAAGAGCAAAATACGAAAAACAGACAAATTCATATGGATTAACGTGAGGAATGTCAGAGCGCTTTAATTGCTACAGTAATGTTAGGCATATTGCTCAACACACTGCGGCAAACTCACACACCACAAAACCACATTAAACAAACAGCGACTGCTGAAAATAAGGAAACCGAGCTGCGAGACGGTCAATATCGGTTGGTCTTACGGGGACATGAATGAAGAAAGGATGTCCGACTTGTTACAGCAGAAACAGGTTTGATACCATAAGCGAGCAGCATTTTGGTCCGCTGGTGCTGAAGGTGGGGTTAGGGCTGCCTTCCATGCTGGTAGGAGTATGTCCACACGTGCAATCTGTTTCTTTTCATTTCGAGACACACACACACACACACACACACCGATGAACAGTAATATTATGCAGAGGGAGCTGAGGCACACACACAGACTTGGCTGGAGCACCGGGGCAGTTGCTCGGCTGGTGTGACCGCAGGCTGACCCTTGAGCCTCTGGCTGAAGATAGCTGGGACAGGAAGACAAAGGGCAAGCAAGCAAGAGGACTCGGCAAAAGGCTCCCTCAGCAACCTGGGTCTCCCTTACACTCCTTCCAAATTTGTGAAGCATGATGGAGAGACTGTCATTGTCTGTGCCCCTTTGTGGGTGTTACACGTATATCTGTACGTGTGCGTGTGCTTGCGTGTATATATGCGTGTATCTGAAATGCAGTTGTGCACATGCCTCATGCATGTGTAATTCCTTCCAGCTTTCTTGTATCCCTTCTCTCTCTCTCTCTCCCTCTCCCTCTCTCTCTCTCTGAGCGATGCTGACGTCAGTGCCGCTTTCCCCATGCTCAGTGCCACATCAGACGCCAGCGCTCAGAGGCCACCCCAGCCGGCCGTGGTGGAATGCGACCAAGCCGTGGACCGGAGTGACCCAGTGGAGCAGGACTGACTCAAAGCACCGCTTGTTCTCTCCCATCTCCTTCATCACTGGTCACCATCCAGCTCATCTTCATCAGTCCTATCAACATCTTCATTTTCATAGTGTTCCCCTTACGTTGTTAGTAATGCCTTATTTTTCACCATCCTTCCACTATGCCAGCCTTGATTCTAAATCATCCTCGTCATCATGTTCATGACTTTCATCATGTTCATTCAGCTGTATATTTCTTTGGCACCATAAAAGCCAGGGGCAGTTGAAACTTAAGCTGTTGCCTTAATCTGTAAATAGAAAAACTTGCTTTCTTTACCATCTCATTTATTCAGAAACATACATTATTCATACATGCTGTGTTGCATTTATGAAATTCCTCCTGGGATCACCATAACAAAGATTTCTCTTTCCAGAACTGGCATATATGATGAGTATACACCAGCAGATGTTTAAGACTCTTTAAGGCTCATTAGAACTCACAGGGTGTACATTAGAGTACCAATGGAGTTCATTACCGATGACAGGCTCTATATGTAGGCATCATATGAATTCATTAGAGAAGTGAGAGAAGGTTCTAGTAGCTGTCTTTCAGTAGATCTACATAAAGTGTAGAAGAGTGTAATACACCACAAGCCCAGCAATGCTCCACCCATAGCACAGTCCTACGGGTGACGCTCTGAATATGAGCAACTGGACACCACCTGAAGCAGAACTGTCCACACTGCAGAGACCGCAATGTGTGATACTGTACTCTGACTGCAGTGGACACTTAGATACACTGTAAACACTTAAAACAACTGCACTTGCTCTGAAGAATGGTCCACACAAATCACAATTAACAGTATTATCAAAACACAGTAAACTTGGGCACAATATGGACTACTGTGTGCCATCCTATATGCGAATCCCCACATGACACTACACTGCAAACAGCTCTTACAACAGTAAAATAAACCAGGACAAAAAAAGCCTTATTTAATGTTTAATTACACATTTCTGTTTACTTCTTTCACTAATAAAAATCACAAGGAGCAGAAAATGGTGGAAAATAGCAAACTATGTAAAATGCAAAACAAATTATCGGAATTCTGGAATGTAAAAATTAAGTTAAAAAGAATGTATTCTATATAGAAGTAAATTACACGGTGAAGTACACAGATGTGTGCACTTACTGTGACATGGATATGTGTCACGGAGGTGAAAATATGAACCATCATGGTGAGATGTTGGCATGTGATGACATGTCCTGCATTGTTTCTGAAAGTACCAGGGTTCAAAACACAGTGGTGAAAAAAGTAGTTTTAAATGCTGATCCCATGCTGCAATAAAAAAAAAAAAAAACCCACAAACCTAACAACTGTACACCCTGAAGTGGACTGTATGGTCAGGTATCTTCCGAGGACAAATACATCTTAAACCTTCAGATGACATAAATACATATTTTTCATGACTTTGGTTACTCAGTCATTACAACAAATATGCACTGCGTTACTGTTGATGAAACACTTTATTAAAATGAGTTGTAAAACCTAAGTTTCAGTACTAATTTATTCTACTTAAGTTTCAAAAATGGCTAAATAAATCAATGGAACACAGCAAATAATGCAAATAACTCAGCACAAGTTCCTTTTGGCACAATGGACAAATTATAGCAAGTCCTCAACTAATGGGTTCGGTTCAGCTTGGCCTGAATTGCGCAATTCATTCGTTAAAAAGTTCAACAAGGACTATTAAGAGCATCCATCAAAACTCAGAATGTACAACACGGTATGGGACTGTAAACACATGGACTTGTACAGTTTTTTTGTTTGCAGTTGCTACAACTGCTTTTCCCGAGCAGGGTCGCAGCGAGCTGGAGCATAGCCCGGTAATACAGGGCGCAAGGGGGAGGGGACACACCCCGGACGGGACAGGACAGCAGTCCGCCGCAAGGCACCCCAAGCGGGACTCGAACCCCAGACCCACCACATAGCAGGCACAGGCCAAACCCGTCGCGCTACCGCGCCCCCACTTTTACAATCTATAAGATGTAAATAATTTCAAGCTGTAAACATTTTATTGTTTGTTTGATATGCAGAATTTACATTTGAGCTACATACATTATCAATGCTAAAAGACAGGAATCAATTGTCTTTCATATTAATGCAAACTCTGAAAGTGTGGGCCAGTGACCCCGAGACGCCCTCTAGTTTAGCATCCGTGGTTGTGATGACCAGTTCAGCCCACAGAAACAGTCATTAACTGACCTAAAGTAACTGAACACCCCCCCCCCCCCCCCACCTTTCACATCAACGATTCCTTGAGCAGAGCTCCTTGAAGAGCTGAACTGCCACAAACTCAGGCAGCGCTGGGGGGTCACGATGTACTGTAGGTGTAAAGTGCACTGTTATCTGTCATTACCACATGCCACATTTCCCTTAAAAATGTGTGACGCACTTGCGATTAGGTTACAGCTAATTCTAACAGTGCCCAGGCTTTCTTTTCCTTACCACTGAATTTGCTCATGATTTCCATAGAAAACTGAACACGCTGCTATGAAAGGCTTCATCCATACTCCCAACAAAATGCACATGCACAGTCAGAGGAAAGAGGAAATGTAAAACCATGGACCACTGCAGAAAAGCAAGTATAATGTGGGCCAGTCAAGGTCATAGCGTTGGGTAGAGCAAACGTACAATGTAGTACATTAATAAAACTTTAATATGTCACAAGAATGGTAGAAACACAGACGTATCAATCAAATTGTTTCCGACGCAGCTATATAGAAGTGGACTACTTCCTACTTCGGGACCACACGTTCTCGGACCGGCTGTCCCGTTTTCGGACCGGTGAATGCTGACAGCTGTACTATACGGGTGACCATCAGTCAAAATGTGCTTATTTACATACGTGCGTGAAGTCGGAATAAAAACAAACATTTTTAGCCGTGATGTAATTATACAATACTGGCACAAATCAAAAACGTGCTTACGCAGAATTTATTTACTTAAGGTCACTTGTTCACAACGCATTCTCCGTACTGGACCGATATATCTAGCAGCAGCGTATCAACTTAACGTGCAACCCGAGACCCGCTGTATTTGTTTGCGGCTCACGGCGTGAGGTCCCACGGCGCTCCAGGCTCTGCACATTCAATGGCTATTTTATAGAGAGCTGACACAGCAATGAAGGGGACTCTTGTCCACCACCAATTCTGGACAATCTGGTTTGCATCAGGATGTCAGTCTGCTCTCTGCTCCTCTATGTCCATCTAAATGTTTTCCACCAATCAAAGCCTTTTCTGTGCACGCTGACTTGGATGTTCTCATGACAGCTCCTCTCCTTAAGGAGTCTGCGAAACCAAACCTGTCCGTGACGGTAAAACCAGCGTTCAGTCCTCTATGCTTCAAATCATGAATCCAGCATGTGTGTTAAGGGAGCTACGCAGCTCTTAGTGCTGCAGAAAGAAAGAGTAAAACTAAGTGCGGGAAGAAAAAAACTAGCGGAAATCCAACAGACAACGTAATTAGCTTTCTACTTGCCAAGGACGATATGTCTTTCAAAGTTTGTATATATGTTAGCCATCATTAGATAGTCTCAAGTGACACGATAACATCTATTTATCATATTAGCTGGATGTCACAGGATGTCTGTTTTATTTCACAGTTTTAAGTGTATCAAGCAGCCAGGTCAGCTGGGCTATTTAGCTGGCCACTGTGTATATAAGTCTGCCGTGGGACGTCATGCTGACAACCGCAGTAAACAATCCACGTGTGCATTTGATGGGGCACCGAATGGCATCCACATGCAGGGGAAATGTGAGGCCCATGGTAACCTGAGGAGAGCAGAGTGTCTCTGCCCATATGTGGGTCCACAGCACAGCAGGATGCGCGAGTGTGCGTGCATCTATAGTGCATATCTGTGTGTGCCTGCAATTGCTAACAGAAGGGAGCATCCTTACAAGAGAAGTCTAGCTGTGCAAGCATTTTTACGTGGAACTTTAGCTTACCTTGGAGAGACGTTTTGGGGACATCTCCATGAAACTGCATGTCCTTATTTACACTCTAATCAGCGTAAAAAATGAAGATGTAAAAAGTCGATCAAAGTGAAGTGCCCACAACAACAGACTAGCGGAATGTATGTGTATGTCACACTGTGTGTGTGTAACCAAAGGAGAGCAACACATGAGCGACACGTGTCTAGTAATGTAAAGGGAGATGAGCAGCCAGGTGGCCAGGCACATGAATGAAAAGGGCAGCACGCGTATGCTGCTGTGAGGTAAGGGGAGAAGGGCAGAGATCCGCCGGCACTCCAGGAAGCCACTGGTGAACATGAGGGGGCAGGAAGGCTACCCAAGGTCAAAGCCATTTCAATCCCTCTGAATTCGGAACAGATGGGGTCGTGGCCTACCAGGCCACCCTGTGTGGGGGATTCCTGAGCTCAGCGCTGGCCACATCACTGACTGGCCCTAGTAATACCAACTTTGGCAGAAAGCGCGCGCGCACACGCGCACACACACACACACACACTGGCTGAAACCGCTTGTCCCAAGCGGGGTCACGGCAAACTGGAGCCTAACCCGGCAACACAGGGCATAAGGCTGGAAGGGGAGGGGACACCAGTCCATCACAAGGCACCCCAAGCGGGGCTCGAACCCCAGACCCACCAGAGATCAGGACCCGGCCAAGCCCACTGCGCCCCCACGCCCCTCGGCAGAAAGCATAAAACATAAAACACGTACTATGGTTAATCAACGAGAAGACCTGAACTGCACTTTGCAAGTTTAGCAAAATCAAATCCTTGACTGAGTTTTGCGATACACCGTCACGGTACCGACCATTTCTAAACACCATATGCTTCTGAGAAAATGAAAAACAGTGGCAAATTCACAACATGTTTCTTTAGCTGACACGCACACAGTAAAAAGAGGGAACATGTCATGAACCCATTCTAACAAAACACACATCTTGGAGACTTGATCTTGCAGATGAGCACAGCAAACAACGTCAGCCGTGTAATTCGTGTCCTCTCGGTGTCTGCCAGCAAGCAAGAGCAAATCTGAGCAAAAGTCCGAGGAATAACAATCAGCACTGGGCTATAAAACAAGGATTGCACGTTCATTCATAGCTGCAGAGGAGCGCAGGATCTGTACTGTAGCAGACACACACACACACACACACACACACACACACACACACACACGCACACCTGCCCACAGCAATGAAAATATTGGGCTGTACCTGTGAAGGTGGTCTTGGTGATGGGGGGCTGGTTACACATGGGTGATCGCCTGGTGAGAAACGCCAAGTTAGATATGCTAACAGATTATTAACTGCGGAAAACCTGCAATTAAGTTTCTGGATTTTACTGCAAAAAAAAAAACACAACTCTAAAGGAGTCATGTGGGGAAAAGTCTCTCCTTTTAACCTAACGTTACTGTACTTCACATAAACTGGCCTTTAGAGGGCAGCCCAGAACAATAAATACATCCTGCTTCTGCACAGGGGAACAAGTGCTATGAATCTAAATTTAGGGGTTTTTTTGGTTGTGTATTAGTCTTAGTAATAAACATTCAAATCAGTACTTTTTTTCTAAAAAAAATTATTGCTGTAAAATATGCTAAAACTGAAAATACATGAATCATCCTTAACAGTAATTGCGAAGTAACATTTTCATACACATAGCGAAGCAGCAGTCACCCAGTAACAGAACTTTCTCGACAACATGGGACGCTGCAATTATTTGGCACCAATAAGTGCAAGTCAGTGTAGAAAAAATGAAAAATGAACCATTAAGCTGTGAAACTCACTTGCTGGAGGCTCTGTCTTGCTGCAAGTTGGTTAATGCAGCAAAATTATTGCGCACCGTCCTTAGACTAGCCAGCACCTAAAAGAAGGCAGAAACATGAGAAATAAATCACACATCAAACATCAATAAACCTTTATAAATCGACTTAATATAGGAGACTTCAAGTACGATAATGGCAACATTCACTTCTACCTTACACCATCAAATTAACTTTTAATAAATTCGTAACAGACCAAAAAAAGAAAAAAAAAAAAAAAAAAAACAATCTTCAGCAACACTTCTGTAAGGTAACAGTAATAAATAAACCCTAGTGCCCTCTCCCATCTTTGACCGCAGTGTCATCACTGCAGAAACCACATGTCTCTAAGCTGCCAGAGGAATATTCTTTATTTTTCCTGCACGACACAGACACAGTATACACAAACTCACCTGTGCAAATGGTGTTACAATCATGTCGTCTCCATGTCTGCAAGAACAAAGAAAAGCTTTATCTGTTGAGAATCCATATTTAATGAACGAATCCTGCCGCAGAACTGCTCAGAAAGCCCTGCCATCTACAGGTAGCCTTAAGATACAGAGCATTTGTAGTGATCTTGAAGTCCACCGAGGTTACAGCTGTGAGTTTGGATGCACACTTGAACCTGGCTCTGTGGTGTTGCCATGTTCTCCTTGTGTTCGTGCGGCTCCCCCCCCCCCCCCCCACTCTACACATGTGTTTCAGGTGAACCGATAACTCTCAATTCCTCTTAGTGTGTGCATGAGTGTGTGTGTGTGAGACGGGCCTGGATGGACCGAGTGTTCTCTGCCTCACACCCTGTGCTTTTGAGACCAGGAAACCCCTGCACTGGACAGGTTGATATTACATGGACATATATTTAGGTACCTCAGTAAAGAGAACAGTAGCTCCTCCCTTACGTTTTAAACTTGTAACCTTTCGGTGAGAATTGCTGGTTCTTCAACCAACATGTTAACTGCTGGCCATCGGCTGCTTATATCCATGGGTTTTCCTTAAGTGCAAAGAAGATCTTGAGAGGCCTACTGTCTTGTGAGGGATTGGAAGGCTGTCAGCGGATGTGTAGGAATTATTTCCGTCAAAAGCTTTCCGCTGGAGATTCAGACCGAGTGCGACGGCGATGAGCCGTCCCGACGAGGCTCCTCAGCTGAAACCACTCTCATAGGGCTGCTGGTCAGCACTGAGCAAGGAGGACGGTGCCCTGGGGAGATGTGAAAGCCACCGTTCCAGGCCAAGTGTGACCTCACGGCAGGACTCGGCAAGACACGCCACTTTCTTACAGGAAAGCCCAAGGATGTTTTCAGGCTGCCCGCGGGACCGTGTCCCTCCAGAACATTCTTCCGCCTGGCTGCATGCCCTGCTGATAAGGTCATGAGGGGATGGTGGCGTCCGGCACACTGGCAGTAAATCGACGCCCTGCCCTCGCACGGGGCACAGACACTCGGCATTCTCTCAGCCCTAAGGCCGCTGCTTCTGCACAACTGTGAGACGCGTCCCTGCCGAAGGCCGTATTCATCAATCCGTGACCAAGAAGGGTGGGCGACACCCTCTCGCAGAGACCGTTCCCTTTTCTCACACCTCCTAATTACAGACATTTGCATGATTCAGGAACATGGCTGGTCCCATTTTTATGGTGGTTTTGCAGGTTCGTAATTCTGGCATTAGTGAAATACATGAATAAAGCAAAAAATATCAAAAATGCAATAACAAAAAAGTGCAGGAACAACAAAATAAATTCCATAAACAACAACAACAAAAAAAAGATGAGCAGAAATAACACTCAGTGACTGTTTTATTATATGTCACGTATCTGACAGCCAGAACATATACAGTACATTTTGGAGATCCAGCAATCTCAACAGCAGGTTCCCTTCATATGTAGATGAAAGAAGGTTTCATCCCATAAATCATAGTTAAACACAAAGGAAAAACACAGAGCTACTTCACTTTAAAGAGCAACAGAGCTTGGGAAACGGTACCGCCCTCCTGCATCGCATCAGCTGTGTGCTCATCTCTCAAGAACCTTCAGAGGTTCTGCAATGTCCCTGCTCACGAGGGCACACGGCCAGCGGAGCGCTCCAAGAGCTGGTTCAAACAGAGTTCACACAAGCAGCACACTGTCTGCATTTCTCTTCTTTGGCCTCGCAAAGTCCCGCAGCCACAGATACGATTGAGCCGGCCGGCATCGCGTGTCATTTGGTTCGTTGCTATCGAACGTATTTTCTTAACAGATGAACTTCCCAGAGGCAACTACTACACTGTAAAGTTTTTTCTTTTCCTTTCCTTCCGTCGTCTTTTTTTTTTTTTTAAAAAAACTTTTATAGCCAGACACTTACTAAAGCAAAGCAGGTTAACTGAGTGCTCCCCCAATGGCACGCAGGCAATTGGGTGTCACATGCGGAGCAGGGAAAGCACTGGGACGGAGGCAGCGGGGCAGTTAGGAGGGAGGGAGAAGCGGGGACCATGCAGGTGTGGGATTGCGGCGTGCGGCGTGCCACCTCGCGCAGAGGTCGCCGGTACGTGACCACGTACCGCCGGTGCCCGTCTTCCGGCTCGCTGAAGAAGCGCCCGATAATGCGCATGGCCGGCGCTCGCCGTGGCCGGGGAGAGCGCATTGTGGCTGTCCTACTCTCTCGCAAGCTCCACTGCCGCCTCTCACACTCCTGCTCACTGTGACACGGCGGGGGCTGCCGAGAGGCACCCGGCCCTCTTGCCCCACAATGCAGCGGGGCCGAATGGTGCCAGGCAGGCGCAGGGAGGGGACGCGTTACGCGAGCCCCGTTGCGAAACACGGGCAGGAATGTGCTGCAAATAAAGCACTCTATACTTGGTCTTCAGAGTTTGGGGGGGGGGGGGGGGGGGGGGGGCTGCCTTCCACTCGTGCCACTCCTGTCACAAGGGCAACTTGTACACTGCAGACTCAACTCTACCACCACCACTCTTTACAGTTATGGCTATAACTGTCCTTATCCTATCATATAACTGTTATTATGCCTTTATGACAGAAGCAAACTAAGTTTATTTAATCACATGTCTGCAACTATGTCTCTCTCCTAATGTAACGCACAAATTGTATTTTCTCTGAGGTGTACGTCGTTTTGGAGAAAAGCGTCTGCTAAAGGAATAAATGTAAATGTAATTATGTTTATCATATTCACACACACACACACACCTTCTGAACCGCTTGTCCCATACGGGGTCGCGGGGAACCGGAGCCTACCCGGCAACACAGGGCGTAAGGCCGGAGGGGGAGGGGACACACCCAGGACGGAACGCCAGTCCACCGCAAGGCACCCCAAGCAGGACTCGAACCCCAGACCCACCGGAAAGCAGGACCCGGTCCAACCCACTGCACCACCGCACCCCCCACCTTATCATATTCATTCCGTTCATAATAAAAATCCATTGCTCACATCACAGGGTTATGCTGCCTTGCACTTATAGACCCAGGTTGACACCCCCCCCCCCCGTCCTGCTGAGGACCCTTGAGCAAGGTACTTACCCTAACTTGCTGCAGTCAAAATTACTACTAATCAGCAAACACAGTAACTGTCTTAACACTAAGTCACTTAGGAAAATGCAGCGGCTAAATTAACATGTGAATGTAATGAATGGTTCACCCTTTTCTGCAGTGCATTTCTCTGGAGCAATTAATGTGAAACACTCCAGTAAAAATGACTGTGCTGTATAAGTACACAAGTGTATGCTACTCAACAGTACATGCTGGAGTAAAGCATCAGCTAATAGAATCAAATCTGCTATTTCAGTGATATTGGATTTAAATTTATTGATGGTTGTGACTAGCTGAGGTTGTCAGTGGGAAAGGAAGTAGGAAATTGTTCTCCCATGTTGCCTTGCGCTAAGTGTAATTAAGATTGTGCATAGTTAAACGACTTTCTTGTGCTCAGTAATTTCGATAAACATTCACGTTAAGTGCTTATTCCATGTTTGCCGTCTCGTTGTGCTCAATGACTGCTCTGAAATGGTAACCAGGGGTGGGAGTTGTGTTGTAATTTCTGCTGCAACTTTCTCAAGTTTGTACGACTGACATGCATGGGAGCAGAATTTCTACATGTCAGGCAAAAATGTTGTTTTGTTGAATAATAAGCCTGTTGCATGAAAACAAAGTGTATATTTTCATAAGCCACTGCAACAATTATTCATCGTACGAGACCCTGTCGCATGAGGGTGGAATAAGCAGGCAGTATACGGTAGAGAGTATGTACAGACAGCTCTGTTTGCAAGCCGGCACATTTCCATGGTACATTCTTGAGAGAAGGACAAGCAGTGATTAAAACTGGATAGACGGCTGGATCGTTGAGGGACGTTATGACATTATAATTTATAAATACTGGAGCCACTTTTATCATGAAAATGTGTTTCTTTACAATACACTTGACACTAGTTATCTTCGGCAGTTTGCATAGTGCTGGAAACCGCTGCTGGAAAATTATGAAGAAAAAAAAATTACAAAAAAAAAATACAGCAGGTGTGCTGGACATTAGATTGGAATAAGAATTTTATTCCGTCTTATAATATTCACTCGTCAGCACATTTGAAGGTGTCAATAAGCAAGGCAGTAGGAAAGTGGATGAAAAGCAACAAGTAGATATTATCTAGAGTTACATTTTTCTGAAAATGCACATTTAGTTCAGAGCAGAACAGGGGGCACTGCCTTTCTCACACTGTATTTGGGATGTGTCCCACCGCTTGCATTGACCCAAGCGCAGCATGTTCAAACAAGGCAGGGAAGTTAAGTGGCGCCATCTAGTATTAACAATGGGTCATTGCACTAGATACGAGTTCCATCAATGCCAAAGTACTCTCTCAATCTCGTTAACCCCTTGTCCTGCTTAGGGTTACCTCAGTCCAGAGCCTGGCCCGGAATCACTGTCCTCAAGGCTGGGGGGGGGGTACACTCCGGACTGGACGCCAGCCACACACCCGTTCACACATTACTGGCAATTTAGAGTCACCTATTTACCTGAACTGCATGTCTTTGGACTGTGGGAGGAAACCAGAGCGCCCTGCACTCCACACCACTCCACGCAGGCTGAGCTGGATTCAAACCTACAGCCGCACAGCCCAGACACTGCGAAGCAGCAGCACCACCTGCTGCACTCCACTGCAGCCTATACTGTACATGCCAAAGGAGATATGAAATTCAGTTAATTGTGAAACTTTTAAAAACTTAATTTATAAATGTACTATGAGCAGGAGGGGGCAGCAGGTAGCACTACAACTTTTAATAAAGGAGTTTCTTCAGATATATTTCAGGTGTCACTGATGTAACTGACTGAGAGGCAAAGGCAGCAATCTCAGCCACGGAGAAGCAGGCAGTAGTGCCACAAAACTCAGCCCTGATCTCGGCCCTAGTCTCTATGAAAACTAATGCTCATCCTACAGAGTACATCATTTTACTGAGCAGGAACAAGACATGGTCTCAAAAGGTGAGCTGCCTTCACTTGGAGGGGATCCTCTTGCTTTCCCCTTGCCTTATGTACACAGATTAGACTTCTCACTCTTTGTCTTGTGCTCCTCATCCCAGTCTGCTGGAACGTGGGGCCTCTGTGTGTATTCACTCAATGTCTATCACTCTGGCTACTTTTAACATTACTGGCACCAAAAGGAGTGCTGTTCCAGTGAGCCGTACGATGGAGACCGAAGGTATTAGCATTTTTTTGCTCTAAGAAGAAGGAAAGCCCATTAAAATGCTAGCAGATGGGAATCAATGATCGTAGGCTGACACTACGTTCCCCAATGCTGCAACAAATACGAGAGCATTCAAATTAGATAGCAAAACACCTCTGTTCAAATTAAAATCTTAGCCCTCTTTGTCGAAGATTCCGCTGTGATTTGTTTCACACTGGAGCTGTAACAGATGTTAACGCGTCACCCGAAACGTAAGCGTCAAGATTACAGATACGATAATGATAATACTTCGATACCTTTTGAGACAGTAAACAAAAACCTCCAGCTGCAGCCTCTATGAATGGTCAAACTCTGTCATAACTGCACATAATATCAGTGACTCTCTGACAAAGCAGCTGCACAGAGTCACTATTTAAAAGACACCTAGAATATCTTTGGACTGTGGGAGGAAACCCATGCAGACACAGGGAGAACAAGCAAACTCCACGCAGACTGAGCAGGGATCAAACCCACGTCCTCTCGCACCACCCAGGCGCTGTGGGACAGCAGCGCTACTCGCTGTGCCATAATTTGTTTTGTCAGTGTTTCTGAACGGGACGAGGGTCCACTGTCTAGTAGTAGGTGTTCGAGAGGATGGAGATAGCCTCGGCTCATACGAACTGGCTAAAGGGCCATGGGGCATTCATTTAACAGGATGCTCCGCCAGGAAGATAAAAGGGTAGAAGAGCAGCATTTAAGAATTTTAACAGCAGCAGTGGAAAACGTGAACAACCACAGTTTGTAACAGCAGCTACTTTTGTCTCCAGCATGCAGCACAACATTATAGTACATAAAGACTTCTTGTTGTGCTTGTTTCCCAGGGGACAAGAAAGGGAGTTTCCTGGTGTAACGCCAAGAAAGACATGTGTTTGGAATGACACGTCACCGCTGACATAAAAAGGGGACACGTGGAGCACAGAAAGGTCACGGAGCTCTGGGCGAAAGACGGAGAGATGCAGGAAGAAAAAGAAGAAGAAAGATGAGGGGAATTGCTGAAAAGTGCTCTGAGGGAGGTAGGACAGAGGTATGGGAGAGAGAGGGCCGCTGTGCCTCGTGTCAAGAATATGACGAGTTCAGCATCCAGTTCTTCCTTCCCAGCCAGGAACAAGGTCCAACATCATAATATAAATCTCCAGTCCCCACGCTCCTCTCTGTACAACTCCAGAGATTATCGGTCTCATGACATTTTGAATGAAAACTCCAACAGGAGCAGCACTAAGTCTTTCTAATCCCAACAGCTGACGGAGACATTCTTGAGGGCTTGTATGGTTCCACATACTGCAGTACTCGCAAGATGCTCAAAACCAGAAGTTGGCAGGTTCTCGGTTTTGGTTCTTTAGCGGGAGAGCAAGCTCTCTTTTTGCCTCGGAACTGCTGAAACCCTTTCGGCATTCTCCTGACAGCTACAGAACTTTGCAACACACCATCGATCATGATCATTTTGGTATTTCCTATCAGACTGAATTGTAAAACAGCAACGTGTATAATGTGCTTGCGACACGGTTGTACTAGACAATCCAACTGGGCTCCAACGATCGTCTGTCCGCATGTAAATCTGTCTGTTGGAAATCGCACTTTTGTTTGCCTAAAGCTGTATGTAGCCTCAGAGAAAAGCATCTGCCAAATAAATGTAAAAGTGAATAAAAGCTGAATTTGTTAATTATACAGCCAATTCAAAAGTATTTCTAACCTTTAGAAGGTATGCAGAAATTAAATACCGTACATGAGGTACATTTAAGGGGCAGCACAGACATGCATAGTGGGTAATGCTGTTGCCTCACAGTTGCTGGGATATTTGGGTGCAGGTTCAAATCCAGCTCAGTCTGTGCAGAGTTTGCAAGTTCTTCCCAAGCCTATGAGGGTTTCCCCTGGATGCTCTGGTTTCCCACAGTCTGAAGACATACCTTCAAGGTGAATTGGTGATTCTAAACTTTCTGTAGTGTGTTCATGTATGAATACGTGTGTGGCTACCCTGTACCGGACAGGCCACCTGTTGAGGGCGTACCTCTCCTAGCCTAGCGCCCAGAGATTGCCGGATAGGGTCTGGACCGCCATGACCATGACAAGGATAATGGAAAGTTCTGAGGTTATTGAAAGCGAAAGAGGGGTACGTGTAAGGAGAGCAAAAGTGACATTGCGACTACACAAGATCTATAATGAGACCGTTGAGGATGCGCATGTGACGTTTAATTATTACCAACCAAAACACTAATGTTTCACCTGCGCATTTTTTTAAGAATTCTTCACTCAAGTTCTTTTGAACACCTGAGTCGGCCTGTTATTCAGAAACAACGAACAACAAAGCAAAAAAAATAAATGGCAAATACAAAGCCTTTTCTTAGAGATGATGTGTGAGAAATGTCTAGCCAGTAAGTGCCAGTGAAAAGTTTGGATGCACTTGCTGGAGACAATTTTTTCACAAGACACCCAGTTAACACAATACAACCCACACTGTCACCATCAACTCCTCGCATATCAATATATCACCATAAACTCCATATATGTAAAACGTGTTTTGAGAGGAATTTTTAAAAAGGTGAAGTCAAATGTAAGAAATGAGAAACCCTGTTATCATCGATTTTAATTACATGGTGGGTAAACGGCCTCGTCTGGCAGGACATCCAGATTCTGTTGGGCTCAAGTGATGCTAAAATAAGAATCTCACTCCCACAATTCAATAAGAGTAGCCTTGATCTCACACCAAACTATGTCAGGAAGCACACCCTGCTTCTACGATTCTCCCCGGCCAGCCGGCCTTGGGTGACACTGATGGAACTGACAGCTGTCGTATAGGTCTGACCGGGTCCTCCAGTGGGAAAGAGAACAAAAGCTGTGGTGAGTGATGGGTTTGAAAGGCAGGGCTTTATTCAGGGCACACCGATCCAGTGGGGGGTCCTACTCTTCTATGTCCAAACAAGGCTCTTCATCTAGTTGACTACAATAAGCATCCCATGCTGGTAAATATTACTGAGAATGGGTAAGAATGTCAGAATGTCGGCTAATCAAATAGCTTGGACGGCCACATGATTGGTAACAACAATAAGGTATTTTTAAAAATAACACTGAAGAAAGAAAGGATTTTGGACTCACATGTCACTGGCAATGGAGGAGTTCCTGGACATGGACTTGGGTGACAGCTCGTAGTCACTGTCGGAGCGGTACAGGAAAGATTCCCGCCGCTGGCTGTGCACAAAGTTCGCCTGGAGGATGAGCCCGGAGCCCGGACTGGCCATGGGGTCCAGGGGGCTGCGGCCCGAGGACGTACCATTGTCCACGTCGAAGCTGGGTGAGAGGGAAATGCAGTGAATGGTCAGCTGGGTGGGAAGAGCCTGAGTTACATCGCTAGTCGCTCTACATAGACAACCAAAGGAGCATGTGAAGTCTGTGGTACATATGAATCCTGGGTATATCCAGACTGTCATATATTCCCAGCCTGAGGTTCATACATGTTAAAAAATGTTAAAAAATAAGGAAAACACAAGTAATTTGTTACAGTCCGCTGGCTGAGACACTGGTTGACTTACTGATATACAGAACCCATATTTGCAAAATTTTACTTTTTTAATTTCCTTCATTAGTTTACTGAACAGCACTGAGTCACAGCCACGTACAATTATACAGGACGATGACGTAGCACTTTCAAATCCCAGAATTCCTTAGAATTGTCATGTAAATGAAATGTCATTTTTTCGAAGTGGAAGAAATTTAAACACTTCAGTCACCCACATATTTACAGAGAGGACATCCAGTGCTGAACACAACATTACACTACACTTTCTTACCAAATATATAAGAGTAATCAGTCTACACAGCTTTATCAAGAAAGGAATTCGGGTTGTGATTTAGCAAGGAGAGAAATCTAACTTTTCTGTTGAAGGTTTCAGGAGAGAAATCTAACTTTTTTGTTGAAGGTTTTTTGAAATGTTGCGTGAACCTCTTTCCAATAGACTTGTATCTAATCACATTCCCAGAATAAATGACTCAAAGTGCCTGGAGAGACTTTACATTGACAGCACATGTGACATTTCCCCTGGCACATCCTGTGAAGGCCCAATGGAGTGAGCTGATTCTGTGAATGAGCTTGAGGTTTTGTTCCTGGATGCTGAGGGAGGTGCAGGCATGGAAGACTTCAGCACATATAGACGACCATCCATTCGCAGTCACTAAAAGACTCGTCTACATCCTGTTCCCACGTCTCCTTCAGCGCGTCATAAGAACCCGTACCGACACTTCTTAAAACAGTGTACAATGCAGAGATCATTCCCCTGGAGTTGTCTTGATGTAATGACATTTGCAGTTTTATACTTAAAAATTAAATCAGATTAATCAAAAGAACATGTGTAATATGGGGGGAAGAAACACACACACACACATTTTCAGAACCGCTTGTCCCTCACGGGGTCACGGGAAACCGGAGCCTACCCGGCAACACAGGGCGTAAGGCCGGAGGGGGAAGGGAACACACCCAGGACGGGACGCCAGTCCGTCGCAAGGCACCCCAAGCAGGACTCGAACCCCAGACCCACCAAAGAGCAGGACTGCGGTCCAACCCACTGCGCCACCGCATCCCCCGGGGAAGAAACATTCAAAACCAAATTTCAGGTCTGACAATTTCTAAGATAATACTCACGCCATATAAAGTACTGGTATTTATCATGCAGTCTGCAGGCCCAGTCAGTTGTTAAGAAACGAGCTGTGGACAGTTCTGCTGCATCGACTGTAGAGGAGAAGGTCATCTAGGCCAAGGAGGCCTATGGTGACAAGACCTGAGATAACATGCAGCAGAACAGAACATGTGCACCCTGGCACTTTCTACGAACCAATCGGGTGCGTGCCGCTGAGTGACACCCTTGTGACGGAGTAGGTGACAGAGGCAGTTAGCCTGTGTCGGCTTAAAGGATTATACCTGCTTCACTCATCCGTCCTGCACGTCTCCCTTGGGGGGGTTACCCAGGGCCCCTGCCGCAAGCTCAGACAGGGCTCCCCCATCAATGGCGTCAGACGCCCTGGCATGATCCTCATTATCGTCACAGGTGTCTCCACAGGCTTTGCGGCCCTCATCTGGTAACAAATCGGTTTCTTTCTATTGTGAAGTCACACCACAGGCTCCCTGCTGGCTTTCCCGTAACGGCTGCGTCAGCCGTAGTCACGTGGCAGGCAACGCTGAGACAAAGCCGCGTTTCAGCCGCGTCTCTGCATAACCATCCTCTGTAGCTGGGAGGTGTGTAAGCCCCCGTGAGCTGGGATTACGCCAGGATCCATTGCCTGTGATTAATGATTGATGGTCTATCTGAAAACTTTGATTCACCACCTTGTGCATCTTCTGCCTCTACACAGAGAAACAAAAACAAGTTTAAAAAAAAAAAAAAAACCTCTCCTGAAAAATGTCCTTCCCACCTTCTGTAGCCATCTGTTGTTGTTGGCCAGATGCATCTGCGAACATTACTCTCCTATTAATTATCAGAGCATAAACAAAAAGAAGAGCATGAAAAAGAGTAAGAAAGCCACGAACGCTCAAAGCTATCCCATCCGCTGCCTCTCTGCAGCATTCTGCCCCAAGGCCGAGCCGTCACTCTCAGACCAGAGACGTGGGACCCTGTCCTCAGCGTGTCATGCTATTTATATAAAAGAACACACTCTATAAACCTGCTCTGAGAATTTCAAGGATGGCCGTCACATTTGGCTGGACTAAATTACTAGTATTTTGCTGTTATAATGTACCAAAAATCTTCCAAACCTAAAAAGGGCATTGCGGCTCTGAAATTAAGTATGAGCATGACAAATGGAATAAACCATATCGGTAGAGTGTTCTCAGTCCTGACATGTTTGCAATATACTGAGGCTCTGGGAATGGAACAGGCCCTGTACTTTTTAAACTCTCCTCAGTCCAGATGATGATTATGGCCTGAAAAAGCAGATGTCAAATTCTGGCTAGAGGACAGGAACAGGACGAGTCCTTACAAAACAACCTCTTACAGCTGTTAGAGCCAGAGAGAGGAAACGTCAATATGATCTGTGCACAGGCTGACGGTGGCAAGGAGCTTCAGAATGCCTGCTTTTGTGTTATGATTTAGGAGCCCCATTACAGCCATTAACCTCTCCAAAGGGGACGAATGGGAAACAGTAATGGTAGGAGCGAGCGGAACGTCGGATGCTGTTCGAACCAGCCACCCTTGAGTGCTGCGCCATCTCTCAGGTCCCAGGCTGAGGGCAGAGATGGGGCCAAAGCCAAGGTACCAGGGTGTGGGGGGAAGGAGGGGTGGTGCAGCCTCAAGCTACTGCTGATGTCTCTCTCCCGCAGGTCGTATCGTGCTACCGATCAGCATAGCAGTCTCCTGACTCAGACTCTTCCTCATGCATTATAGATGCATTATTATATCCTCTCTGTCAGAGCTTCCTCATCAGGTGAAACCCACCCGTGTGGCCTCGCTTGCTGCCAGTGGTCCCATCCCTTTGCTGCGTTCCAGGAAGGTGGGCAAGGGGCAGTGGGGAGTAACAGCAGAGGCTTTTAATGAGGTTGTCAGGCTGGCTGCACAGAAACCAAACACTGATGCGCAAGGAAGATGAATCTGCAATGATCTGAGCTGAAAGGTCAACTGAAACTACTTCCCGAAAACTGAACAGAAATAAACTGGTTGATATGAGATTGACTGGCATGGTGGAAGGACCTTAAAATAAGCCTAGAAAAAAATTAAATCACAACATTCTTCAGGAAACCTGAAATTCACGTTCTGAGGAATGGACTGGAAGAATCACAACAGAGGGAGTCACGTGTAATTATGAGCACGGCACAGCAAATCAATCTCTAGCCTGCAAGGTCAAGTAGGGTCTTTGATGAGGTCCGCCTGTCACTGACAGCGACCAATGCCTCACACAGACTTTATGACGACACTGCTACGAACCAACAACAGCTTCCAAAAGGACACACCTCAGCCTGGGGTCTTGCCTAATTAGACATAAACATCTGCTCTTGCACAGCCAGTATCATTACTGTAATCCCCAACTCCAACTAATCCGATTAGGTCAAAGGTTAATTGACTTCACAGCCAAGCCCCTTCTGAAAGGTCATAATCGTACTTTGAACATAGCATTTTGTACACCGATGGTCTTACTTGTTTCTTTTTCTGATCTGATAAGAAATTAACTGAAAATATTGAATTTAATTTGGAAAAATATCAAAATTTTTTAATTTCTCACAAGAAGAAAAAAAAACAAACAAACAAAGACCATGCAGCGACTTTGCTCTGAATGCAATTATTAGCACTATGGATGGATGGAAGTGCCATCGAATCGAATTAGACTCATAGTGACCACTTGTGTGATTTCCAAGGAATGGTAGTAAGAGAAGTGGTTTGCCAGTGTGTCTTCCATGCATGCTAGTGGGGTGCAAACAGGGGGAGAATCATACAAATCTCACACCCACTGAGCAGCTCATGAGCTCAGAGGCACCGGATTTACCCCCCTTATTAGTGCTAACTGCTCCAGAAAGCCATTATGGCCACAGGACATGCCAGGCATGCTTTCACAGCAATTATGACCATGAGCGGTCTCTGATCAGCTGCACATTTCCTTCATTCTTAATATTTCCTGTGCTGTTGGTTGAACCATTTGGACCCTTGCAGGTAAAAATCCTGCCCCTAAAGAACTACAGTCATACTACTCTGACCATCCTTCTTATCTTCCCCTTTAAATTATGGACCATGGAGAATAGGAAATGCTAGTGAGGAAAGTCATACACCAGGAAACATGTGGTTTTGCTCAGAACTGTGAGCTGATCCCAAGCAAACTAACAAACCCAGGTCATGCATTTTTACTCTGAGCCTGGTGTATGTACAAGAAGCTTCAACTTCTTGGTGGAAGTGGTCATTCCATACTTTTATCAGTTATTCTGGATGAGGCAACACAGAACACAACTGAACCTTGTTGGGAGGATTTCCAGCACCATGCTCTTTGACTTTCTTGTATTTATGTAAAGATACCACTGCTCCTAGTTACTCCAGAGTTAAAACCCCCCCAGAAGGGACCGGTGAAGGAGAACATATGGAAGAGGAAGAAGGACCACCCAGATGACTGTTACTAGGTAAGCTGTTGCACCAAGGGCGATCCCAGTTGTCTGGGAAACAGGACCCCTCCAGGTTCTCCAGCACAGGTGGTGACGTGTTGAAGGTCGATGTATTGGAGTGCTTTATGGGAGTGACTTGCACACCGCTTTAAAAAAAAGCCCACTGGGGTTCACATCTGTAACGCAAATCCCCAACCAACAGGAAAAGGCTGAGTTCAGAGCTGGAATAACACTGGAACTGTGTCCTCTTTCAACCTGTTTCAGACTCGCTTCACTGCCCGTTTCAAACACAGAACAAGTTCTTTTCCCGGGAAAAGGCAATGCAAACAATTACCAGCCTCAGGTTATCGCTCCTACTATGCTGCAGAGCAGAAAAGGCTCCTAAGGCATAGGGTTCTATGTATCTCCAAAAAGTGATGGTGCCTTAAAGTTCACTGTTCATGGAACACGTACGCAGTGGCATGAAACACTGTCTGTGATGACAGGACAGGTTGTGGAAAGTGTAGATGTGGGGATGACAGAGGAGAGGCAGTACTGATGGGAGCGATCACCCGCCTAAACTTTCAGATTGCAAGTGAGCAACAAAGTCCACTATGGCTTTTTTGGTACATTTAAAAACTGAATATGAATAGCAGTAATGATTAAAAGGCAGATACCAGATATAGTGACCTTATGTCTTTTCACTTCAACTTTTCCTTGATAATTTGCATTTACAGAGAGATTATCACTATTTCTCAGTGGCAGGTGTGCAAAACCGCAACGATGCGTTGAGAGTCTAGCAACACGGTCCTGTTGCTACAACAACACCGCACACAGCACAACAGAGGGATAATGGGAATGGTAGGTGGCTGTCCTCATGCCGGCTGGCACATCATGCACGTGATAAAGGGGCTATTTTAGAAGGCGGTGAAGACAGACTGGAGATGAAGGGGCAGAGAAGGAACCACATGGGACAGAGGGTGTTGCCCTTGGCCCAGTTTGCTAGAGGTCACTGCTCAAAAAAACACAGCCAGAAGGAGATACAAGACACACATGTACAGAGTATGGGACTTGAACTGAGAATCCTTGTGTCACAAGTGCAGATCTTTAACTGCTGTGGTAAAAAAGATAAAAATGATGAAAAAAGTTCCAGTTATAGCCACCCATGTGTCAAGCACTTTATTGGTACCATCTATGGGAACATCCCATGACAAGCGAGGCTTGACTCAATGTGCCGGATCACTGTATTCCAGCTGCTCAGCGGATGCAAGTTTTTCTGTTTTTAGCACGGATAGAGTTTTGATTTGAGCGAAGGATCTAAATGGGGTCTAACAACTCAGTGGGTTATAAGATGTGACATCTGTAGCTGGACACAGGGGGAGGGTGCTGGTCTGCTTACTGGCCCTAGGCTCTGCTATGACATGAGACTTGACTGTCATCGTTCATCCTCCATCCCTGAGTCCTCTAAAGGGGAAAAGTAAACAACAGCACTGGACAAATGGGCCAACTAGAAGCAGCGAAGTGCAGATTATGCTCACGAGTCAGAAAACCAAAAAATTACACACAAGATTGAAGTAAAATAGTAGTAGAACAGTAGACTGGCTAAAAAAATGACACATAATACTGCATCCAAATACCAGATGTACCAACAGCTATATACTGAGGTGCTACAATTCAGCCAGGAATTAACAACCTTCCTGTCATCCAGATATTTTGCTATTAACTACAATATTTCTTATCATCATAGAGCTTATCGGTGCTCAGTTAAAGATGATCAGATTTTAGTGTCAGAAAAAGAAAAATGTAGCAGGCGCCCTGAATGAAACATTTTAGCACGTAGAAAGCAGACAGGGAAGCTGGAAGGAGCTTAACACACCCAACATAAAGGTAACTAACTGTGCAACACATTTGTCCTGAGATCCACCTTGGCTGAGGAACGGTGTGCAAAGGGATGGATTCCCTTCCTCCATCACCCAGCACTCCTCTCCGAGGACCATGTTTGCTTTGCAATGTTAGATGGTTAGATGACGCAGAGGGTTCAAACTATGCATGTGTCCCAGGGGCCAGCTTCTCCCTTGTGGGCTTCCAGTCAAACACAAACACTGAATAAGCAATGTAAATACAAAACCCAAACAGTGCCAGCACATCTTGAATTCTATGTGTCCTTTAACAAAATGGTAACTGCAAGAAACCCAGGATCCAATAATCAAGCTGGCTGACGTGTAAAGTTTTATAGGCATTTTCCCAAAGCCAGTACCAGCACTTCTCTCATATTCGTCAGTTCCATGAACTAAGAGCCAAAGCCTGTCATTCTTTCATTGAAACAAGTTTTCACTGAACCATTTTTCACTATGTTGAGTCTGATGAGGAAATACAGAAGAGTAAACCTAAAAAGAACTGTACATAAATAAGACTGTTTATTGCTTAACGGAGTATATTTCTTTTTTCAATTAATCATGCACAACAATGCTGTGTGATGACAACTCCACATGAGGTCTGCAGCCTTTACATAACTACATGACTTTGAGAAATGTCCATAAATGAGCCCTCCCCTTTTAAACAGGGTCTTTTGCCAGTGGCAGCCTGGACGCAGACTGAGAAAATGCAGTCACAATAAAGAGCCTCCAAGGTCTCCGCTATCATGATGAATGCTTCTGCTGTGCTGACACAGTAATACTAGCTGTCTTATACCTCTTCTGAACAACCTTCTGAGCAAGGCCAAAGGCCAGATGGGGGAGGTGAAGGACCTCTGAAGCAACTGCCGCACTCTCGTGTACCGGTCCGAGTTCCCAAAAGGGTACATTCAGTACCATAATGAAACGATACTGTAACGCACTGCCTTAAAAGTATTAGATTCGTGGAAATATGGCACACACGGCAAAACCAGAACACAATTTTGCTGGATTCTTACTGACGGAAACCCTCTGCTCAAACAATGTAAAGTGATGGGTGTGTACAAAACTTAAAATATTTGTAAAATCTCTCCATCAAATTGCCCCTCATTTAAAAAGTAACCCAAGTATTCCAATTTTCTGAACTTTTCCAGCAAGGAAAATAGCTGGCTGGCAGCAGTGTTTGTGCACACAGCTCAGGACGTTTCCAAGGGTGCGAGTTAGTCTGGAAAGAGCCTGCACTCCTCAGACATGGAGAGGCAGCGTGAAAACAGATGGAGAAGGGGGATGGAGATTCCGTCTCGGCCTCGGACTCCCTTCACCAATGAGACACCTGACACAGGCGACCCTATCAGCCAGGGCCAAAGGTTCGGATATCATGTGATGTACCCAACTGCATCGAACCAGTTAAACGCCATGGAAGCACTTGTCCATTTTAAAGAGAAATTTTACGTTTTCAGTACACAGATACGAAAAAACAAACATTTTATAAATGACATATATGAACTACCTAGAAACGCATAACATTTTTTCTAATATACTGTTTTTTTTTTTTTACTTGTAGCACTGCATTCATTTACACTGGACTGGAAACACAGCACTGGAACTACAAGGAAAAGCACATCATGGACGAGATACAAGATTTTCAGTGATGTACACATTACATTTTTGTTCTAAAATGATACCGATCCAAGAAGACATAAAACTACACCACTGTATTTTCTGAACAAAGTACATGTGGAAAAGATTAACAGTGCCTTTCCGGAAAGATTTGCACACGAGGCAAGATATGAAACTGCATCACTGAACGTACACATGAAATCACGTAATACAGATATTTCATGCATGACACCTGAGAAACAGAATCGGCGAGCAGCAGTGGGTGTCAACTCTGACTGTCTCCTGAATCCAGTGCAGAGATGGAGCTCTTACAAATCTGTAACTAATGAACACAGCAGTGGAAGCTGACCAAACACAACCAACACCCAAACTCATGACAGCGGTTGAGGACAAAACAGGGTTCGGGGATGAAGGAACGAAGCTCAGCGGTCCAGAGGTACAGGGAATGTGTTGGAAAAAAATAATAGAGCGATTTAAAACAAGGGGGGAATTAAGTCCTACGAGAGAGGGAGATTTGTTTATTGTGTTATCATATCTGTCATTATGCCACTACTTGCTGTATAGTTCCCTTGCTTTTTTGGTCAGTTCTATGTTTGCTACAGCCTAAATGTCATGTTAGTAGTAAAATGACTGAAAACCTCAACAGACTTAAAGAGCAAGAGGCGGGATAGAGTGGAAGAGAGGAGAGGAAAAGTACGAGAGAGCACAGAGAGGCAAGATTTACCAGATCCCTTCCATGTTCCGCAAGGAGCTTGTGGAGCGGGACCGTGGCTTCATTACGATACTCATGCTGAAGATGCTGTCGGCCCCTTGTTAATCCTCGCTGGCTCCTACTCGGATCTGCATGCCACGGCGTCTGTGCCTGCCACAGCTACCATCCAGGCACCAGCAGTGCTCTGCTAGCGCTCTGTGTGTGTATGTGTGATCTCTGCTGCTTCCACAAGCTGCTGTGAACAAGGAATGTGCCCCCGGGTGCCGGGTGGGCAGGCCGGGGCCACGCAACCCGAGGAAAGCGCAGGTCTCCGCCGGCACGGCAGCTCCGCATCCGACACCTTGTGCTGGTTTTCGCGCGCGTGTGTGTCTGCCTGCGCGCGAGTGTGTGTGGGGACCCAGCAGGTCCCACTGATCGCTCACTGCAGCTCGCTCAGTCGGGAGTTAGCGACTGGAAAGGCGCCGACTGCCTCTGAGAAGGTGGAGGGGGAGAAAGGGGGAGTGACAAGGAAAGACACAGAGAAAGAGAGGGAGAGACATAACAGGGAGAGAGCAGAGAGAGAGGGAGTCATGTAACAAAGGACTGACAAAAAAGAAAAAGAAGGGGGGAGAAAGAGAGTCAAATAACACTTTAGCAGAGAGGGAGAAAAGGACGGAAAGAAAGAGAGAGACTGCCACTCCAGTGACTCAAGGACGCTCCTGCATAAAGAATAGGCTCGCGTGCCACGAGCTCTCTCCAGGGGACCCTGTCCCTCACTTGTCACTGGTGAATGGAGTTGCTTTACCTGGTTCAACGGACAAAAGGCTTCGGTTGGGATCACAAAGTTTGCTGGGAGGGAATTCCCAACCACGCATTCAAATGGAGAGTGCAGAAAACAAACGGCAACCTGCACCGCTTCACATTTACACCGGAAATGGTACAAAACACTAGCTGGTGACTAGGAAAGTTTCATTGTTAATTCACAACATACTGTACACGCTATGGCGTGGCTAAACGTTTAGAGTCGTTACATACATGTACTTTTAACTTTGCTGTGCGGGATGGTGCACGCTTCACATTTTAAGTAGTTCTTGATAAGGTCAGCTGCAACATATGTGTCAAGGTACAGGTCAAACTTGACGAGTTTTGCGATAAGGCGATTGAGCTGGGGTCACGCTGAATATGCGCGGCCATTATGGAAGGACGTCCAAGAAAGGACAAAGCGGTCCGCCGCGTGTCCTGATGCCGTTTGAGCGAAGACTATTTTTTGAATGCGGCAGGTCTTCCCAGCAGGCTTTCGCATTGTGTTTCACATCCTGTGTCTCCCCATTGTGTCCCAGGCAGAGGAACGCGGGTGACTGCAAATCTGCTTCTTTAGACTCAACAACAAAGTGCTTTACCAAGGGCAGGGAGAGCTGACATGGGAAGCCCCTGGGCCGTGGCTCCGCTGCACGCCGCGCAGTCTGCGGCATTAACGACACAGATTCTGGTCTTGACGGAATGGAGGTGGCAAGACGAACCGTGTTCGCCAACATCCTGTTTTTGGTGAGCTGAACACCTGTTAATGAATAACTATCCCAACACCTGTTAATGAATTAACTATCCGCTCTGACTCGTCACTCACTTTGCGCTGGAAAGTAAACGCATGCAGACAAACCACAAATTAACTGCATGTACTGTATAATGGAGTTGTATTTTTATTAATACATTTAATCGATGACATAGGTCAGTTTTCCGAGGGTTTGTTGCGGGGTCCAGGACTGCAGCAAGGCAGACGGGAGGTTTACACGCAAACAAAACGGCGGCTCTCACCAGGGCTGTAAACTGAGTGCATCGCTCAGGAATGCCACTGTACCATGTAACACATTGATAGGTATGTGAGGCGTACAGAAGCCTAGGCCACCAAGACACATCTCAGTCAATGCCTTGAATCAGCACAATGTATCAAAAAGGATCACATATTTTGGACAGTCCAGCGAAAACTACTTTCTCAGAGGTACATTATTAGATTAGTGATTAGTTAACATTAATAAAAAGCTGTTGTTTTCCTAGCAGCTGATGTAGTTGGAGCAATCGTTTATGTTTTTGCAGTTTATCTGGGACTGGTTATTTTATCATGCAAAAAAGGTCCAGCAATGTTCACCTCAGCTCTACTGCTGACACACAGGTCTTTTACAGACTCCGCAACGTCGATCGTGTGTCTGAAACTCGCCCTTTCCCTTTAACTGGAGCCGAGACTTCGATAGCCACCACGTGCGCCGTGACGTCAGAACGCATCTATCAAACGCGTCGCCGGTTCCTCAACTACGTCAAAGCGCGCGCTGAGGCCCGCGGTAATCCCCCCTCCCCCAGCTTCAATATTCCAGGTCACGAGCTGATACACGCGGACGCAGCACGTTGTTTTCGTTCATCACAGCAGGATAAATAATCCTTACTCTTAAAATTTAGTACGCTTCAACCTAATAGGCCTGCTGTTTTCTGTTAACCAGAACTGAAATTCGTCAGTGTTCTAGTTACTGTCAATAAATTGTCATTCTTTTTTGCCATTAGATTATATCTGTAAATTCTCCGAATATTACTCCTTTAGTCTAGAGGAAACGGTGACTCGTGTATTCACTCGTACACGTGACATAATAATAAATTAAATAAAAGTTACTAATTAAGAACTGCGAAACGCCTCAGATCGCATTTCTTCGCTCCGCTCCGTCCCTCGCGGCAGAGCCGTACAGACAAGAGTCCCGGGCAGCGCGAGCGCGAGCGCGAGCAAGGCCCACGTCCGCCTGTCGGTTCACTTTACAGTATCGTACATTTAACAGACCTAGGGGCCTGGGACACACACGCTAGACCCTGCCTGTACACCTTCCTCTCGGATTATTAAAGGGGGAAATCTTGGTCTCGATCCGACCCCTTTATTGCATAGCACAGGGTTACTATACGTACGGTGCACCGCTTATATATATTATTCACTTATCGCTGTAAATGAGTATCATTTTCACACAAAAACGCCAATGAATGGCGAATGAGTCAGAACAAACTTGTGGTATGGGTTATGATGCAGCTGAGAACGTTCGCCTCCGCGTGGTCACAGAACGCACAACGAGTGGACGCGCGCAACTCTCAGTCTATAAACCGGAGAACTGAGTAGGCACAACCCGCTAGAGACGCCCAGTCCACGGCAGAGTGTGGCCACACGTGCTTTATTCACATGGCCAGTTTAGAGACCAGTTCAAATCCAACACCTCTCTGGACTGTGGGAGGAAAACCACGCAGACGCGGGGGGGGAAAAAAAAAAAAAGAGAGAAACTCTACACGGACTGAACTGAACTCGAACCCGCGCCCCGCTCATTGGAAGTGACATCCACATCTGGCAACACGCGCAACATCTGTACATTGTGACACTGACGAGGACCTTTTCATTGCATTACACTCTCCGCGTTTCAGTATTTACACATGTTGCGTTATAAGAAGCATGCAGGTCGCCGGCTGGCATTGGCAGTAAAACAAAGAAAAAAAACTGCAGAGATATATTAATGCACAGTATTATTGCCGTGGGAGAGCAGGCGAACTGATAAAATAAGACAGAATGCAGAGGAAACCTAACGCAGAATTAGGTCGAAGACCAGCAGGGGGCAGAACACCCTCCTAAAAGCAAAAGCAGAAATTAAGTTTATTTTGCGATCTTACTTTCTACAAGACAATCGAGCAGCCAGTAATACACATACATTCATCAGAATGCAGAGAATGCTGACAACGTGCTTTAGGTACACAGTGTGCCTAAAAACAAGCCCGGAGCAGCTCAGGTGACATAAGCAGACAGACAGACCCTTGCATGGTGCATTATTAGAGCAGTTATGCAACTCCAGTACTCAGCAAATAAAACACGTTTTAAAAGTGAGTACAGTGGTCCACCCATACTGCTTCGGCGTACTCGCGAGGAGCAAGCGATGCCACCGCACCTGTGGCGAGTGTGTCTCTTGTGCAGCAGTAGAAACCTCAGATCACCCATCTCCGATCGCATGGGCCCAAAGCACAGAGACAGTTTTGCCACTAAAAGCCATTCGCGACGAGGTTACCTACCCACTTGTCCAGTCTTGCTCAGTCATTTCCTTCCTCATTTTTCTTACATTTCTGCTTATTGACTTGAATTCATCTTTTTCTTGTTTAGTTGAAGGCTTTATTAGAGGAGAGTTATGAATCTCCATACTTATACCTGTGCATATTTACTGGAACATTTTAATCACCACACTCACAGGTTTCAGTTTGCATCATCACCCTACAGAAATCTGATAAGACTTAACCCTGCAGTCTTGTGTTCACAGATTGCTTCTTCCTAAAAAAATGACATTTGCTGGCCCGGCCTGACATATTAACGATCTCCCAACAATATATAGGGGTGTTTCTGAAAAGACAACATATCAGCGTAATGACTGTGTGAAACAGTTTGAGCAATTCAGCTCCCAGCTGTGGGTGGCATTAAAAACATCGTTCACCATCATTTCTCTTTCCTGTTTACTATATCACCACATACACTTACCACAATTTAATCTCTCATGTAAAAGTCAAACAAATTTCCTGAAGCGATCAAACCTGAAAACTCCAATATTGATTAAGCAGCTCTCTTAAAGACATCAGTCGTGCAAAGCGGATTAGGGAAAGAGAGTAAAGATGGTCCGGTCCTCGCAGGTCCACCCATTCTAGCCCCATTTTTCTAGCTCAAAATCAAGCTCAGAAATGCTTTACTGGCAGGAAATGAAGTATATATTAAAAACAAGAAAATTCCCCCCATCTTTTGCATGACAGCACCCTAACTGTGGACTACTAACATAAGCTCTGCCCCTGCACTGCATATTTTACATTTACTGTATCCATACCGTCCTTCACAAACTTATCAGAGAGACCCGCAGTCATACACGTAAAATCAAAGAATTTCTCCATATTTCAGTCCCTGCTCCTTGTGGAACAACAATAATCGCTGCTTTCAAATAAACTATGTAAACCGTAACAGAGGAGGGGATGTATATCAGGCCAGAACACAAGTCCACATCAGGCTCCTCGAGTTGTTCAGTGAGGACACCCTTCAGTTCTCCTTCCTATCTCACAAAACACACTGGGTTATACAGCAGACTTCATAAATCTCAACGCTAATCCCTGGCCGAAGGCGCATCTGTCATTTGTTGAGGTTTTTCTCTCCGGACGATTCGCAACGCTAGCCGAAGGAGCACTTTGATCACACAAATGACACGGGTGCGTCTGTCTACCTGTAGCACCTAAGCAGGAGCTTCCTCTTCTTGCCCCTGGAAGGGCCAGGCAGGAGATCGAAGGAGTCCATGGGTGAGGCGGTGGACGGTACGAGGCGGGCTGCAGGGCGAGCTTGAACTCTCTAGAGCGTGGCGCGCCGCACTGGCCCACTGCGGGACCTGCTTCCTGATTCTTACTTGCTTGAGTCACAGCTCATGAAAGTGGACCTCGACTGAGCAGTTTTCACTCGTCCCTTTCTAGGTTCCTTGCTCTGTCTGCACTGACTGTACCTCAGTTCCCTGTTCCCCTTGTAGCTGAAGAGACTCAGGGTAGAGCTTTAGACCCACATGGAATCTACCATCTAACACACACACACACACAGACAGACAGAGACCAAACCACAAGATTTGTGTTTCTGCTCTTTGACTGCTCATCTGAATGTAAGCTCATCTAGATGTCTGCTAACCCCCGAGCAGCAAGGCTTACGTCTTCTGATGGAGAAATAGTCGAAAGGTTTTCAATGACACCTGCTGCTCAATGCTCAAATGACTAGCTAAGTTCTTCTTCTCGTCTTCAAAACAATACCTTAAGTGTCTTAGTGCAGCTGTGAGTGACAGCCGAGTTCAGCCAATGAGCTCGGCGCGGTCACGCCACTCCAGACAACTGCCATTTGAAAGTTCCCGTTTCTCGCAGACCGCGGCCCGGACCCCTCCCCCCTCATCGCGGCCACACGCTCGCCCCGCCTTCCGTCGTCAAGGTAACGGCCTGCTTGACGCTCCGCGAGTGAGCGTGCGCGCGGTGTGAACAAGGCAGGAGATGGACTGCGACACGGACAGAGACGGGGACACGAGCGCCTCCTCGGGAGTGCAGTCCACGGGATTAGGTAGAGGGACATGTCGCAGGCAGGTCACCCGGCTGACCTCAAGTAGCCCTAAGGCGGCTGCTCTGCAGCTCCGCGTCGTCGGTTCGGTTGCGTCGCTGCGGCGCTTAAAAATATCGGGAATAACGTCACTGTGGCTTTAGCTCATTACCGCGGCTCGGGATGAGTCCCGCCCCTGGCTGTGCGCCAAGGAGCACTCGAACCCAGGTCTGCTACTTGTGTGCTACTTATGTGCTACTTGTGTGCTGCACCCTGCTGTTCAGATGATCGTCGATGTCGGTTCGTTGCCAGTGGACGTAACATCGTATAGAGCAAAGTAAGTGGTTTATGTGAAGGGACGAGGAGTACCGCAAACAGTAATCCACAAATCATTAAATCAGCAGAATATGAGAAATCGAAGAAAAACAACACAACTTAAGTAACACGTGTTACAATCAAGTGAAACATGAAATAATCGGTCAACAAAAATAAATAAAATCGATACATACTTATAGAATTGTGTATTCTATTTTCCTTTTGATTTTCACATCATCCTCCCTATAATCATTATAATAATGCATTTCCTGAAAAATCCTTCGCAAATCGAATTCTCATCATCGAAATATACGTATAATTACCATGGAAACACTTTTGAATGCGTTTCGGAGCTCCGAAGTTCACGTGGTGCCATGGCATGATGATGCTAAAATATCACCAAAATCGCATTAAAGTGGACGCGGACGCAGTTATATCAATAGTTCTCATGCCACAATAGTCGAACGAGGCAGCTTCCCTGCATTAAACACTAGTACTTTTCGGGTGTCTACCGTTCAGCTCGTCCGTAGCTACTACTAGTAGGTACCGCGCACACACTTCGCAAAGCGTGACTTTCCTCCAGTTCTCCCTCATTCACTCCCACTGACTGTGCAAAGAAAAACGTGTTTCGGGTGGACTGGTGACTCGATGCCTGGCCCGTGTGCCCCACATTACTCTCCTCCTGACACTAAGGTAAAGCCAAAAACCACGTGTAACCTGTTAAGCCACGTTACAATAAACTTGCGCACAGTACACATCATCATGACATAATTAATGAAACATTCTTAGATTCTAAACATGTTTTTGCAAAAACATTTTAAATGCTTATAAAAAGAAACCTTAAAGCATACAAACAGAACAGATATACTGTGTAGGTATACACGGCTCCCGCATCCTTAATAAAAATGGGAATAAATGCCCAGTAAAATGAAGTAGGAGTTTTTTAACTGTAACTCGAACGCGCGCATCTTAAGTGATGACTACAAGCGCCGCATGTAAGCGACAATTTCATTGGTCACAAACGGCACTTTTGAAATCTCATTGGTCACTAACCGAGCGTCTGCGTCCGCTAATGGACGGTCTTGATTGGTTGATCTGGTCAGGACTGACAGTTTGACCCTTGGCGCTTCACCTGGTTCCTACTTGTTCAGTTGACCGTCACCGTGTACAGGGAATTGAGAGTGCTGCTGGAGCGCTTTATCTGTAACTTACGGACTTGCAGACATCATCCGAATACATTAAGTATTTAAGCACTCAAGTGTTTAATGTAAAAAGTAAATACCTGGATGGAAGTGGAACGCTAGTCAGGGAGAATACTTTCTTTTCAAGGGAAATGCTTAATCACATTCATTTGTCGTTATGTCATGTTTAGACTTGCATGATGTCAGCACAACACTGATACACAAGGAATTGAAAAAGATTTGTTTTTAGATGATATTCAAAACACTTTTTGCCACTGTCAGACCGCTAGCTGGATAATCACCTTAGCCGATGAAAGCTTCATACAGCATGAAGGTGCTGCAATTACTGCACAAAAGGCGGCCCAGCAGGTAGTGCTGGTGCCTCAGGGAGCCTGGAAGGTGTGAATCCCTGCTCGGTCTGTGACTGAGGATATCATCATGTCATGCCTTTGCGCTCTATTCTTCCGGAACAGGTTTCGGACCGTCATTACCCTGCACTCGACAAAGTTGTTGTTGACAGTGAGTATTAGGTCTTGGATCACCGTGTATCAGTTATTTTAGCTAAACTGTGATACTGTGTATTCACTTAACAGTCTGTGCAGAATCAGTAGGCTAGGTGAATGAACACGCAAAAGAAAAACCATTCAGTTCTTTTTTTTTGGAGTACTGGAAATTTTACTCAGTGAAAAGTTGTCTGAAATTTTGTATTTGAAACCCGTAGAATTGGACACAAGCATAAAACAGTGAAGTACTGGTGTTAACTATTAACTAAGAATTAACTGAGGCTGAGATACAGCTCATTACATCAAGACAACTCCAGGGGAATGATCTCTGCATTGTACACTGTTTTAAGAAGTGTCGGTACGGGTTCTTATGACGCGCTGAAGGAGACGTGGGAACAGGATGTAGACGAGTCTTTTAGTGACTGCGAATGGATGGTCGTCTATATGTGCTGAAGTCTTCCCTGCCCGCACCTCCCTCAGCATCCAGGAACAAAACCTCAAGCTCATTCACAGAATCAGCTCACTCCATTGGGCCTTCACAGGATGTGCCAGGGGAAATGTCACATGTGCTGTCAATGTAAAGTCTCTCCAGGCACTTTGAGTCATTTATTCTGGGAATGTGATTAGATACAAGTCTATTGGAAAGAGGTTCACGCAACATTTCAAAAAACCTTCAACAAAAAAGTTCGATTTTTTTCCCCCATGTATTTTCATGTAAGTCACAACCCAAAATCCTCTTTGATGATTATATGGTACAAAGACTGATTACTCTTACAGACGTGGCAAGGAAATATAATTTAATGGTACAGTCCACACCAGAGGTTCCCTTAGTAAAGGTGTGGATAACTGAGGTGCTTAATTTTATTCTGCTTTGAAAATTAACATTTGATGTGCATAGTAATTCTGAAATGACTGCACACCCTTCCGGAATTTATTAGAAGGTGCTGCATGGTCATGCCTCTGAATTATTGTAACCTTTTGACATTGAGGCCTTGCTCTATGTATGTGGACAGTGTACTGTTTATTTCTTTATTGCCATTAATGCAAAAAACTATGCAGCATGTCCAGAAATGCAGTACTACATTACAAGTACAAGAATGATCTGGTTTAATAAACATTTTATACGTTCCACTTTTGCTTACCATATATTGTAAAGTGGTTTGGTACCTAAATAAAAGGTGTCGTGTCACTCAGTTCAGAGTTTGCATTTTCACCCTGGCAGCTAAATCCTTAGCATCTCTAGTGCTGTCACACCAGTGTGACACCTGGAGGTATTTCTCAGACATGAGCAATGTCAGTTGACAGTTGATTAGACATCCTAAACCCTGTATTGCTGAGCCTCCTGCTGCCCATATTGAAGACAGAGTGATCTTGAATTTTTACCTTGCAGCGCCCCCTACAGGCAAAGTCTAAGGAGTAAAAGGTGGGATTCAGGCTCAACCCAATCTACTCTCACCACATTTAAACAGTGACAACTTTTCTTGAAATTTGTCCAGAGTTAAGGATATCACACTGCATTAGGAGTGATTAGTTCCATTTTGGATGTACTTATCTGAAACCTTTTTACCTCTCCACGTTTCAAAGACAACTGAGGGAAGGAGGCAGGAGGAATCACATTGCCCTCCCACGATGTACTTACCTGCAAGGGAAGTGAAAAACAGGTCATTGCCATGATAAGTGCATACATGTAACACTTCTTTTGTCCATTTACATTCAGAAACCGAGCTGAGTTTTGCAGGTCATTTCCTAAATGTCAAAATATGTAGCCAATTTCAGAACACATGGACAATGCTCATGAGGACAACTTGTGTTCAGCCGGCTCATTCTGAGTATTTTAATGCTTTTGCTCCTTCTCTCACACACATGTTCCTGTGGCACATGTGCATATTTACTCAGGCTTGACAATAAGTTTTACTTAATTGCTCGGGGGGGAAGTACGGATTAAAGTGGACACGCTTCTGGGGTTCTTGTAGATCGTAGCAGTGCCTCATTGTGGTGCTGCTGTGTGGATGCACAGACATCCTGCACCCACTGTGGTGTCCTGAAGACAACAACAACATATGCTATGTTTGAGGATGCCTTTTCTTCTGCGATGCTATGGCGACTGCGTTCCCAGGAGACGTCGCTGTGTACTGTCCTTATCGGGCTCTCAGTGCAAACAAGCCCAGCGGCAGACGTGGGTCAGCATGCAGGAGCCAGCCGCCTTGTCGCCGGACCTCCGTGCACACAGTGCCTGGAGACCGTGGATGCGGTGGCCATGACCGCTATGGCACAAGTACACCCAGTGATGCTGACAGATGAGGAAGTACCCACAAATTGTTGTGGAAAAAAAGAACCTGGAGCCCATGACATAACAAGGTATCCATACGTGACCAGAAGCATGGTGGAGATCCCTTGAGATCAATATTGTCATCAGCACACCCTGGTTGGATTCAGCCTCTACCCCGTCACTCTTATCTGAGTACCGGTTACAAAAAACATGCACTTGTTTAAAGATCATGGTCTGTTGAAGGGAGGGGATGGGCAAGATACTGCTTAAGTAAACATTTGTTGACAGTGCCACACAATAATGGTGAAGGTGGAGCGGAACGGCTCCAGGTGCAAACTGGACATTCATTTATCGATTTAACGCTGCATGTGATGCTAACAGTCTGGTGCTCACTGTGATTCTCTCACAAATGCAGGATGTAACTGCTTTTCAAGTGGGCGTTCAGCTCTTTGCATTCAAGTAGCTTTGAGGTAAAGCCAAGTTAATGTTAAACACACACCGTTTATTTAGCGTTGAAGTCAAGGTCAACTGTGAGCTTGACCAGAAGACCATATCAATCACTTCGCCAGCATGCTGTTTAAGGGGTGAAACACTCTTTTTAATAGTACACCATGTCTGATGTATTAAGGAACTCATTCCTGCAGACGCCAGCGATCAAACACAGCCCTCTGGAGGAAAACGTTACGCCAAATTCCCCGTTTGTTTGGGAAGGAAAGCTGCGTTCATTGGCCTCATTTGTTTATTCCTCTCATTAGTGCGATGCACAGAAATGTGCATTCTCACAAGGTTGACTCTGGGGTGTAGTCAAGTGTAACAGTGCCCACACAAAAGTGTTAAACATTAAGGCCCTGAGAGGAACAGAGGCTGTGGTTAGCCATGACCTGCATAATAAAAAAAAGCACACCGAAATAGCACGTTCTTCAAAGTCAGTGTTTCTTTGGCTTGAAAAGGGGGAACTATAAAAATTCATACTTAAAGAAGTAACCTAAAGTTGCCAGTTGGCATTATGATTCAAGCACATAGTCATTTGGCAATAGGTCTGCGTCCATGAAGCTTGTGAATTTTTGAACCATACACGAAATACAGGACTACTACTGATAATAACAGGAGAGTCCCAGTCAATCTGTGTTGTTGGTACAGCAGCAGACACTTTCTACATTCTGTTCAGCTTTCCAGGTACATACACACACACATATATATGTATGTATGTATACACACACACACACACACAACTGATGCCCTTTCAGTAACTTCCAACAAAAAACAAGGGCCTTGATCCTGCAGTTTGATCTTAAAACCGAACAGGTTTCTCAGCTAGCTACTGGCCATAAATAACAGCATGCTTTGTCTTGATAAATACATACTTCATTTTCTAATTAATGTCCCCTTTGTACCACATCCATAAGATGCAGACAGCATGCAAAGTGGAAGTTTAATTGGATGTATTATTATTCCATCGAAAAAAACACCAGAACTGTTTCTTATTGACGTATCTACAGAGGTCAGTCAGGAAAATGAAGAGAAGAAAAACCCAAATTATGCTAAACTGAGCTCCTGCTCCAGTCGCACCAGACATGCATCTCAAGCAAAACTTTAGAAACAATGTAAAAAAAAGCAGAAACTGATAGCAGAGAGATTAGTCAGTCATTGCTCTGAGCTGAGGAGGAACATTACCATCTCCGTCTGGGTTTGATATCGATGGGTTTGTGGGTGGCGAAGGGCGAGCCAATGCTATATGCAAGGCGATGCCTGGCGATCCTCTCCACATAGAGGAACTCCGAGTTGGCCGGGAGGCTCATGGTTCGTCCGCACGGCAGATGCCAGCATGAGCAGACACGCATACGGCAGGGTACCGTGCTGGTCGACAGCACATGCGTGCTATTCTGAGTACCACTTGTTTAAAGTGCACACCAACACAGGAAATGCAGTTTGTGGTAGAAGAGTTGCAGAGGGAGGGAGTTACGCAGAGATAACGTAAGAGACAGAGATAGAGAAGGGGGGGGGGGGGGGTACGAAGAGGAGGGTAAAACGAAAGAAAGCGTGCAAAGGTTAACAGAAATGGATAAAGATGTGTTGGGGAAGTAGTTTTTTAAAGTGCTTTGCTAGCTGCCAAAATTTAATCCAAGTACCTTAGACATGATTTTTAATGTTGAAAACTTTCCCTAGCCTTTACCTGCCTCACAGAATCCATATTCCTATATTCCTAGTGATTACAGATAAAAAATACAACACAGTGGGCATGGCCATAGAGTGGCAGTGCAGTTTCTTATCTCCCTGTTTACACTCATTTAAAAGTACTTTATTGCCCTGACAATCCACATCTTAGCTGCCGGTATCCAGCATATCCAGCTGGGTGACCAGCATCACTGCAGCTCTGTTTTCCACGTTTCATCAATTAACTTTTAATTTGTCATTTCGAAGATTAATGTTAACGAACGGAGCCTTTAGCTCTTCGGCTGTGTCTTTCTTCGGTTTCCGATGATCATTCTGGTCTTTGGGAAGAGTAGCTTTGATAATCTTTGACACGGTTCTTCTTTGTGTGACCGAGGATGAGAGATGGGCTGTCTATACACAACAATATAGCTGATGCAAATATAAATTTATTTTGGAAGCATCTTAACAGCGTGTGAACTTTGCTCTTTAATTCATAATTTGTCCACACTCATAATATTTGCAGGTATATATGCTTCATCTGCTGCAACATTTATATGCAAAGCATGCACTGGTGCAGCAAATAATAACACACATGGCATGTTTTGAATCAAAAGCAGGTGGGGGAGTTGTGCATGCCGGAATAAGTAGCTAATTTATAATTAATATAATAATGAAATTAAATCTGAGTGTTCCTCTGCAAAAAGCGTAAAATAAGTGTACCACAATAGTTATAATCACCATTCAGCTCCTGTTGAAGAATAAATGATAAACTCATATACTGCTGTGACTGAAGCTGTTGTCTTCTGCTCTGCATGGCGCAGTGAGGTCACCAAAGACATCGCTTTCACAAAGAATGTGTTAAAAACGTATTAGCTCGACAAAATCGTTTTGATGAAGTAACCGAGCATCCGGTTTCACACCATCACCAAAGCAGGGAGAGTGCATGTTGTTCTCTGTAAATAACTTGAAGAGAATTCCCGCTGCAAACATTTTCATTCCACACTAGTAAGACAAATGTGACCTGTTGGGAAGGGTTGGCAAGAGAGGATGTCAGTATGAAACTCTGGGACTGTACTGCCCCACGAGCTCCAGTAGAGGACAGCGGAGAAGCAGGAAAGCGCACAATTGTGTCCCCAGCGGGGACTATTAGATGTGCCTCACTAATGCCAGCAGCTGCAGGCCTCTGAGCGCACACATTATTTGCATATCATACAACACGTCTCATCTGCATTAAATTGGGTGAGATCAGGTGCTGCCCGAGAGACGGAGCATCTATAAGGCAGCATCTTTTATTCCCACCTAACCTGAATTGCACAAGCAGGATTATTAAAGGGACACATTAACATGAAAGATATCTGACAGCACGTCATTATCATTCCAATTACTCATTTTTTACTCTGAACAGAACACTCCAGAACGTGTGCATAAAAGCCCTCAGACAGCAGTATTCCCAAGATGATTGGTTTCTAGGTGTGTGAGCTCAATGAAGCGCTCCGCCTCTTAATCCAATCAGAAAAGCCTCACTCTGTTGCCATGCAAACAGAGACGATGAATTAAAAAAAAAAAAACAAAAATTAAATGGCCTTTTCAACCTCATGCGGTCAACGTGAAAATGTTGTTTTAATTTTCTCTAAATTTCAGACTGCAGGTAACAGAGACTTGATTTTGGCTAATAAGAATACAAAATATACACGAGTTTAGAATGACAAATGAGTCCTATTTTATTGAGGACATTCTGCTGACCTTGGCTTGAACGGGAAGTAAAACTATCTTGTTACTGTGAGAGGCCAATAAATTAAGTTGTTTTCTAACTCCGCCGGTGTCAGATGACACTGACGTGCATGGGAAATAAGGGCTGACTGGGGTTGTATTAAGGACAAGGGCATTTATTATCATTTACCAATTTACACAACATACACCAATGGATAGTCATAAATTAATCTGTTGTTTACAGCCTCTGCAAAAAGCTGAAACTTTAGCACAAGTAGTATTGATCACATAATGGACCCAAGTCTGCTATCCTACAGTTTACAGACATACAACCACATACTGTAGAAATGCAGTAAGGTGTCAAGACCTCAGCATCTAATACATTTATTCATTCAGCGGATACTTTTCTCCAAAGCAACTTATAATGTTACAATTATTTACCTATTTATACAGCTCAGTAATTTTACTGCAGCAATTCAAAGTAAGTACCTTACTCAAGAGTACTACAGCCAGAGGTGATGCTCAAACCTGCAACCTTTGGGTCCAAAGGTAGTTGCTCTAACCACTACACTACCAGCTGTCCCTACAAGAACACACACAGTAATACTAGGAAGCAGCTGTGTCAGGAAACAGAGAGTGGCGCAGATAGGGCCCTGGATGAACTATTTGAACCTCTGCGATGAGTACTGTACATGTGCCGGGTTTCGCTGTTCCACAATGCTCTGCTACAGCTCCAACCCATCGTTGTTACCACACACACACACACACATTTTTCAGAACCGCTTGTCCCTCAGGGGGAACCGGAGCCTACCCGGCAACACAGGGCGTAAGGCCAGAGGGGGAGGGGGACACACCCAGGACAGGACGCCAGTCCACCACAAGGCACCCCAAGCGGGACTCGAACCCCAGACCCACCGGAGAGCAGGACAGCGGCCCAACCCACTGCGCCACTGCGCCACCGCGCCCCCTCGTTGTTACCACTCTTTCTAAATTTCATCATTTGAAGTTCACCCTCAGCTCCCCCAAACCTTGGGAAACCCCATGCTGCATACCAGTCTTCAGTGTGTAAGTAGCACAGGTACATCTTACTGAAAATTAAGAAATTAAGATTTCTGATTGTTTTCTACTGCTGTTTCATGTATGTCCACTAGAAGGAAGTCTATTCTCATGAAAAAAACAACTTTTGACTGGATTTTGTTCTCTGCTGTATGCTGCCAATACACACTTGCACAGCATACTGTATACATAAATTTAAGTAATCTACATATGGACGTGGACAAAATAATGGAAATGCCAAATGAAAAAGGAGCTTCACTTTGAAGTAACTAAATCACAATTACAAACACAGCTGTAAAGGTGACTTGAATTATGTTAACTGGCAGTTAGCAATATTTGTTAGCTACAAAAGAGGTCTTATAATTAACACTTTGATATGGGAGTTTTAAGACTGCATGAAACAACTAACAACGAAGACAAACAGTCAGTGCTCGCATTGTAGATGCATTGGTCACAAAACCTGTACATTTTTTTCATGGCTCAAGAGGAACATTCCCAACAACAATGAGGATATGCCAAACCTGGAGTGGAAGCTCACAGATAGGGATTGACAGACACTTCCCAAAAGAGTTGCTAAATGCCACAAAAGTGCAGCCTCACAAATTACCACATAATTGAATCAGCACCTCTGTGGTTCATTCTCAACAAGACTATATGTCATGAGCTTCACAAAGCTGGAATTTATGGCGGGGCTGCCGTTGGGAATCCACCTGTATCCAAGGTCAATGCAGAAAGATGCATAACCTGTCGTGAGCGTCATAAAACCTGGACAGCTGCGTAATGGAGAAAAACATGCTCTGATGAGTCATCTTTCACCCTGTTTCTTACATACGGACAAATTTACACTTGGAGAAAGCCAAAGGATGCCTTCAACCCACAATTTCTGTTACCAGCTATTAAAGATGATGGGGGAATCCATAATGCTATGGGTAGGAATCATTAGGTCTGATGATTGCTCTGCATAACCATATAACTGCCAAGGAATATGAAGCCAATTTACAGGACTAGGTGCACCCTATGCTGCAAACATTATTCCTTCATGTTGTTCCCAGATTCCAGCCAACATACATGAAAAGACTCCTTTTCCAATCAGTTTAAGTGGTAGATGTATATTTTGTTTTCTTAATGAAAGGATTACTTTAGAGAGAATGAACACCAGGTCTGCTCTATGGCCTTTTGTTGGCCAGAGATGTTACCTTTATACTCACACAAATCATCCAAATCCATGCCAACTAAGTCTGGTGTCACTAAAGACTAATGGTCTGGCTGTACTCCTTTCAATCTTCCTCTGAAGTGGTGTGTGTCTGGGGGGTGTGTTTGTCATAAAGAAGTGAGGTACTTTCCATTTACATTGTGTATTGCGTTTTTATGTGTCATTGCATGCAATGATTGAAAATGAGACTCTGCATATTTGATTATTCCGGTCCAGTTTTTAATATTTGTATATTTTCAACCAATTTGTTCACTTGCAATGAAAAAAATGATAGTAGAACTTTGCAGCTTTGTTAGTATTTTAGAACAGATTTCTAATGTTTAAATGGTTGATTAGACTCCCCCAATGGTGGTTTTCATTAAAAAAAAAAAATCTTTAAAACTACCAGTTTCTGTGCACAGTCAAAGTCCACTTGCCATGCAGACTTTCTACTTATTTCAAAGCTTGGCACTGCAGTTTGTTGCCATGTAATTCACTATTAAACGGGACAATATGTGTATCTATTTATGTACTTTTATATCAAGCTTTTGTAGATGTTATTCTAAGAATTAAACACCAAAGAAGTCCCTCGCCATTGCGACAATTAACCTTTTCCCAATGCTTGTACAATGAATGTTACCCATGGAAACAGATAACAATCATGAAGTCACCAGCACTTGACTTTTTGGATTAGTTTCATCCAAACAATAATGTGCATTTGTCAAGATATCTTTGAATTTTTAGGCACAGATTATGAAAAGCAACCTCTTTGTCCTTTTCTTTCATGAATTTACACTGTAGTCAGGTATGGTGGAAAGAAGGGCATCCAGGCTTCACACCACCCTTCTTCTCTTATATCCTGCAGAATGAAAACCTTTTCCAACTAGATCATTCCCCATTTTCAAGTGGAACCACTTTTAAGCTTGGTTATAGCAATGCTATGTACTCTGGCTCTAGTGGCCTAAAACAAAGCTTCCTTGTGCTTACAAGGCAGTGCCCAACTACTAGCCACACTAAAAATGGTGGAGAATGCAGGAAAACAATTTCTCTAGAGCAATTCAGAAATGTTATCAGGAACAAAAATGGTTAAACTGTCTTGAAATCTTAAACATTAAAAACTATTTATACGCTAAATTTATATTGTGTTAAGGGGGTGCAGTGGGTTTGCCCCGGTCCTGCTCTGCGGTGGGTCTGGGGTTTGAGTCCCGCTTGGGGTGCCTTGAGACAGACTGGTGTCCCGTCCTGGGTATGTCCCCTCTCCCCCCAGCCTTGCGCCCTGTGTTGCCGGGTTAGGCTCCGGTTTGCTGCGACCCCCGCTTGAGACAAGCGGTTTCAGACAATGGGTGTGTATACTGTGTTAAATTTCAAACATATACAAATGTGGTATAAACATACTATTTAATGTAAATACATTTGTGTAGCTAAACAACATTTATGAGACACAAGAAAGAAATGTTGGTGATGTAAATGACACAGAAATCTTGCAGCATGGTGCCTTAATTTGAAAACATTTTCCCCCTTCAAAACAGGTCCAGTCAGCCTCTGTTTCTGTTAGTCAGAAGAAACCCTAAACCACCTGAGCCCCTATCCGCACAGTTTGTCATGTTGCTGTGGTGACAGCAGTCCTTTGACCACTCTCACACCCAGAACTCAACCCAGTTTCCATGGCTGCTGACGTAAATGCTTACAGAAAGAAACTGGGCATTTAAAGGTTTCTCTTCCTCGCAGTTCAAGGAGATGGTTGGATGCTGTCACAGAAAAATTTGTCAGATCGGGGAGTTTTCGTGAGGAGAGAGGGAACAGATAGATTTGTCTGGCCCCTTCCAAGTCAGACTGCTCGAAGTATTAAATGCTGAGAAGCAGACATGAAAAAACATAGCTACTTTCATATTTCCCCCTTTGTGCCCATGTTCACTTGACTCTATTGGAGGAATCTAGCCTAGGGTGGATTTATCATAAATCTAAGAACCACAAAAGCAAATTATTCAAAGGCCTGGACTGTGCACTACCCACTGGCATTTTAAAGTCAATATTCACTGGCAAAAACATCTGAATACAAATTTACATCTGTGAACAGCTTGCCTACAGTGAGGATGTCAGCAGTCTGTGTTGGTGTATTTCCACTGCTCATTCATGGAAAGAATTTAACGAGTTCCGATGGATACCCATTTTATGAATAATAGTGAGGGTAACAATTTCTATGGCAATAAGCAAAAAAAAATGTAAATAAACAATAAAAATAAAGCAACAGCGATGAATTTTGCAGAAAAAAATCCAGCATAAGGAAAAAAAAAACTGCAACTCTTCTCTACTGAAGAGACGATAAAGACAAATCTTATGTCTCTCCCTCACCATCCCATGCACCCATGCATTCAACAAAGTACATACCTACTCACACATGTATAATGTCACTGAGGTCACAAGTTTGTTTTTCAAAACCATGTTTGGCTACATAACCATGAGTATGTCACAATTACGCACATGCAGATGATGTCACAACTGTGCACATGTAAACCTATGAGCGATTTCTTGAATATTTTGTCCAAACTGCAAATGGGACAAATTTGTTCACTGTCACCACATGCTGACTGCTGTGCTCATCATGTCTAACAGGCTGCATGTTTTTCAGTTCAACATTCCAGACAACGAGGGTCACTCTCGCGGTAGGAAATTACCACAATGGCAAACTCGGTGGTCATCCTGAACTGCAGCATAAACAAATTCCACAGACACCAAATGTGCAACAACAACAGCTTTGCTGGTTTGGTTGTCCCAGAAAGTCACTGTGCCTGCTCCTGAGGGGAAACAAACACTATGAGTTGGCAGTACAGCTTGCCTGAGCCGGATACCGGACCGATGGCAGAACCCTCATCCATCGGAGGTGTTGACGTCAACCGGCCCCCAAAGCCTGCTGCCGGCTGGCAGCAGCGGCCCATTGTGGCATGACAGCCGGGCTGAATGCCATGGCTAACAAGGAAAATCTTGGGGAGTATTAATTAGAGCCCCCTTCCGTAAAAGACCCAGGCAGGTTCCCCTACTGAGTGGCAGACAGAAGAGCTTCCTTGAGGCGCGTATTGTTGCCCTCCAGATCTGGACAGACTCTTCCAGTGTGCCACGACAGCGCACTGTATGAACACACCCACATGCAGGACGGAGTAAAACGACATGGCAGTTACAGTGTGGAAAAGAGCATTGCTGCTGCAGGCCCGCCCACTTATACCACAGAGCTTCAACACCCTCAGTTGAAAATGTGTTGCTTTGCTTCTCATAGTATAGACCATAGTCCTTTGATGTATCCCAGTCAAGGATTAGACTCAACCAACAAACACTGAGATTGTGAAACAACTTGATTACCATTACGGATGTTACCCTACTTTCTGAGTTTTAACAAGACAAACATTTTTGTAAAGATGGACACTTCATACCCTGTTTAAGCTTCTCCAAGTGAAGGCAGCAGATACGAACAAATATGACTTAACTCCATCACAAGCTCAGTATATATGTAAACTAGTGTTTGCCCCATTTTTAAGTGTGCTATGATCATAAATCTCTGATGAAAAAACAGAACTGAACAAAGTAACTTGCCAGTGATCTCAGAAGATCAAAACAAGGCACAGCTCTTGTACTGTAGAAAAAAAATTCACCCGGTAAGTTTTTGGAAGGCAACTGAATGATTTAGTGAATAAATGTCATGACCTTAAAAGACTAGAGCTGTAAGAGTCTGTTCACAGTAGACACATAATTTCAATTTTTAAAAAAATCTTTGCTAAAAGCATTATTGTTTGAGGAGTTTAATTTGCCATTAAATAACCATTAAGATGCGTAATTATAAAGACGTTAAATGTAACCAGCAGTGTGGATCAGCAGAGCTTGTACTGTAGGTCATAATGGGAGACGTGGCTTTCCCACACGACGCCCCTTTAATTAGAGATCGTGGGCGTGTTGCGTCATGTGTTGCCGTAGGTGGGGGTGGGGGGTTCCAGTCGGTGGTGCCACCCGGCTGCTGTGGCACGTCTGGGTAAGTCCTAATGTTGGCGACAGCATCAGAGAAGAATCCATAAGGTGGCGAATGCATGCAAGGTGATGAAATATTGGGAATGAAAGGGGGACAGAAGCTCTGGAGATTTTTACCACACAAGCTGCTAGAAGGTTGGCTGCTGTTACTGAGCAAGTGCTTCCTCATTGTTCTAATGAAGATATACTGTGAATTTCCCAGAAGGGATTAAAAAAGTATTGTCCTTTCCTTTATATACCGTGAGAAAATCAAGACTTTTCCCACAAATTCTCAAAAGCTATTATTAAAACAGGGTAGGAAATTACAGAAAGAGAGGGAAATTATAACGTTTATACATCACACCGGGAGGCCATATTTAAGTGAACAACATATTTTTATATGCAACTGCATTTCATTCTTGCTGCTGAATGCCTATGATGATACCACCTAAACTACTATTGCAAATAATGTGCAGCTTATGAATTCAGAGGAATTTATTACTCTCTATGTACAGAAAAACATGGTACCGAACTGAAAAGTATATTAACTTGCTTGTAGTTAACAGAGATCAATTCACGACAGAGAGCAAAAAATGAATGATAATTAACAAATGAACTCCATGATTTGAGTATCAAGAATCCCCGTTTCAGGTGCTTTGATATGAACTCTTCATTAAAGAAATAACTGAACAGACATATGCCAACAGTAGTTAACTGAAATCCAGTAATCTTATCCAGCCAAAGTCAAAATTCAGTCCCATCTAAATTCCAGTCTTATCCAGTCACGTAGTTTAGAAGAGGATTCAGCGCATAAAATCCTTTGAAACAAAACACACTGGTGTTGATCTGGCAGTCATGGTGAATGCAACTTTTCTTACTGCAGGAGATGTGCTGTTGCCATCCAAAGCCTTGTCTTTAAGGGAAGGAGGAATAGCAACAGCAGTTTGGGAAACACCCTCAACTTGGTGGTTTTAAAACTTTTTAAGTGCAGTGTTTTAAATGAGCACTGGAACAATGTTTGGCAGTAAATTAAATTTTAATCTTGATCATACTAGGCTGGGGGGTACAGGACAGTAGCAAATGGTGGTGCAGATAATAAGCAGTTATCAAAGGCCCATGGCTGATGAATAAAGTTTTAAGTTCAAAACCCTTTGGTGCTGCTAATTTGCATAAACACATTCTTATATTTAATTTCAAAGTTGCAGTTAGCCATGATGTTTTTAAATTACTTATAATCCTTAGAGCATACGGAGGTAATTTTATTTCCTTGGTTTCAGTGGTACTATATAGAATGCAGAAATGTGAGCCTGGTTTATTCCTAAATAAAGAATGCACAAGACGGGGGTTGCCAGGGAAGTGAAACAACTGTAAAACAAACGAGAGACTAAGAATAATTTAAGTGCTAATAACAGAAGCAAAACAATGACCTTCTGAGTAATTAAAATTTTGATTTTTTTTTTCCCAGTGGCTTGTGCTGGCACCTTAGTTTCTGGATTATGGGCTAAAATTTGGCAGCAACTGTTCTCACAGATTTTGCATGTTCCACCTGTGGGTTTCCTCCCATTGAGAGAAAAAAAAAATCAGAGTTTAAAAAATATTGGTTTGTTTTATGTTTAATCACAATTACATATTTCTTTTATCTGTGTTCTCAGTTTCCCACTGGAACTGTGTCCATTCAGGATTCCTTATAACAAAGGTCCTTGATGACAATATTTTTGGTACGTTTGCTCCAGTAATATAATTTGCTGATGTTATCACCCAACTCAAGGCCCCAGCATTTCCTGCCTTACTGAGTGGACACCAGCCCTACACCAGGCTTCATTATAAAAGGCTATTACTACGTACTCTTGTGACCAGCAAGCATCGTGGGAGTCTTGAGGTGCTTTGTTCACAGTTATTCTCTGCATGGTCACACCACATGGACTTAACCTGGACTCCGTCAGGAACGATCCTGGTTTATGAATATTTATAGCATTAGGATTATAAATGTAAGTACTATCCAGGAATGCACTCAAGGCTTCCTTATTATGGCTGGGGTGGTAAAAATGAATAGCACTTGGCTTTGCACCTGTGCTACTTGACAAGTGATCCTTACATTTTCAAGACTGAACACACATCAGTCCCAGAAAGCTACTGCTATACTTTGTCCACATTTGGCCTTTTGTCCTTCAGTGACTGGTCCCACATACTCTACACTATTTGCCCCATTAATAATTGTGACTTTTTTCATCATGTCATGCAGGGAGTGCAGTTTGTTTACTTGGCACAATAATCCTGGCTTTTCAAGGAGTGCTGATGATGTAAGGGTTATGTAAGCCACTTAAGAGGTAGTATCCAGGTGATTCATTCAGTGAACTTGGAATTGATGGCTTTGTCCATTTCTCGGCTGCACCTGGGCCCACGGGTTACTCCCTTGTCGGTCAGAGAGCAATACTGATAAGAGATCTGTGACTGGTGCGTCTGGAAATGTACATTTACGCATTTATATTGTCATCAGCTGGCGGGACAGGTGTGATTTCTCTTATGAACAGTTGGACTGGTTTACAATGCTCACCATTTCTTCACAATTTTAGAACAGATGCATGTCTGTTACATCAATAAATACTGCATATTCATACAAACTGAAATCAGTCAAGCAGCATATCTTGAAGGACCAAAGCCTCTTTTCACAGTGGGAGCTTTTTTTTTTTTCCAAGTCTGTACAATATTGCAAGTAATGTTAAAATGCTAAATTACTAACGAATGTGCAAATGCACAAGGAATGCTTATTTTTAACAATGTATAATGTTGTTACGGGACCTCCAACCACTTTCAAACACGAATGTAACGGAACAGAATTTAAATTTATATTCTTAGATCAGTTCTGCAGGGCGTTTGCGGTCAGCTCCCAGAATGCATCATGCACAAACTCATGGACAGGGCCCGACTCTGCTAAACAGCTATGAGGAGAACCAGGCCGTAAGCCGTGACAAGAGAACACAAATGAGGTAACAGGCTTAGTCACTCGGTGTTGGCCATAATCCCCCCAGTAGCCCAGCGGTGACATCGGCGTGGGTAGCAAGGCTGCAACCTTGAAGGATCACAGGAGGAACCCTGAACCTGAGTACAACAAAGAATAATGTGGACCACCCTAAGGTGCTTCATATTATCCTCAAGTCAGTTACACCCAGACCATTTAGTAACTCTAATGTCACCCATTTCTTCTCCAGATCAGGCACTTGAATGGTTCCCCAAAGTAATTTTGCTCACGATGCGTGTAAAATGAATCATGTATGTTTGTTTTTTTTGGAGGTTTAATTATTATTTATTATATAAATTTACCAGACCTTTTGCTGCAGGGCACTAAGACAGACGATCAAACAGCAAGAGCGAGAAACCAGTTCTAACAACAGAAAAATGCTTAGCAGTTAATCTTCTTCCCAAATGCTGGTTTTACTGCACTGATGGATGGGTGCTTTGTTGTTCAATAAGAGTGACTGACTGTAAATGTCCTTGAGCACTGTTTCTTTCAATAATGAAGGACAGCTTAAAAATTAGTGCTCTGCAATATGTAGAGGTGGTAGAACAGGCTACAGTGAAAGCCATAACACAGTGCTGCTTCTTACTTTCTCTGAAAAACACATGGTACCTTGGACAGTCCAGTTCAGCAGCAGCAGTGTACTGACATTTAAGGCTGAGAATCAATGTAAACTGTGATGTATTGGCGTCCTACCCAGGGTGTATCCCTCCTAGCCTAGCAATTCTGGGATAGTCTCCAGACCAATTTAACCCTGACAAGGACAAGCGGTTAAAGCTTGAGAATTATATTGAATAAGTAATAAGAACTCACAACAACAACTCTTCCTGTGCTATATACGTAACACATATGAGTTCTATGAAGACCTTCAAAACACTTTTCATCCCCACGTAGCATCAGAATTCAGTTCTGCTCCTAAGAACTCATTTTGAGGGCTAGTTTCTGTTCAAATTGAGCTTTTTATTAATTGTTCTTAATTGAGCTGTTCATTGAAACAATGGCACAGCTACTTGACCATTTGAGCTACTAAAATATGTTTCCTTTATTTAATCATTCAAGAAACCTAAAACAGAACAGACTAGTATTTAACTGAACTGAAGGATTTAGTGATCCAAGTGGTTTGATCAAAGAACA